>NC_062228.1:66264270-66564270 GCF_902686445.1 Sciurus carolinensis | reverse complement strand
GTGGAGCACTGATGATGTGCAGATCAATGACATTTCCCTGCAGGTGAGGGGGACTTGATGGGTGGCCTTCCCTACCCGGGGTTGGGAAGTGTGGATTCTTCCACGAGGGAACATTCGAAATTTGAGAATTATTCCACCAAGTCAACATTTGAAGGTGCAGTAGTTCAAAAAGATCCCTGAATCGCTATGTCCACTCTTTCTTAAATCTCACCTACAAGTTACTACGATTTTATATTGATGATTCTTTCTTTAGAGGTATCACATATACTGTTGCATGGGGTTTGTTGTTTTTGTAGTAAAATGCACATGTGGTTCACCATTTTAGGTGTGGGGGTTATAAGTCAGTGGTGGAGTGCTAGCCTAATATGTGCAAGGCCCTGAGTTCGACCCCTAACACTTCTCATACAAAAATTTTTCCACCATTTTCAAGTGGAAGCATCTAGTTCTTTTCCTTGCGATCTGGTTATCTAGCATCATCTGTTAAATAGACTGTTCTTTAACCAGCTGAGTGGTCTTGGCACCCTTGTTGAAAATCAGTTGGCCATGGGTATATGGGTTTATTTTTGGATTCTGAATTATGCTATTGGTTTGTATATCGTATGTTTATAGCAGTACTATATTGTCCTGGTTGCTGTAGCTTTATAGCATTTCAGGAGGTGAGAGGACTGTTAGTGTGTACTTTGCCGAGCATGTCCCCAGCCCTCACATAGGTTCCTGTTTTAGGAATTTCATGGACCTTAGGGATTTGTAGTTTTGTGGGTTCTTCCTGTGTTTTAAAAAAAGAATTATTAGGGCTGGGAAGGTGGCTCAGTGGTAAAGCGCTTCCCTGGCATGTATGAGGCCCTGGATTCAAATCCCCCAGCACCCCAAAAAAAAAAAAGAATTATTAAAAGTCATGTTAATTAGTCAAGTACTTACATACTGTGCCTAAAGGATACAGGACTATTTTCTGGATGTCTTGTAGAGCTTTGCTTTGCCTCCATGGGTTTGCTTACAGTGCTGTATATTTTGTGGTGCTGGACATGGAACCTAGGGCTTCTTGCATGATAGGCAAGTGCTGTACCATATAACCCCGGGGACCCAAACTTCTTCATTAGGGACCAGATAGTATATTTTATGCCTCACAGGCACATTGGGTCTCAGTTACTTCTTCATTTAGTTTTTCTTTTTGTACGACACTTCAAAAATGTAAAAATTTTCACTGACCCTTGTAATCTGGACAAATGACATTTATGTTCTCACATGAAAGTGATAGAGTGGCCTTGGGCACATTTTGTAATGGAACTGTCAGCTGCAGTCCCCTTTACATATGCATAACTCCTCTGCTTCAGCCGTCCTTATGTATGCAAGGCTAATATTTTGACTATTATTTCCCTCTGACATTTTCTCTTGTAACAATGGTTCTGTCTAGGGTGACACTCAGCAATATCTGGATACTTTTTCTTGGTACCTGGGATTAAACCCAGGAACACTTGAACACTGAGCCACATCCCCAGCCTTATTTTGTATTTTATTTAGAGACAGTCTTGCTGAGTTGCTTAGCACCTCTCTTTTACTGAGGCTGGCTTTGAACTTGTGATCCTCCTGCCCCGGTCTCCTGAGCCACTGGGATTACAAGCGTACACCACGGCGCCTGGCCTGGATACGTTTTTAGTTGTCAGAACTCAAGTTGGGGTGGGGGCTGTAGCTCAATGGTGGAGCGCTTGCCTAGCACCTGTGACGCAAATAAAGGTATTGCGTCCATTTACAACTAAAAAAAAAAAAAATATTTTTAAACTGAAGGGAAGTGCTGGGGTTGTAGCTCAGTGGTGGAGCACTCACCTAGCACGTGTGAAGCCCTGGGTCCTATCCTCAGCACCACAGAAAAATAAAAGTATTGTGTCCACCTACAACTAAAAAATACATATGTGTATATTATATATATTTTAAATAAAGACTGAAGGGGTGCTGTATACAGTGGTGTTTGCCTGTAATCCCAGTGACTTGGCTGAGGCAGGAGGATTGCAATTTTGAGACCAGTCTCAGCAACTAGAAAGACTCTTGTCTAACATTTAAAATAAGGGGGGGGGGGGGCTGGGGAGATAGCTCAGTCAGTAGAGTGCTTGCCTTGTAATTCCCCAGCACCCTAAATAAATAAATAAATAAATAAACAAATAAATAAATAATAAATAAAAAATAAAAAAATAATAAAGGGGGATAGTGGAACACTTGCCCAGTATGCCTTTGGTTCAATCCCAGCACTGCCAAAACAAACAAAAAACCTGAATGGGTTGTTGCTAGTGTACTGGATGCTGCTTAACATCCTACAGCACAGTTGTCTGCTGAAAATGTCCATGTTGCAGTTCAAGGAGCACTGTTGTAAAAAACTGGAATCAGGCGGGGATAGAGCTCAGTTGGTAGAGTGCGTGCCTCGCATGCACGGGTTCAGTCTCCAGTGCCACCAAAAAAAAAAAAGGAATCACACGCTTCACTCCATTATGAATGAAGTGCTTTTTTAGTGATGGGAAAGTCGCCTGTAGGTTTTCCTTTTTGAGCCAAGCTGGACTCATCCCTGTCCCCTGGCAGGCAGACTGGGGTTACATATCGGGGTGCTGTGCTGAGTGGGTGTCAGTGTCCTACCCTGTTCTGACTGCTCTTCATCCCCTGCCGCTCAGGATTACATTGCGGTGAAGGAGAAGTATGCCAAGTACCTGCCCCACAGTGCAGGGCGCTACGCGGCCAAGCGCTTCCGCAAAGCGCAGTGCCCCATCGTGGAGCGACTCACCAACTCCATGATGATGCACGGCCGCAACAACGGCAAGAAGCTCATGACCGTGCGCATCGTCAAGCATGCCTTTGAGATCATCCACCTCCTCACTGGCGAGGTAGGACTCGGCAGGCGAGGCAGGCTGTGCCCATGGAATGTGCCACAGTGCCCTGGAATGCGTGCCATGCCGGTCACCGTGTGGTTGTCACCCTGTTAGGGTTGAGTCGGTAGGGAGCACCTGGGCTGGATGTGGGGCTTATGGCCCCCTGTCTGCTAGAACCCTCTGCAGGTCCTGGTGAATGCCATCATCAATAGTGGCCCCCGGGAGGACTCGACTCGCATCGGGCGAGCTGGCACTGTGAGGAGGCAGGCTGTGGACGTGTCCCCACTGCGCAGAGTGAATCAGGTGGGCAGAGCAGCCACAGGAGTGGGTGGAGTCCTGCCTGGGGCGGAGAGGGTTTTCCCCGTTGGCATGTTTTAGGTGGAGTCTCACTTCCTCCAGGAAACCTTCCTGGAATCACATCCTGGCTCTGGGAGCCCTCCGAAGTTGGTTTCATCTTGTGAATGTTGTGTACTTTCTAGGTGTAGTGTAACTCGTGTACACTACAGGTGTGCTGTGAGGTTTTCTTTCCCCCCCTCCCCTGGGACCATTTAAGAGTCGGTTGCAGTGATTCTGACAGTTCTTCCCCTAACGTTTGAGCCAGTGTCTTAAGAGCAAGGCTGATGGGTCCCATCATTCTGCTCCTGAGGAATTTAATAGCATTATGATCCCTGTCATTGATTCATCTGTCCCAACATGCCCTGTATCTTGACCTTGTCAAAGGTCAGGTCAAGAGCACATATCACACGTATGCTGGACTGAAGTCCTATCATCCAGCTGTGTGTGTCTCTGGGCACGCGTATTTTCCAGCCCTCTGTCCCTTACGTGTGGCAGGGTGCAGGTGTTGTGTCGCCCACCTGGTGACTTCTCTGAAAGGGTGCCTCATAGCTGGGACCTGTTGAGGCCACAATCCTGCAGGCTTAACTTGGCCCCTGTGCTCCCTAGGCCATCTGGCTGCTGTGCACGGGAGCCCGAGAGGCCGCCTTCCGGAACATCAAGACCATTGCCGAGTGCCTGGCAGATGAACTCATTAATGCCGCCAAGGTGGGTTGGAATGTGGGTTTCAGGTTGGGCAGGGGGCGCGCCCAACATCCAGAGCTAATCAGATGTCTCCTTACAGGGCTCCTCTAACTCCTACGCCATCAAGAAGAAGGACGAGCTGGAGCGTGTGGCCAAGTCCAACCGCTGATGTCTCTGCTGCTGACCAATAAACTGTCTTCCCTTGGGGGCAGCTCCACCCACCTGTTGCCTGTCTTTGGGGGGAAGGCCTGGTGTGATGGGGATGCTCACAGGCCTGGCAGCCCACTCCTGGGCTCACTGTCAGCCTGTGGAGACCTGGCTCACAGGGTACAGGCCAGGTAGCCTAGTGTTCCAGCGGGTATTGGGAAGGAGGGGGAGAGGATGTCCTTGACCTGCGAGGGCCGGGGAGGGTGCTGTGGATCTTCCTGCATCAGGCCCCCTAGAAGCTTCCCCAGGTGGAGGTAGAGAGGCCTGGCCTCTGGGCCGGTGGTCCCAACCCTGTGGCAGGCTAGCCCTGCTCTCGCCTCTTAGTGTGTATGCTGGCTTCACTCTTGGTTGTGGCCCATAGGTCGCCCTGTGCACAGCAGTGCTGCTTGTGCCCCGGCCTTCAGGGGGTGCTGAGAAGCTGGAGCCTTCCACGTGTAGGTGTGTCCCCAGCTGACCTCTGACTTGTGAACCTTGTACTGTACACTCCAGTTGCTGGGGTTACAGGTGTGCAAGGTAGAGGTTTTGGAAGAGGGTGGTCCCATTTCTGCCTGCCCTGTGCCACTGCCATCCAGCTGTCCCCAACATCCGCCCAAGTCAGGCTTGCTCTTCTGGCAGGCTTAGCCTTGGGGGTGGGGCAGCCAGCCAGACGGGTTCCACGGGTGCCTAGGACCTGTAGGGGTGGGCCAAGGTCAGGCACCCTCCCCTAGGGAGGGGCACTCGGATAGCCAGCAGCAAGCAGACCAGAGACTGGTCAGAGCAGGCGGGCACCCCCACCAGCCAGGAGAAGGAGGCATCAAGGTAGGGAGAGGGCTGGCTAGGGGCAGCCCTTGCTACGTTGGGAGCCTTTGACCCCTGTCTTCATTTTCCTCCTTGCCTTGCTGTGGGGTCCCTCCTGTGGCTCAGGATCCTTCACTGAAGTGAGCACATCCCTTTCGAGTTGACCCTGATGGGTCCTCCCTGGCGTCTTGGGTGCCCCAGCTAGGTTTGCTTCCCAGACCTGGGAGTCCCTCTTGGGGCCGGGTCTCCCCACACCCGGTCCTCCCAAGCTAACTTCCGTCTGCCTGGACGTCTCTAGCTCAGCTTCTTGGGGGCTGTCGAGGGTCCATGCCTGACACCGCCCATTTGCTTCCTTGCCCCCCAGGTTCCAGTTAACCTGAGGATCCGGCCCTGTTTGGGGTGACTCGCTCCAGAGCAGCCCCTTCCCCAGGACTCCTTGCCCATCCCTCCTGACGCCCTGCCTGACCACCTCCCCGCAGGTCGGGCCCGGATGCCGTGCCCGCGGCCTCCCTGGCTCCGCCGCCCGCGGACCCCTCAGGGCTCGGGTCCCAGCTCCCCGGGCGCGCCATCTGCGCCCCGCTGCCCCGACAGAGGCGAGGAGGACGACGCGGAGGAGGACGAGGGCGATGGCTGCCCCGCCTTGGGCCCCATCCTGCCGCCCACCTCGCCCATGGAGTGCCTCATCTGCGTGTCGCCCTTCGACGGCGTGTTCAAGCTGCCCAAGCGCCTGGACTGCGGCCACGTCTTCTGCCTCGAGTGCCTGGCGCGCCTGTCGCTGGCCACGGCGGGCGGCGGCGACGCGGTGGCCTGCCCGGTGTGCCGCGCGCCCACGCGCCTGGCGCCGCGCCGCGGGCTGCCCGCCTTGCCCACGCAGCCGGGCCTGCTGCCCCGCGACGCGCGCGCGCCGCCGCCGCGCCAGGGCTCCGTGCGCTTCGACCGCCGCCGCGGGCTGCTCTACCTGCGGCCGCCGCCGCCGTCCCCCGGGCCCCGCAAGAGCCGCGCCGCGCGCGCGCCGCCGCCGCCGCCGCCGCTGCGCCTCGGCCGCCCGCTGTCGCGCCGCCTGACGCTGAGCAGCCCGGCCTGGGCCTTCAACGCGGCCGTGGCGCTGGCCGTGCTGGTGGCCGCGGGCCTCGTGGTCTCGGGCGTCTACATCTTCTTCCTGATCCCGCACGCCGCCTCCGCCGGCCCCGCGCGGCCGCAGCTCGTGGCGCTTGCCCCGGCACCTGGCTTCTCCTGGTTCCCGCCGCGGCCCACGCCAGGGGCGCCCTGGACGCCGCGCCCGGCTGGCCCTGACCTGGACAGCGCCCCGCATGGGACTGCGGTGGGCGCGCTGCAGCACGAGGGCGGCCCTGAGGACCCAGCCCAGGCAGAGGGGACGCCGGACAGCCCACCAGACCGCACGTGGGGGACAGAGGGTGGCCCCGGCTGGACCCCGCGCGTGCGGGGCGGGAGACGGGTGTGGGGAGCGCGGTAAATGCCTCGGTGCCTCAGGGCTGCTCTCCAGGCTGGGGACCTCAGGCCGACCCCAGGCCCTTAGCAGGTGCACTGCAAGCACCCATGGTATTTCACCATGGGACAGACCCCCTCCGGCAGCAGCCACTGCCACCATTCCACAGGGATCCTCGGGAACACACCTGATCCCCGTGGGAGTTCACCTGGAGATGCCTGCGATTCCCAGGGTTGTCCAGCTGAGAGTGCCCTGGCCTGACATTTGCAAGGGTTTCTCTGGGAGTCATTTCTGAACCTCAGCCCTGAACTTGAAAGAGTGCTGCGGAAGAATCCCCAGCGGGACCAGGGTTGAAGGTTCTGATCCACTCCTCCTTAGGGTGCACTGCAGGCTGTGAGGGCCCCATCTTTGGAGAGAAAAATTGCTGTTGATCCCTCCTAGCCATGCCCCTCCACCGTCCCTTGCAGGGGACAACTACCCCCACACCAAGTGTGTGGGTTCTTTTGTTTGTTTTTCTCTCTACTGCCTGCAGGATGGGCATGGGAATACATTTATACTCTGGCTGGGACTTAGGCTCAGAGGGGCAGGGGTGACCCGACCAGGGATGGTTAGGACCCTGTCTATCTCTGTCTCTTTCTTGAGTACCAGGGATTGAACCCAGAGGCACTTAACCTCTGAGTCACATCCCCAGTCCTTTTTACTTTTGAAACAGGGTCTCAGCGAGTTGCTTAGGGCCTTGCTAAGTTGCTGAGGCTGGCTTTGAACTTACGATCCTTCTGAGCTCTTGGTATTACAGGTATTGCATACCCAGCAAGGCCCTATCTCTTGAAGACTGGCTGCTACCCTGTTTCTAAGTGCCAAACTGCTCAGGGAGACTTGACTTCTCCTCTGGATCATGGCTTCTGCAAACTTCCCAACATGCTGTGGGGCAGCTGTGGTCATCATGGCTTACAGAAGCCAAGGTCACCCTCCGAGTGACATGATTTGTGACTATGGGAGTCCTGGACTTACCTGGCTAGCCTGAGTGATTCTGGCCCCTCTCTATGCCTGCCAGAGTCCCTATTGCCCTGATTAATTTCCAGGGGCCAACTTCTTTTTTATTTGTTCTTCCCAGTTATACATGACAGTAGACTGTATTTTGACATAGCATGCGCACATGGAGTATAACTTCCCACTTTTGTTGCACATGATGTGGAGTTACACTGGTTGTATATTCATATCTGAACACAGGAAGTTGTGTCTGATTCATTCTACTGTCCTTCCCATTCCCATCCCGCCTCCCTTCCCCCACTCCTCCCTATTCAATCCAGTAAAATCACCCCCCCCCCCCCATCCTCCAGGGCACCTATTGTGAGCCAGCATCTGCATATCAGAGAGCGCATTTGGCCTTTGGTTTTGGGGATTGGTTATTTCACTTAGCAGGATAGTCTCCAGTTCCATCCATTTTGTATATGTACTACATTTTCTTTATCCATTCATCTGGGGAAGGGCACATAGGTTGGTTCCATAGTTTAGCTATTGTGAATTGAGCTGCTATAAACACTGATGTGGCCCCAGTCCCTATACTATGTTGATTTTAGGTCCTCTGGGTATATGCCAAGGAGCAGGATAACTGGGTCAAATATTGGTTGCATTCCAAGTTTTCTGAGGAATCTTCACACTGCTTTCCCAAGTGATTGCACCAATTTGCAGTCCTACCAGCAATGTACAAGGGAACCTTTGTCCCCACATTCTCACCAACATTTATTGTTACTTGTATTCTTGATAATTGACATTCTGACTAGAGTGAGATGAAGTCTCACTTTATTTGTATTTCTCTAATTGCTAGAGAAGATGAACATTTTTTCATGTTTGTTGATTGTTTTTCTTCTGTGGAGTGTCTGTTCATTTCCTTTGCCCATTTATTGATTGGGTTACTTGGGGTTTTTTGGTGTTCAAGTTTTTTGAATTCTTTATATATCCTGGAGATTAATGTGCTGAGGTGCAGGTGAAAAAGATTTTCTCCCATTCTGCAGGCTCCCTCTTCAGGTTCTTGATTGTTTCCTTTGCTGTGAAGGAGTTTTTGAGTTTGATACCAGGGGCCAGACTCTTCTCCAGGGCTCCATCAGCTCTGTGCAGCTCCCTCACTGTGCTCCAGTGGAAGCTGGCACCTTCCAGTCCACAGCAGCCTTCAGGGAACTCCCAGAAGCTGTCCTGTCTCAATGGAGGGGCAGCGAGTAGCAGCTACCTAGCACAGACTGACCTAGGCCTCTGAGACCCCCATTTAGGGGTGTCACCGGGGACAGGGAGGCCGAGTGTGCGAGGGGAGCCCCTGTCTGAATTGTTTACATGTGTGTTCCCAGCACTGGGAATGCGGTGTGTGAGTGGTTCCAGGGGAATGGTCCCTGGGAGCTGACGGCACCACAGACGGCTCAGAGGCAGCCTGGAAGGCATGTGGGTAGTGCATGTAAAGCTGCTGCTTCCAGGCGGAGGCCAGAGGAGGAGCATAAGGGAGTCCGAGGCGTGTCCTCCCAGGCCAGTTACGCTCCGTGTCCACTGTGAACACCACTCGTGGGAGCTGGGAGGCCACAGCCCTGCTCACAGGAAGGAATCCAGCCTGACAGGAGCAGGTTGGTGGTCTGTGTTCGCTTTCTCTGGCTGCTACAACAAACTATCCCCAACTGGATGCCTTAGAACTACACATTTATCATCTTACGGTTCTGCGGTCCACAAGTCCAAGGTCATCTCACTGGGCTAACATCGAGGTTCTCACAGTTCTAGTTCTTTCTGGAGAGTGCAAGAATCTACTTCCTTAGTTTTTCCAGCTTCTACAGCTGTCTTCCTTGGCTTGGCACAGTTCCTTCAAAGCCCTCAGCAATAACATCTGCAAACCCCTCTAACCTTTCTCTACCCCTCTTCATTTGTAAGGACAGACTACAGGAGTACACTGGGTCCATACAGATCATCGGAGATGATCTCCCATCCCCAGACTCCTAATTTAACCAATTTACAAGGTCCTTTTTACTAAGTAAGGTAGCAGGCTCACAGGTCCCAGGGATTACAACCTGGACATCTTTGGGGTTCTAAGAGATCTCTCTCTTCATCCACTCCCCTCCATCCTAACCTGGGGAAGTGAGGGTGGGCAGAAAGGGAACCTTAGCTGGCAGTGAAAAGAAGGCAGAGGATGTGCTGCCTGGGGGTGATCCTGGAGGGTTCCTGGAGGAGGGAACCTCTAAGCTGAGTCCTCGAGCACACTCTGGAGCTGGCATTGAGGTAGGTAGCACAGCCTGCAGAGAGGAAAATGGATCTGGGGAGGCCAGGTGGGGGCCAAGGGTGTGGGAAGGGCTGTCTCTCCCCTGTCCCAACTAGCTGCCTCTGAGGAACTACTGTGGACTCTGCCATTCCAGCGTGGGAGCCTGGGCCTTATCCTCTCCTCCCCTAAAAAGAGGCTGATGACAGAGCCCAGGGGTTGCTAAGCACCCATCTGTAGATTATTTGGTTCCTCCTTGCCCACTGCCCATAAAGGGGGTGCCCGAAACCTCCCAGCACAGGACCAGAAGGGTACCTCTCCACCTCTGCCCACGGGTCTCGGTCCATTTCCCTCTCCCCTGGGCTCTGGAGTTCCCTCTGCCCACCCCTGCCTGCTGGACACCACCATTGGTCCCATGGCCTTGTCACTTGACCCCAGGCTTGCCCCTCCTCCCAGGCTGTGGTGCCTTCATGCCCAGAGAGTGGAGGCAGCTTCAGAGTCTGGGGACGGTGCCCAAGAGGCCTGCATGGGCCAGGCCTCTGTTCTCTCCTCTATAATATGGGCAGCAGTAAGCCCTCTATATGAGGGAATTTGTTTATCCACAAGAGTTTGTTGGGCCACTTTTATGTACCAGGGTTAGGGAACTGGGGAACAAGGATGGACCAAACTCACACAGCAGATGAAGGGCTGAGCAGACCGACCCAGTCTTCCAGCCACCGTACTGCCTCCCCTGCCAAGCCTACTTCCCCAAACCTTTCCCAAGTCGCATCCCCAGCGCTCTTCCCCACCAGCCAGGAGGGAGGTCAGGGGCTCCACTCTGTGATCCGTAATGGTTAATTTGAATTGTGAGCTTGATTGGATTAAGGGATGAGGAGAATGAGTCTTCTGGGTGTGTCTAGGAATGACTGGCACGTGGGAAAGCAAACTGAAGTGGACACCCTCCCTAAGCGTGGGCAGCACCGTCCAATAGTTCGGAGGCTTGGATGGAAGCAGCAGCAGATGCAAGCTCCATTCTTTCTGAATGGCCTCTCGATTGCGGCTGCGGTCGCCTGGGGACATCAGGCTTGCTCTCCTTCGCTCTACAGAGCAGACTGCCAGTGATTCTCAGGGAGCTTCCAGAAGCCCTGTTGGTGGACCAGGGTAGCACTGTTGATGCTTCTTGTTCTGGGCTTCGCCTCTTGGGCTGCCCAGCTGCCCAGGCCACTGCTGGCCATCCAGCTTCTGGTCGTGTGCGCCAGCCTAACAACCCCCGTTGGGTCTGTTCCTCTAGAGAACCTGACTAATGGAGAATCCCGCCTCCTCTTCTCAGCAAGGGTCAGAGAGACGCTCCTGCCCGACCCGACTTGTCCGTGGCCATCAGGGCATCCTCTTGTGGGCAGTCCGAGGGGCCTCGCCGGACGCCTGGCCGACAGACGCCAGGGCAGGGGTCCGGCAGCACCTCGGCCCTGGCAGCCTGGCTTTCCTCCTCCCCCGCCCCGCAGCCTCAGTTCCTCCTCCGACTTACTTTCCGCCCACGTGCGAGCCACAGTCTTGCCTCCCCCCGCACCTGCCGCGGGTCCCTGCCGCAAAGCCGAGAGGCGGGCCGAGGCCGCCCACGGGCGGGAGAGGCGCGACTCTTGTCGCTATAGCAACGGGTCCCGCCTTCGCTGCGCGCGCATCAGCCGCGCCCCGAGCCTGTGGAGCGAGCGACCAATCAGAGGCGAGCGGTCGCGGGCGAGGCCCCGCCCTAGCCACGCCGGAGGTTTGCCGCCGGACGCGGGTGGGGTCGCCGGCGATGCCGACCGGTCAGGGGCCCGAGGCCAGCGTTGCTGTGGCCACCGCGTGGCGCGCGAGGGAGTCTCGGCAACGTGGGCCGCTGCTGGCCCGACGGAGGTTGAAGTAAGACTGCGCGCAAGGGCAGGGGGAGGACCGGGCGGAGGCCTGCGGCGCCGGGCTGCGGTGGACGCGTGAGCCCGAGCGAGGCATCCGGGCGGCCCGCGGCCCGCGGAGGAAGGCGTCTGGTGGTCCAGGCGCGGCGGTGCGGGTGGCGCTGTGGAGGGACTTAGAGACGGGACGTTGCGGGCGTCCGGCAGACGCCGAGTGCCGTGGAATGCAGTCCGTTTTGAGCGCAGGTGGATGAGGTACAGGTAAGAGTGAGGTGCCACCGCGGGAGGCCCTGCTGCCCGCTGAGTCTGCTCCTCTTCTGCTTTCAAGGGTCCACGCGACTACACTGGGTTCATAGGAATAATCCAGGATACAATCCCTGTTTTGAGGTCAGCCAATGAGCAACCTTAAACCCATCTTCAAATTAATTTTGCCACGTAAGATAATGTAGTCGCAGGTTCTGGAGATTACAGCAGAAACATCAGTATGCAGCCCACGACTGGAATACCAGACGATTCACGTGATGGATCCAGTCCAGCAAGCCTATCCCTCCAAGCCTCTGGCCTCCCCTCCACTTCACACCAGGGAAGCTCTGGTGTTTCTATGTCATTGACCTCAGGCCACCAGTGAGTCCAGTTTTCAGTTATGAAGCCATCTGCAACTTGAGCTAGAACATCAAGTTGGAAATTATAGTAAATCTCAACAATTGCAGCCCTGATATTAAGTTCCACCCTCCTTGACCTCAGAATCCACCTCATACGTTTCCCACAGATGCATTAATGGCAGTCTTAAATTTCTGCACATGAACTCACTTTTTCTTGAATCATAGTGTGGAAATCCCCCGTGGAGAAGCTGAGATATAACCTAGTTATGGGTCTGGCAGCTGTAGGTAGAGATCATGTGGATCTTGTTGAGAATGGGCATCTGCCCGAGGAGAGTCTGTCACAGGTTTTCAAGCAGAGCAGAGCTGGTTTCCTCACACTGAAGAGCAAACCACTGCTGACAAGAGAGACTCAGAGTACCTTGGGAGCTCATTTCCTCTGAGTCCACCCAGATATTCCCACTCTGAGTCTCAGTGTGCCATTTTTACCAACTATTGTCTTAATTTTCACACAAGGAACTTAAGACTTAGCAAGACTGTGTCAATTGATATAAATCAGGCCCCTGCCAAAATGAGAATTTTTGGGGGGACTGAACCCAGGGGTACTTTACCACTGGGCTACATCTCCAGCCCAGGTTGGCTTGGGAAGATGATGAGGATGCTCCTGAACAAGTGAAGAGTGACAGCCCACTCATCAGAACAGCCCTTCATGTGCAAGGCTTCCCAGCCAGCTGGGGCCTCATCTGACAACAGACTGTTCACAGCATGGCGGGGCTACAAGGAGCAACCTGCAGACCCTCCCCTGTGGCTTCAACCACAGGCAGCACCAGGAGTTCATGCCAGAATGCAGCCCCTAAAGGGCAGCAGCTGCTGAGCTCCCTCCTAAACACACTGCTCTCCTCACCCACCTGGGAACTCAAATGAGGAGATGCCACAGATACTTAGGAGGTGGAAAGACCCTCAAGGAAAAAACAAAACTTTTGCTGCTCAGAAAAAAATCCAGCGGGGGAAACAACCTGGGTGTGTAGGAGGGTGGGAAGCCTTCAGTCTCTCATCCAGAGTGGACACCATCAGAGGAGTGTGGAAGCCTTCAGTCTCCCATCCAGAGTGGACACCATCAGAGGAGTGTGGAAGCCTTCAGTCTCCCATCCAGAGTGGACACCATCAGAGGAGTGTGGAAGCCGTCTCCCATCCAGAGTGGACACCATCAGAGGAGTGTGGGAAGCCTTCAGACTCCCATCCAGAGTGGGCACCACCAGAGGAGTGTGGGAAGCCTTCAGTCTCCCATCCAGAGTGGGCACCATCAGAGGAATGTGGGAAGCCTTCAGTCTCCCATCCAGAGTGGGCACCATCAGAGGAGTGTGGGAAGCCTTCAGTCTCCCATCCAGAGTGGGCACCATCAGAGGAGTGTGGGAAGCCTTCAGTCTCCCATCCAGAGTGGGCACCACCAGAGGAGTGTGGGAAGCCTTCAGTCTCTCATCCAGAGTGGAGACCATCAGAGGAGTGTGGGAAGCCTTCAGTCTCCCATCCAGAGTGGGCACCATCAGAGGAGTGTGGGAAGCCTTCAGTCTCTCATCCAGAGTGGAGACCATCAGAGGAGTGTGGGAAGCCTTCAGTCTCCCATCCAGAGTGGGCACCACCAGAGGAGTGTGGGAAGCCTTCAGTCTCTCATCCAGAGTGGAGACCATCAGAGGAGTGTGGGAAGCCTTCAGTCTCCCATCCAGAGTGGGCACCATCAGAGGAGTGTGGGAAGCCTTCAGTCTCCCATCCAGAGTGGGCACCATCAGAGGAGTGTGGGAAGCCTTCAGTCTCTCATCCAGAGTGGAGACCATCAGAGGAGTGTGGGAAGCCTTCAGTCTCCCATCCAGAGTGGGCACCATCAGAGGAGTGTGGGAAGCCTTCAGTCTCTCATCCAGAGTGGACATAATCAGAAGGTACATACTGAAAAGTCATCTCAAGTGCAGGGAGGTGGAAAACATGCAGATCCATGTACAGACATGGACTTTACTCAGGGAAAGTCTCCAGTCCAGCATCTACCCTTCTTCAGTACTGAAAGTTCATACTGGGGAAAAGTGGGCTGGGGAGATAGCTCAGTTGGTATAGTGCTTGCCTTTCAAGTACAAGGCCCTGGGTTCAATCCCCAGTACCGCAAAATAAATAAATAAATAGATAGATAGATAAATAGATAAATAAGTAAATATCTAGATAGATAAATAGATAAACAAACAAACAAACAAACATACTGGGGAAAAGCATTGTAAGTGCAATAGATGAGGGAGATTCTTAGCCAAAACCCCACTTCATGCAGTACTAGAGCTCACCCACCAGTGTGCAGAACATGGGAAGGCATACAGCAGAATCTCCTGACTCAGTCAGCACCAGAGCATTCATGTGCAGGAAAGGCCATGAGGGCCATCACTATGGGAAAAGCCTTCATGGAGATATCCATCTTTGGCACAAGAAATTTCTCAATGTAAAAAGGCCCATATGTGCAGCACATCTGAGAGACTTTAGCTGCACCCCTAAGCTATTTAACACCAACAATTTCACACTGGAAAAAAGGACTCGAGTGTCATGAATGTAGGAAAGCCTTCCGTCACACCTCCACCTTGTTCAGCACCCAGACGTCACAACCCAAAAAGGACTCAATGCAGAAAATGAAAAACCTTTCCACAAAAGCACCAAACAAGTTCTTTGTGCGAGGTTTCATACTGTAGAAAGACATCCAAGGTGGGCAAGGCTTCAGCTGCGGCTCCAACCTTAGTGCACACCAGGAAATCTACACTACAGAGTATCATAAATTCGGCATCAACCTTAACAATTTCTTGAGACCCTGTCTCACAATAAAAATGAAAGCCTGGGTATGCTGCAGTCCTTAAGCACCCTGGGTTCCATCCCCGATGCCCCCACCCCTGCAAAAGAGAACTTTGCCTGCTGTGAGCACCAGGAAGTTCAGAGCAGTCCTCAGGAGGACAGTGCAGGTGGAAGCCTTGAGCCTTGCCGTGGTCTGTCCAACTTGTGCTGAAGAGCAGACGAGGGCTGCAGCTCTTGTGAGGCAGTCATGTCCTATTGCTGGGTGACAAATGACCACAGCTGCCAGAGCACCCCTTTCCTAGCTCATAGTTCTGAAGTCAGAAGTCTGGCACAGCTTGGCTCAGTTCTCAGCTAATACTGAAATTAGCCAGCTGGACTGAGCCACTTTTTCTGGGTACTGGGAAACTGAATTCAGTGGGGGTGATCAACCACTGAGCTACATCCCTGCCTTTTTATATTTTATTTAGAGACAGGGCCTAACTTGCTGAGACTGGCCTTGAACTTGCAATTCTCCTGCCTCAGCCTCCCGAGCTGCTGGGATCACAGGTGTGTGCCACTGCACCCGGCTCAATAAAGCCACTTTTAAAAACAAACCAGGGGCTTCCGGTGTTTACTTTGAAGGGCAAGGAAGTCATCACTCTATCCTCACAAGAAAAGAGGTAAACTGGGAAGCAGCAACTCTTCTTAGGCCCACCAGGGGTAAAACGGGTAAAAGAGAATCACGGCTTACCAGAAGCAGCAGCCTTTCAGACTTGGGAAAGTGCAGCAGTTATGTCCTGCTGGATGCAGGGTACAATTCAGAGGCAGAGGGGTCAGGTCTCGGGGGTAAGGCTGACTGAGATGGCATCTGGTTCTGGTGTAACCCTGGGTAAAACCTCACTTCTGTTCATTTCCTAATATAAAAACAGGGAAACTGTTCTCATCCAGGGTGGGTAGGAGTATCAACACCCAGCTGTTGAATGAGGACTCAGCATCACCGCTAAGGTCCTCTGCGGCTACGTGGACAGGTCTCTCCTCTGGTTCCACCCCACTGTCCTCACAGCTAATTTTCAGAACACCTCCCAAACGCCAGCAGCTTCCCATGCAGGAGAGATTCCAAGTTCCAGGCACACATCTGCACAGTAACCCAAACTCCACTCTCCTTTACCACCCATCTTAATCTGCTTGGCTGCCATAACAAAACTCCACAGGCTAGGTGGTTTAAACAACAAAAACACTGTCTTACAGTTCTGGAGGCTGGTAGGCCATGATCAACCACTCTGGCTCCTGGCAAGGGCTCTCTTCTTGGCTTGCGTATGGTGCCTCCTTGCTGTGTGATCACTGGGTGGATGGAGGGTGAGATCTGTGCCATCTCCTCTCACAAGGACGCTAATCCCACTGGATTACAGCTCCACCTATGACTTCATTTAACCTTAGTTACTTACTTACTCCACATACAGCCACTGGTGGGTTAGGACTTAAACATGAACTTGCTGGAGCAGCCCAGTTCAGTCCTTAGTCCTGTCCTTCAAGCAGCCAGCCCAAAGAGATGTCCTGTAGCGTAGGGTCACCTTCTCCCCTCTTCAGTAAGACTCTATGGAGGGGTTTTCAAGATGGTGGACTAGAGGGTGGCTGCATTTCATGTTGCTCCAGGACTCAGGATTCAAGGAGAGGAGATATTGAGAGACTTGGGACAAACTCAAAGCCGCCCAGTGAGTCTCTCCCATTGGGGAGGCCTCCTGGATGGGGCGGTAGTCCCGGAATGCAGGGAACTTTGTGAAGTAGAGTTGCCCAATGAGACACCCCTCCCCCCACTGGAGCAGTGAACTCAGACAACTGGGAGCACTGTAGAGGAGGCCGCTCAGCACAGCGCTTGGACTCGGAGCAACCCACTGGGGCTCTGGGTGGCTGCCCAGAGGAGGAGGTGTGTGGCAAGCTGTTTGGACTCAGAGTGACCGCTGCTGAACACCGGGGGGCTGGCCGGAGGAGGAGGAGAAGGGGTGCTGCGGGTCGCTTGGACTCGAAGTGACTGCACCAGGGATACGGGTGGCTGCCCAGAGGAGGAGGCACGCAGTGAGCTGTTTGGACTCAGAGCGACTGCTCCTGAACACTGGGGGGGGGCTGCCCAGAGGAGGAGGAGGAGCGCGACAGGTTGCTTGGTCTCGGAGCAGCCGCATCAGAGCTCCAGGCGGCTGCCCGGAGGAGGAGGCATGCGGCAGGTCACTTGGACTCAGAGCAACCGCTCCTGAACACCCAGGGGGCTGCCCAGAGGAGGAGGAGGAGCGCAGCGGGTCACTTGGACTCGGAGTAACTGCACCAGGGCTTACAGGTGGTTGTCGGGAGGAGGAGGTGCGCAGTGAGTTGCTTGGACTCCTAGTGACTGCACTGGAACACTGGGTGGCTGCCCGGAGGAAGAGGTATGCAGCGGGTCGCTGGGACTCGGAGCGACTGTATGGGGCTCCAGGTGGCTGCTCAGAGGACGGGCCGCATAGCCAGGTGATTAGGTGCAGAGCAGGGTCCCAGGACCTAGGCAGCTTCTTGGTAGAAGAGCCACACAGAGACAAGCTGAGGGGTGGAGCGAAGTTTCCAGGACTGCGGGCAGATTGTCTGAGGAGAGGCAGCCTAAGGAGACTCATCTGCACAGGGCAAGGTGGTAGTTGTGGATTGAGGGGAACCTCTAGGAGGGGAACTGACCAGCGAGACCTCCCACCAGGTGTCTTCCCTGCTGGATGAGATTTTCCCACAAGGATGGTAAAACCAGAGACACAGGCCCAAACAGGCCTTGCCTCAGCCTGCAGCCTAGTTCCCCTTTGGATGACCATTGGTCAACAAGTGGAGGCACCTCTGCCCACTAGCAGGGAATATATCCCACCTGAAGGCCACCACCCCTAGAGAGGCAGCTTCCTTGTGGAGCACCGCATTATCAACTTCCTCCAAGACTTCAGGATAGTGAAGGACAAGAGGGGATATACTAGAAATTTTCAGGGACATTATAAGTCAATAGAGGAAATCTGCAATATCTCAGCAGTCCACTGATACCTGAACAATATGAGAAAACAAGGGAAGAAAATGCCCCAAACAAATCTAGATGTTACATCAATAAAATCCAACGACAGCATGGCAGAAGAAATGACAAAAAGGGAGTTCAGAATGTACACAATTAAAATGATCAGGGAAGCAAACGATGAGATGAAAGAGCAAATGCAGGCATTGAATGATGAGATGAAAGAGCAAATGCAGGCACTGAATGATTACACCAATCGACAGTTAAAAGAGCAAATACAGGAAGCAAAAGATCATTTCAATAAAGAGAGATATTGAAAAAAAAACAAACAGAAATCCTTGAAATGAAGGAAACAATAAATCAAATTAAAAACTCCATAGAAAGCATAACCAATAGGATAGAACACCTGGAAGACAGAACCTCAGATATAGAAGACTAAATATTTAACCTGGAAAACAAAGTTGACCAAACAGAGAAGATGGTAAGAAATCATGAACAGAATCTCCAAGAACTATGGGATATCCTGAAAAGGCCAAATTTGAGAATTATTGGGATTGAGGAAGGCTTAGAGAAACAAACCAAAGGAATGAACAATCTATTCAATGAAATAATATCAGAAAATTTCCCGAATCTGAAGAATGAAATGGAAAATCAAGTTCAAGAGGCTTATAGGACTCCAAATACACAAAATTACAACAGACCCACACCAAGGCACATTATAATGAAAATACTGAACATACAAAATAAAGACAGAATTTTAAAGGCTGTGAGAGAAAAGAGCCAAATTAAATTCAGGGGGAAACCAATATGGATATCAGCAGATTTTTCAATCCAGACCCTAAAAGCTAGAAGGGCCTGGAACAACATTTTTCAAGCCCTGAAAGAAAATGGATGCCAACCAAGAATCTTATACCCAGCAAAACTTACCTTCAAATTTGACGATGAAATAAAATCCTTCCACGATAAACAAAAGCTAAAAGAATTTACAAAAAGAAAGCCAGCATTACAGAACATTCTCGGCAAAATATTTCATGAGGAAGAAATAAAAAACAAAGAAGCAAATCAGCAAAGGGAGGAATTATCCTAAAGGAACTGTCAAATAAAGGAGGAACCAAGTTGTGTCAAAAAAAAAAAAAAAATGAACCAGGGCTGGGGAGATAGCTCAGTCAGTAGAGTGCTTGCCTTGTAAGCACAAGGCCTTGGGTTCAATCCCCCCCCCCCCAAAAAAAAGAACCAAATGACCAGGAATACAAATCATATCTCAATAATAACCCTGAATGTTAATGGCCTGAACTGATCAATCAAAAGACATAGACTGGCAGAATGGATTAAAAAGAAAGATCCAACAATATGTTGCCTGCAAGGGACTCATCTCATAGAAAGATATTCCCATAGACTAAAGATGAAAGGATGGGGAAAAATATACCATGCACATGGACTCAGCAAAAAAGCTGGGGTATCCATCCTCATTTCAGATAATGTGGACTTCAAGCCAAAGTTAGTCAGAAGGGATAAAGAAGGACATTTCATACTGCTTAAGGGAAGCATAAATCAGCAAGACATAACAATCATAAACATCTATGCCCCAAACAGTGTGGCTCATCCATGTATGTCAAACAAATCCTCAATTTCAGAAACCAAATAGACCATAACACAATAATACTAGGTGATTTTAACACACCTCCCTCACCACTGGACAGATCTTCCAAACAAAAATTGAACAAAGAAACCATAGATCTCAATAACACAATAATTTAGACTTAACGGACATTTATAGAATATACCATCCAACCAAGAGCGAATACACTTTCTTCTCAGCAGCACATGGATCCTTCTCTAAAATAGACCGTATATTATGCCACAAAGCTAATGTTAGCAAATACAAGAAGATAGAGACACTACGTTGTATTCTATCAGATCATAATGGATTGAAATTAGAAATAAAAGAAAGAGTAAAAAACAGAAACTACTCCAACACCTGGAGATTAAACAATGTGCTATTATATGATGAATGGATAACAGAAGATATTAGGAAGGAAATTAAAAAATTCTTAGAGGTAAATGAGAACAAAGAAACATCATATCAAAATCTCTGAGACACTATGAAAGCAGTAGAGGAAAATTTATTTCATGGAGCGCATTCAATAAAAGAAGTAAAACTCAACAAATAAACGACCTAACACTACAGCTCAAAGCCCTAGAAAAAGAAGAACAGACCTACACCAAAAGTAGTAGAAGACAGGAAATAGTTAAACTCAGAACTGAAATCAACAAAATTGAAACAAAAGAAACAATACAAAAAATTGACAAAACAAATAGTTGGTTCTTTGAAAAAATAAACAAAATTGATAAACCTTTAGCCACACTAACAAAGAGAAGATGAGAGAAAACCCAAATCACTAACATTCGGAATGAACAAGGAAATATCACAACAGACACGACTGAACTACAAAACATAATTAGAAGCTATTTTGAAAATCTATACTCCAACAAAATAGAAAATTTCAAAGACATCAACAGGTTTCTAGAGACATATGAATTGCCTAAACTGAACGAGGAGGACGTACACAATTTAAGTAGACCAATTTCAAGTAATGAAATAGAAGAAGTCATCAAAAGCCTACCAACAAAGAAAAGTCCAGGACCAGATGGGTTCTCAGCCGAATTCTACAAAACCTTTAAAGAAGAGCTCATTCCAATACTTCTCAAAGTATTCCATGAAATAGAAGATGAGGGAACCCTCCCAAACTCATTCTATGAAGCCAATATTACTGATACCTAAACCAGACAGAGATACATTGAGGAAAGAAAATTTCAGACCAATATCCTTAATGAACATCGATGCAAAAATTCTCAACAAAATTTTAGCAAATCGCATACAAAAACATATTAAAAAGATAGTGCACCATGATCAAGTGGGTTTCATCCCAGGGATGCAAGGTTGGTTCAACATCAGGAAATCAATAAATGTAATTCACCATATCAACAGACTTAAAGTCAAGAATCACATGATTATTTCAATAGATGCAGAAAAAGCATTTGATAAAATACAGCACCCCCTCATGCTCAAAACACTAGAAAAAATAGGGATAGTGGGAACATTCCTTAACATTGTAAAGGCCATCTATGCTAAGCCCATGGCCAGTATCATTCTAAATGGTGAAAAACTGAAAGCATTCCCTCTAAAAACTGGAACAAGGCAGGGATGCCCTCTTTCACCACTTCTATTCAATATCATCCTTGAAACTCTAGCCAGAGCAATTAGACAGACCAAAGAAATTAAAGGGATACGAATAGGAAAAGAAGAACTCAAACTATCCCTATTTGCTGATGATATGATTGTATACTTAGAGGAACCAGGAAATTCCACCAGAAATCTTTTAGATCTCATAAGTGAATTCAGTAAAGTAGCGGGATATAAGATCAATGCACATAAATCTAATGCATTTTTATACATAAGTGATGAATCTTCAGAAAGAGAAATTAGGAAAACTACCCCATTCATAATAGCCTCGAAAAAAATAAAATACTTGGGAATCAATCTCACAAAAGAGGTGAAAGACCTCTACAATGAGAACTACAGAACACTAAAGAAAGAAATTAAAGAAAACCTTAGAAGATGGAAAGATCTCCCATGTTCTTGGATAGGAAGAATTAATATTGTCAAAATGGCCATACTACCTAAAGTGCTATACAGATTCAATGCAATTCCAATTAAAATCCCAATGATGTACCTTACAGAAATAGAGCAAGCAATTATGAAATTCATCTGGAACAATAAAAAACCCAGAATAGCTAAAGTAATCCTCAGCAGAAAGAGTGAAGCAGGGGTCGCAATACCAGATCTTCAACTCTACTACAAAGCAATAGTAACAAAAACGGCATGGTATTGGTACCAAAATAGAAAGGTGGATCAATGGTACAGAATAGAGGACACGGACACAAACCCAAATAAATACAATTTCCTCATACCAGACAAAGGGGCCAAAAATATGCAATGGAGAAAAGATAACCTCTTCAACAAATGGTGCTGGGAGAATTGGAAATCCATATGCAACAGAGTGAAACTAAACCCATATCTCTCACCGTGCACGAAACTCAACTCAAAATGGACTAAGGACCTCGGAATCAGACCAGAGACCTTGCATCTTATAGAAGAAAAAGTAGGTCCAGAGCTTCAACATGTCGGCTTAAGACCAGACTTCCTCAACAGGACTCCCATAGCACAAGAAATAAAAGCAAGAATCAATAACTGGGATAGATTCAAACTAAAAAGCTTTCTCTCAGCAAAGGAAACTATCAGCAATGCGAAGAAAGAGCCTTACAGAGTGGGAGAAAATCTTTGCCAATCATACTTCAGATAGAGCACTAATCTCCAGAATCTATAAAGAACTCAAAAAACTCTACACCAAGAATGCAAATAACCCAATCGACAAATGGGCTAAGGAAATGAATAGACACTTCACAGAAGAAGATCCACAAGCAATCAACAAACATATGGAAAAATGTTCAACATCTCTAGTAATTAGAGAAATGCAAATCAAAACCACCCTAAGATTCCATCTCACCCCAATTAGAATGGCAATTATCAAGAATACAAGCAACAACAGGTGTTGGCGAGGATGTGGGGAGAAAGGTACACTCATACATTGCTGGTGGGGCTGCAAATTAGTGCAGCCACTCTGGAAAGCAGTGTGGAGATTCCTCAGAAAACTTGGAATGGAACCACCATTTGACCCAGCTCTCCCACTCCTTGGCCTATACCCAAAGGATTTAAAATCAGCATATTACAGAGATACAGCCACATCAATGTTCATAGCTGCTCAGTTCACAATAGCCAGATTGTGGAACCAACCTAGATGTCCTTCAATTGATGAATGGATAAAGAAACTGTGGTGTGTATATATATATATGTATACATATATATATATATACATATATATACACACACACACACACACACACACACACAATGGAATATTACTCAGCCATAAAGAATGATAAAATCATGGCATTTGCAGGCAAATGGATGAAATTGGAGAATATCATGCTAAGTGAGATAAGCCAATCTCAAAAAACCAAAGGACGAATGATCTCTCTGATAAGCGGATGATGACACATAATGGGGGGTGGGAGGGGTTAGTTTAGGGTTAGAGTTAGGGTTGGGGGGGCAAGAATGGAGGAAGGAAGGACTGTATAGAGGGATAAGAGGGGTGGGAGGGGTGAGGGGCAGGGAAAAATAACAGAATGAATCAAACAACATTTCCCTATGTAAATTTATGATTACACAAATGGTATGCCTTTACTCCATGTACAGACAGAGAAACAACATGTATCCCATTTGTTTACAATAAAAAAAAAAACAGACTCTATGGGCTCAAGGCAAGCCCTGAGCCTGAAATGTGACGTGGCATTCAGACATGAGAGGTGCCAGGCACGAGGCGACCCCAGGAGACGCCTCCCCACCACTTGTAATCTCCACTGCTGAACCTCTTGTGCTGCTTTAAGTCTACCTAGCCTGTCAGTGAGTACCTTGTGACTGCAGTCCAACTGGGTAAACTCACAAAGCGTAAAGGTGACAGTCCTGTGGGTGTGAACAAGCTGGTAGAGTGCAGTCCAGGTGGGACAACATGCCCATGCCTTCCGAGGTACGGACCACGAGCTGGTCTCACCTGCGCCCACCTCCACTGGAGACAAGCGGGTGTCACTGAGGAACAGGGCTGCAGGGTTATCAGAGGGTGTGTGATCAGCTCAGGACACGTCGAGGGGAGGTGAAGGCTGCACAGCCAAGCTCTAAGGAAAAGAAAGGGCGCAATCGGGGACTAGACCCAGGGAGCCGTCAAGAGGACAGACAAACCAACCGTGGGTCAGGGACTCGCCCACGGACCAAGCACAGGCGTGAGCAACGCTTCCTGAGAAGCTGTCACCAGGGCCAGGTCTCCTGGCCGGTCCGCCACGGCTGACTGTGTGTTCCCACTACCAGGAACGGAAGTGGAATGCAGAAGCGTCCAGACCTCGGGGACGACAGATTTGTCAGAGTCCTGCCCAGCAGAGGCCAACACAGCCGGACAGACGCCGGGCGGTGAGAATAAGTGTGCACCAAGGACACTGAGCTTCACAAAGGGGAGGTCCCGGGAGAACACCAGGAAGAGCTCCGTGGGCCAGCGCTGACCACGCCGGCACGGTCGGGCCTGCGGTTTCGCTCTAGGGACTGGGCTGAACGACGCGCTGCGAGGACCCAGGCTCCTGCCCGCATCGTGGCCGCCACGCCCGCAGGGCAGAAGGCGCGGGGATGCTCGCCGAGCTGCCAGGAAGAGCGGCGGCAGCGCCTTCACCCGGCGCCATGACCACGGCCAGGCCAGCAGACGAGAAGAGGAGAACCGCCGAGGGCACCAGCCCGGGCGCCTCGAGTCTGCACCCTCCACATTAGGGCGAGGCGCCGGGGCCGCCTGCCTGCGACGAGCCCGGGTGTGGGGAGGCCGCCGCCTTCCGCCGCGCCAGCTGCCCAGGACCCGAGGCTGGCCCCGGCTGCAGGGCGCTCCGGGCCTCGGGCTCCCGTTCCGAACAGCGACGCTACGCCGAGGGGGCGACCCGGCCACGGCCCGCGGCGCGGCCTCCAGGACCCGGGACCAGGTTCGGGGGCGCGTCGCCGCGGCAGGCACGAAGGCGGAGATTCCCCGACCCTTGCGCCCGCCCAGGTTTCCGAGGCTCCGGAGCCTCCGGGTCACGGCCGCCGCGCCGGGCACGCCGCCCCGGCACCCACTCCTGGCCGTCAGCGGCCCGTCGCTACGGACGCGCGGCGCGGTGGCTTCTGGGAAATGTAGTTCGCGCGCCCCTCCGCACTGGCCGCGCCTCCTCTGTCGCCTTGGCAACGCCCGAGCGCCGCGCTTGGGGAGCCGAGTGACGTGGGCGGGGCGGGACTTCCGGCATGGCGGGCTGGACTGGCTCTGCCGGGGCGAGCGGGTCCGAGCGCCGCGAGTGACCGCCCGGGCCCGCGGGTCGGTTCGCTGTTGCGCGGGCGCGGGAGGCGGGCCTTTGGTGGGCAGGTAAAGGGAGGTCTCCGCTGGGTGCACTGGTTCCGATGGCCGACGGGGCGCAGGTGAGCGGAGAGGCGCGGGGCGCAGGGACAGGTGTGTGGGCGGCCGCGGGCGGCTGCAGACGGCAGGCCGGCGGTGAGGGCCCCAGCGCGGGCAGGACTGTGCAGAGGCTGCTGTGCAGAGGCCGCGTGCGAGGCCAGCCAGTGGGCCGCGCCCTGGCCGGCGGCGGGCAGGTGGCGGCACCTGCGCGGGAAGCGCTCGAGCCGGGCGCACCTGAGGGCTTCGGCGGGCGCCCGTCGGGCCCGCGCCGGGGCAGCTGTGGGTAGGATGCGGTGCTCAGAGCATCCGCGACCCGGGCCCGCGTCCTCGGAGGTGGGGGGCTCGGCAGAGGGGAGGGTTAGGGTACGTATGTGGCGGGGAAGAGTCGGGCGCACAGGGAAGGATAAAGCAAGAGTGATCTAGATGCCGGGCAGGGGCCTGGATGCGTCCGTCTGTCCGCCACTGATTGACCCCAAGTCTCAGTTGAACGCATCCTTGTAGGACCTGGTGGTGTTTGAGGATGTGGCTGTGCATTTCTCCTGGGAGGAGTGGGGTCTCCTTGATGTGACTCAGAGAAGCCTGTACCGTGATGTGATGCTGGAGAACTTTGCACTCATTACCTCCCTGGGTAAGTCTCTCCTTCGCCCCCAGCACAGATACCTCTGCCCTTTCCCCCTGGAGTTCTGTCCGTACCAGAGCTGGACCACAGGGGCTGCTTTCTTCCCAGCACCCCTCACCCTAACCCTGTTTTAAGTGTTGTGGGTGCAGAGCCTGGGCTGTTACCTCCTCTCTCTGAGCAGCCATGTTGGCAACCTGCGAACACCTGTCCTCCAGGGCCTGGTGGAGCAGGGTTTGGGGTGTCAACTGTTTCACTGTTTGAGCCCCAAATCCCACACAGCTCTGACTCTCTGGCCCTTTTACCGCTGAGGACATGGCCCTCTTTGCTCCAGGTGTGCTTTCATTTTCCAAAAGACACTTTACAGGGCCCTCCCTGGACCAGGCTGGAGCATGAATTTGAATCAGATCATTCTGGGGAATATTGCCATCATAAGTCTTCTAGGTCAGTGAATATGGGGTGTCTTCCCATTTATACAGTTTTTTAGTTTTTTTCAACATCTTAAATTTTCAGTGTACAGAACTTGACTTTTGGGGGGTTACTGGGGACTGACCTCAGGAGCATTCAACCCCTGAGCCACATCCCCAGCCTTTTTTTTTTTTTTTTTTTTGGTTTTGAGACAGGGTCTCGCTGAGTTCCTTAGGGCTTTGCTGAGTTACTGAGGCTGGCCTCAAATTTTCTGTGCTCCTGCCTCAGCCTGCTGAGCTGCTGGGCTTATAGGCATGCACCAATACACCCAGCAAATCACAAGGGTAATTTCACCTTCAGTGAAGGAGGTGGCAATGTTCCCTCCTTTTCTGTTTTCTGGAAGAGTTTATGAATTACTGGTACAGTGCTAGTATTCAACAGTGCTAGTATTCACCTTTGAAACCCTCTAGATCTGACCTTTTATGTGTATTGACAAAATTTCTTTTTTAAACCACAAAATCTTGTTGTTACAAGTTTTTGTATTTTCTGTTCTTCAATCATTTTGGATAGTTTGTGTCTATTTTGGAATCTGTCCATTTCATCTAATTTATCTAATTTGTTGGCATATAGTTGTTTATTTCTTTTTAAAATTTTCTTTAGTTGTAGATGGATCCAATGCCTTTATTTTATTTATGTATTTTTATGTGGTGCTGAGGATCAAACCCAATGCCTCACATGTGCTAGGCAAGCACTCCACCACTGAGCTACAGTCCCAGCCCTAGTATTTCAAGCCATTTTATTTTTGTAAGGTTGTTAATGATGTCCCCCTTTTATTCCTGTAGGGTCCTGTCCCTCTGCTTTCTTTTGGTGTCCTGACAGTAAACCCAGAGAACCTTGACCATTCTGTGACCCAGCCAGCTGCGGGTTTTGCTTAGCAGGTTTGAGCACAAGCTTAACTGGTGTGTAAGGTGTTTCCCAAAACACTGAAAGAGAACAAGGCCTGGCCCTCGGCCAGATTTCTAAGCCCTCCTACAAAGCTGCACACACTCACTCTCTTGCTCTCCACCCAGTGTATACTTCTGTAGCTTAAGTTCCCTGATGAATACTTTGGACTGATCACCCTGAGTTAATGATTCTTTGAATTCCCAACCAACCCAGTCTGGGGACAGTTTGAGATACTCCCTTGCATGAACTCACCTGCCAACTCTTTTGGGGTGAATCTAGCCTTAGGTTTGGTCGCATGAAACAATTCTATTTGTAGCAAATTAAGTTCTCTCGGTAGGTCTGGGTACAAGTTTGTCATTTTGTTGATCTTTTTATAGAACTTAATTTTGGTTTTGTCAGTTTTATGTTTCTAATCTCTATTTTGTTTATTTCTGTTCTGATCTTCATTATTTCCCTTCTGTTAGCTTTGGGTTTAGTTGCTTTTTTCTTTTTGTTCTTTGAGCTGTTGAGTCATGTTATTGTTTGAGATCTTTAATTATTTATTTATTTATTATTATTGATGATAATGATGATGATGATGATGGTACCAGGAATTGAACCCAGGGGCACTTAGCCATTGAGCCACATCCATAGCCCCATTTTTAAATTTTTTTTTTAATTTTGGGACAGGGCCTTGCTAAGTTACTGAGGCTGGCCTAGAACTTGCAATCCTCCTACCTCAGCCTCACGAGTCTCTGCGATTCTCAACATGCACCACTGTGCCCTGTGGTTCTTATGTCTGTAATACCTACATTTCCTTCCTTGTTGCCATGACAACTTGGCTTCTGTGTCATGTAGTGGGTAGGAGGATGGATCAGCCATGGCTCAGACTGGCTTCTTCTGTCACCTCCAGGACTTGCACCTTCAGAATCCCATGTGTTTATACAGCTGTGTGGTAATATGGATCCCTTGGTGCCCGGAAGGGTGGACATCCCTTCAGTTAGCACAGCAGAGGCTGAAAGGGGTCCTAATTTTGGTGAGTGCAGCCGGGGATGCCTGGGTTTCGTTGGTGGACTCGTGGCCTGCTGGGCACCTGAACCTCATTCCCCCCTTCCTTCTCCCTTCTGGACACTTGCCTTCTCCTACCATGACTCTCAGGCTTTAGATAACTTCACCTGCGCAAAGCTGTCCATTAGTGACCTCTCTGCATGTGACTTGAGATATGTATATATTGTTAAGAACACCTGCTGCTGTTTTTTTTATTAATTTTTTTTATTTTTACAGACTGCATTTGATTAATTTTACACAAATGGGGTGCAACTTTTCGTTTCTATGGTTGTACAAAATGTAGATTCACACCATTCATGTAATCACACATCTACATAGGGTAATACCGTCTGTCTCGTTCTACTATCTTTCCTTCCCCCACCCCTCCCACCACATTTTCCTCTATGCCATCCAAAGTTCCTTCATTCTTCTCTTCCCCCCGCCACACCCCCTGGTTATATATTGTCGTGCACTTATCAGAGAAAACATTCAGCCTTTGGTTTTTGGGGCTTGGCCTATTTCACTTAGCACGATATTTTCCAACTTCATCCATTTACCAGGAAATGCCATCATTTATTCTTCTTTATGGCTAAGTAATATTCCATTGTGTATGTATACCACAGTTTTTTTATCCATTCATCAATTGAAGGGCATCTAGGTTGGTTCCACAATCTAGCTATTGTGAATTGAGCTGCTATGAACATTAATGTCGCTGCATCACTGTAGTTTGCTGATTTTATACCTTTGGGTATAAACCAAGGAGTGGGATAGCTGGTTCAAATGGTGGTTCCATTCCAAGTTTTCTGAGGAATCTCCACACTGCTTTCCAGAGTGGCTGCACCAGTTTGCAACTCCACAATGTATGAGTGTGCCTTTTCCCCCACATCCACGCCAACACTTATTATTGCTTATGTTCTTGATAACAGCCATTCTAATTGGAGTTAGATGAAATCTTAGGGTGGTTTTAATTTGCATTTCTCTAATTACTAGGGATGATGAGCACTTTTTCATATATTTGTTGATCACCTGTATGTCTTCTTCTGTGAAGTGTCTGCCCAGTTCCTTAGCCCATTTATTGATTGGGTTCTTTGTATTTTAGGTGTAAAGTTTTTTAAGTTCTTTATAAACTTTGGAGATGAGTGCTCTGTCTGAAGTGTGTGTGGAAAAGATTTTCTCCCACTCTGTAGGCTCTCTTTTCACATTATTTATTGTTTCCTGTGCTGAGAAAAAACTTTTTAGTTTGAATCTATCCCATTTATTGATTCTTGATTTTATTTCTTGCGCTATGGGGGTCTTGTTAAGGAAGTCTGGTCCTAAGCCAACGTGATGGAGATTCGGGCCTACTTTTTTTCTATTTGGTGAAGGGTCTCGGGCCTAATTCCTAGATCCTCAATCCATTTTGAGTTGAGTTTTTTACAGGGTGAGAGATAGGGTTTTAATTTCATTTTACTGCATATGGATTTCCAGTTTCCCCAGCACCATTTGTTGAAGAGGCTATCTTTTCTCCATTGTAAGTTTTTGGTACCTTTGTCTAGTATGAGGTTACTGTACTTATGTGGGTATGTCTCTGTGTCTTCTATCCTGTACCATTGGTCTACCTGTCTGTTTTGGTGCCAGTACCATGCTGTTTTTGTTACTGTTGCCCTAGAGTAGAGTTTAAGGTCTGGTATTGTGATACCTCCTGCATCACTCTTCCTGCCCAGGATTGCTTTGACTATTCTGGGTCTTTTGTTCTTCCAGATGAATTTCATGACTGCTTTCTCTATTTCTATGAGAAATGTCATTGGGATTTTAATTGGAATTGCATTAAATCTGTATAGTGCCTTTGGAAATATGGCCATTTTGATAATATTAATTCTGCCTATCTAAGAACCTGGGAGATCTTTCCATCTTCTAAGGTCTTCTTCAATTTCTTTCTTTAATGTTCTATAGTTTTCATTGTAGAGATCTTTCACCTCTTTGGTTAGACCAATTCCCAATTTTTTTTGTTTGTTTGTTTTGTTTTGAGACTATTGTGAATGGAGTGTTTTGCTCATTTCCCTTTCAGATGTTTTATCGCTTATGAATAAAATGCTTTATATTTATGTGTGTTGATTATATATCCTGCTATATTCCTGAATTCATTTATGAGGTCTAGAAGTTTTGTGGTGGAGTTTTATGGATTCTCTAAATATAGAATCATGTCATCAGCAAATAGTGAGAGTTTAAGTTCCTCTTTTCCTATTCATATCCCTTTAATTTCTTTGGTCTGTCTAATTGCTCTGGCTAGTATTTCAAGGATGATGCTGAATAGAAGTGGTGAAAGAGGGCATCCGTGCCTTGTTCCAGTTTTTAAAGGGAATGTTTTCAGTTTTTCTCCATTAAGAATGATGTTGGCATGGGCTTAACATAGATAGCCTTTACAATGTTGAGGTTTGTTCCTACTATCCCTATTTTTTCTAGTGTTTTGAGCATGAAGGGGTGTTGTATTTTGTCAAATGCTTTCTCTGCATCAATTGAAATAATCATATGATTTTTAAGGTTAAGTCTTACATTTATTGATTTCTGGATGTTGAACCAACCTTGCATTCCTGGGATGAACCCCACTATCTTCTTAATATGTTTTTGTATGCAATTTGCCAGGATTTTGTTAAGGATCTTTGCATCTATATTCATCAGAGATATTGGTCTAAAATTTTCTTTCCTTGATGTGTCTTTGCCTGGTTTGGGTATGAGCGTGATATTAGCTTCTTAGAATGAGTTTGGTAGGGTTCCCTCCTTTTCTATTTCCTGGAATACTTTGAGAAGTATTGGAATGAGTTCTTCTTTGAAGGTCTTGAAGAACTCGGCTGAGAATCCATCTGGTCCTGGGCTTTTCTTGGTTGGTAGGCTTTTGATGGCTTCTTCTATTTCATTGCTTGAAATTGATCTGTTTCAATGGGGTATGTCCTCCTGCCAGCTGCTGTTTTGTGGTCAATTTTGCTGGGACAGACACCTGCCCCTTCACAGTGCTCAGCTATCACCAGCATCTGAGTTCCTGCTGACGACCTTTGGAGACGGTGTCTTGGTGACCCAGCTCTCCTCCCTGCACTGCATCCCATTTTGTGTCCTCACCTCCATCCAGGTCTTCCTGATTCTGCGGTCAGTAGAGCCAGTTCTGCTGGTCCAGCCTGTCCTCCTCTAGACCTTCCCAGCGACCTCACAGCATTCTGTGGAGTCCCTTCTGGGAATGCGTGACATGCACTGGTGATGGAGGCGCCTCCTCCCTCAGCCCAGCTCCAGCAACTGGCTTTTCCTTTATTTCAGGTTGTCTGTGCAGCGTGGAGGATGAGGAAGCGCCTCCCAAGCAGGCGAAGAGCTGCCGAGCTCACCGGTCAGAGAAGCCTTCTGTGCGTGGAAAGGGTGTGAAGGGTGGTGCAGCCATCACGGGCCTCCCCCAGCAGCAAGCCACCCCTAGGAGGCTGTGCAGGAGCACTGCACACAGGTCAGTCTTCCCACCCGGCTCCAGCGGTGGACAGCAGCAGGGCGTCCACGCCGCTCAGAAACCCTTCAAGTGCAGCAGCTGCGGGAGAAGCTTCCTGAAGGCCTTTGCTCTCCTTGACCACCTGATAACTCACTCTGAAGAGAAGCCTTTCAGGTACCCAACAGGCAGAGCTGCCTTTGAGGAGAAATCAGCTCATGCTAATCACCGAAAAGTTCACACTGGAGAAACATCCCATGTGTGTGGTGAGTGTGGGAAGGCCTTCAGTTACCCTTCTAAACTGAGGAAGCACCAGAAGGTTCACACAGGCATAAGACCTTTCAAATGCAGTGAATGTGGTAAAACGTTCAACCGCAAAGACGCGCTTGCTCTGCACCAGAGGACTCACACTGGAGAGAGGCCGCACAAATGCAGCAGATGTGGGAAGGCCTTCAGCGTTCTCTCCACCCTCATCCGGCACCAGAAAGTCCACGTTGGAGAAAGGCCCTATGAGTGCAGGGAGTGTGGGAAGTTCTTCAAATACAGCAGCAGCTTCATTCTTCATCAGCGAGTTCACACTGGAGAAAGGCCTTTTGAGTGCAAGCAGTGTGGGAAGACTTACGTGACCCGGTCTGGCCTGTATCAGCACTGGAAGGTCCACACTGGAGAGCGGCCCTATGAGTGCAGCCTGTGCGGGAAGGCCTTCACCACCAGGTCCTACCGCAACCGACACCAGCAGTTCCACACGGAGGAGCGCTCTTATGAATGCACACAATGCGGAAAGGCCTTCAAGCACAGTTCTACCCTCCTGCAGCATGCGAAGATCCATGCTGGAAAACGGCCTTCAGAAGTCAGGGCCTGTGGGAAAGCCTTCAGTCTCTAGGACCTTGCCCGGCACAAGAAGAAGATTCCAGAAAGGAGGTCAAGATGGCCTTTATGCTGCATGTGGTGCGCACCTGTAATCCCATCCTCCCCAGGGAGGATGAAACAGGAGGATCACAAGTTCAAGGCCAGCCTCAGCAACTTAGCAAGACGCTGTCTCAAAATAAAAAATATGAAAGGGCGTGGGATGCGGCTCAGCAGTTATATGCTCCTGGGTTCAAACCCTAGTATGGGAAAAAAAAAAAGGGCCTTTATGAGTGTGCTGCCTGAGGGAAGCCGTCATCCCAGCAGTACCCCGGGGAGATGGCCCGCGCATACCAGCTGCGCGGGAAGCTCTCGGACTACGGTGCACGCGCTGACCTCTCCCGGGCTGTCGACATGGTTATCATGCCAGTTTCCCGAGTCCTCCAGGAAAAGACTTAGTCTGTTCGGCTCAGCCTGAAGAAGGAAGTGTCTGGTCGCGGGCCTCTGTCTAGGACGGCAAAAGGCCTCGTATTCCTAGGCATTGGTCCACATCCTCCAGCTTTGTGTGGATGAAGGAGCCATTTCCAGAGTCAGCTCGGAAGTCAGATCTCAAATCTAGAATAGGCAGGTGAGTTCCAGAGGACACCGAGGGGTCTGTGGGATAGAGTGAGTACAGAAATAGTGAAGTGAGGAGCCGGGTGTACAGCTCAGCTGGTAGAGTGCTTGTCTCGAAAGCACGAGGCCCTGGGTTCCATCCCCAGCACCTCAAAAAGAAAAAAAAAAAGAGTAAAGTGATCTGAGTGGGCTCAAGTCCACGGCACGTCCCCGGGGCTCCAGCAGCCTTGTTTCCTGGGAGGAGGGTTCCAGAGCTCTCAGGACTTTCAGACCTGCCTTCTGTAGCCAGGAACGCAGTCAGGCGTTTTGATTCTCAGCCCCCTTGCACAGCTGTCCTAGGGCTGAGAGGAAGACCCGGTCCTCCCGGGAGGCGGCTTTGCGCTGCCGCTCGTGCTGCGGTGTCTCCAGACATTGTGGCCTGCGTCATGGTGCGGCTTTGGTGGCAGGGTTTCCCTACAGGCTCAGAAGAGCGGTGGTAGGATCAATGTGTGGATCCAGATCTTCTAGATTCCCTGTCATGACTTTCTGGGACGGTTTATTGAGGAAACGGGGCTCGTCCTTCTTGGCAGCTGCCTTCCTCATGGTGGCCAGGACGTTGCTCAGCTCCTCTCGCTTCCTCTTGGCGCGGATGTGTCCTGACCCTTGTCTTGAGGAACTTCAGAGCCCTTTGTCCTTGGAGACCTTGAGCAGCTCCATGGCATGACGCTCACGGGGAAAGCCACACACCCCCCTGATCATGTCCCACAGGAACCTGATGTGCTTGCAGTGGCGCTGTGCCTCGGCCTGCTCGTGCTCTCAGTCATCTTGTGGCCCTTGTTGAGGTCCACGGCCACGGGGTAGCACAGAGCCATGGCTGCAGCTTGGCAACCTCTGGGGCCTTTTGATTCAAAAAAATCTGGAAACTGTTTCCCCAAAAGGTAAATAAAGTGTCAGTTCAGCCAAACTTGTGTGTTTGTAGCTCCGCTTGGTTGGAAGGGGAGCGAGTGGAAGCGTCCAGGACCATGAGCTGCACACACCATACTCCACACCACACTGGCTACAGAGCTGGCCCGTCTGGTTCTGGCTTCCTGCCTTACCACGTAATTTCTTCTGCCATCCATGAGGCCCTTACCAGGGGTCAGATGTGGCCACCTGATCTTGGACTTTCACCCTCAAAACGGAGCTAAATTAACCTCTTCCTTGAAAAGTACTGAGCACAGTGTTTAGGAGGCTGAGGCAGGAGGAGCACAGGTTTGAGGCCAGCCCGGGCACTTTGGTGGGACCCTGTCTCAGAAAGGGCTGAGGATGCAGCTTAGAGGCAGAGTGCTTGCCTAGCATGCGTGAGGCCCTAGGTTCCATCCATAGTCCTGCCCATTAAAATATCAAAAAGTACCTAGATGTAGATCTTCTGTTGCAGCAACTGAAGAGACCGAGGCAGCGTGACGGTCCCCCAGCCCCGGGGTGGCTGCAGTTACAGGCATGCAGGGCTCAGCGTGAGAGGCACTCGCCCTGGAAGCCTGGCCTGTCGTCCTCCCTGCAGGGTCACCACATGAGTCACCCTCTCCTGCCAAGGGTGGTCCACAGCAGAGCCCCTTGGCGTCAGCGTGGTCTCCTCCACACCACAGATGAAGCTCACGTTCTCCCAGCATGAAGGCTGACCCTGTGTCCATCCCACCTTACTAATCTGAACTGCCCTTCTCCATCCCAAGAAGCCCCCACAGCACAGCGCCTGCACGGGACAGCGGGCTACCCCGTGTGGGCCCTCCCGGCCTGAACTTACGCTGCAGTGAGCTCATCTCATGGCGACCCGTCGGGCTTGGACTCAACCCCTCACCCCAGCTTGCAGGGCCAGTACGACCCAGTTCCTGACCTCCAGCCCTGCCTTGCTCCCCGTCTCGTTGCCCGAGTGCGCAGGTCACTTCCTGATTCCCTCCTTAGAGAGGCCTCCCAGCCGTCAGTGTGAAGTGATGTTCACTGCTCTCCGTCACCTCCCTTTAGGTTCTTCAGAACCGTAGCTTCTGTGATTTCCCTGTTCTTTGGTCTACATGCTAATTCTGTTTTTCACATCAGATTGGAATGAATATTCTACTCCAGTCAGCAGGCAAGGGCCTGGCACATAGTTGGGCCTTAGGGACATTTGTCGAGTGTATGGTTATTCTGCCAGATCTGAGCAGCGCCCAGCCCAGTGCTCCACCATTAGCTGGGCCCTGCAGAGGGAGAGAGAAGGGCACCATATGGGAAGGAAGCAGGGGATGCTGTCTCTGAGCACAGGCCTGAGTCTTCTTACCTCTTCTCACACTGTGCATTATAGCTGCGTGCTGGGTCTGAGCTGGCCCCACAGAGAAGCAGCACATGGGAAATACATTTTCAATGGGTTTATCAGGACAGAGTCCCATCCTGAGTTGAGGTACATCCATACAGCCAACTTACAGGTTTTAGTGAACTGAGTTCATATTGAAACGTTTCTGGAAATAGTTTTCCACGTTTGTAAAATCAAAATTCACATAAAAATATAAATATTTCCCTGGTGTGGTGGTGCACAGCTGTAATCCCAGTGGCTTGCGAGACTTGAGACAGGAGGATCACAAGTTCAAAGCCAGCCTCCTAATGCAGCGGCGCTAAGCATCTCAGAGAGACGGTCTCTAAATAAAGTACAAGACGGGGCTGGGGATGTGGCTTAGTGGTCGAGTGCCCTTGAGCTCAATCCACATAGTTGGCTCTTTCAAAAGCAGGAGATCAGGGAAACCCATACTAACTCCACGCCTTAAAAAGGAACAGACCATAGGGGCTGGGGAGATGGCTCCGCTGGTAGAGTGCTTGCCTCGCAAGCACAAGGACCAGAGTTCGATCCCCAGTACCGCAAAAAAAAAAAAAAAAAAAAAAAAAAAAAAAAACAGACCAGGTGGCGGGCCGAGCCCCCGGGCCCCGGGCACCTGGGTGGTCAACTTCTGCTTGCACCCCGGTGTCTGCCACTTTGCTCATCCTGTGATCACCGAGAATACGGTGAACGGAGGCATCAGCCATTCGGACAGAAATGAACCCAGGTGATGGCCTCCTAGAGGACGGTAGGTGGGCGGTGCGCCCTGTCAAGAAGCATTGCTTACAGAGCACATAAGCCTCAAATTGAATATTATTCGGTGTAGAAAACTGGACCTGACTTCTGTTTCTGTCTCCCCAGAACGCTGGAGGAGCAAGGTTTCTGCCCGTTTCCCTGAGGCAGTGTGGCAGCACGTTCAGGCTCTCACCACAAACCTTGACCTCATTTTAGAGGCCCTGAAGGACAGCACACAAGGAGGAGTTGTGGATGAGAAAATGAGGAGAAAGACAGAACCAGAAAATGGCACTCCCGCCCTGGCCCAAAAGTGTGCCCCAGACAGACTTCTCTCAGCTACCGATGGTCGGGAGTCGGTGCCAGACCAAGCCTTTGGCTCACATGGAGTCTGCCCCAATTTTCCAAGAGTTGAAGTCCACAGAACCCAAAGAAAAACACCAAAGCAAATCACCTTCGGACAGTGTCTGAAGGTCTGTCTACCAACTTGCCTGAGGTGGACTCAGGACCTGGGGTAGAGGTGAAAAAGGGCATCACCCAGTGAAAAGAAAGGAGTCCGCACCTGCTGAGGCCGCAGATGGGCTGTCTTCCAGGAGAGCCAGAGAGCTGGATTTCTTATTGGCGAGGAGATGGCACGAACAGAAGGATGAAAAGCACGATTACCGATTGGCCAGATAATGATCCGGCCTATGAAATTGATGACCAAGATTTGAACAAGATTTTGATTGTTGACTTAGACGCCCCCACACACGAGAAAACACCGCGGAGGAGATCCAACAGGCAGCCACCCGACTCGGGTGGACATGACGTCAGAAAGTGACCAGTGACAGCTTGTATCATCACGAGCAGGATCTGTGGACAGGAAGGTGAAAACACACCTGCCGTCGCACAGGTGAAAATGATAAGGCCCTTTCTCACAGGAAGCAATTAAAAACTGAGTTTCTCTGCCAGGTCTGTTTTTCTGACTGGAATCAAGCCCAGGGCCTCCCCCGTGCGAGGCAAGCACCTGACCGTGAGCTATACCCCACCCCGTTCAGGACAGGCTTAGCTTGCTTGCTCCTCCCTCATCACGCTGCCCGTGACCTTGCCGTCACGGAGGGGCTGCGTGCCCTTCCTCGCTCTTCCTCTGCCTTGCCTAGAGTAGCGCTGAGCGGGGAGACGTGTGGACAAGCCGTGTGGGCCGAGCTGGACCGGCCTCTCCTCGTTCAGTCCTGCTCGTGCTGCTGGGGGCACTGCTTGAGGCCTCGGTCCACTCTTATCTTCTTGCTCTGGCCTCCGCGTAGTTACTAAGGGGAATCATGAGAGTGAGCCAGAGAAGTTCGCTAGGTACTGCCGTTTCCTCCAGTGGGAATAAAAGAGGGTCATCTTTTGCCCTGAGCACCATCCCAAAAGCCCCACAGCTGTTTGTTGTGGGGGTAGGAGGAGAAGGGGAGCCGCAGGTCCTCTAGGAAAGCGATCGTGGGAGGAAGAGCCGTGGTTGTCGGAGGAGATGGGCAGTGGTGCCCCGGCCTGCACTGCTGTCCCTGGGCTTCACCTCGTGGGGCTCCCATCTCAGGCCTCTTCTCCAGCCACGGCCCTTTTGAAGAACCTGTCTCAGGCTAAGCCTGAACAGTCTCTGCCTGTGCTTTTGCTGTGGGAATGGAAGTGTTCTGTATGAAGTTCAGAGTTGAAAATCTTTCCTGGTATACACATTACGATTTTGTTTGTGATACTTAGGTTCTAGGGGTAATGTCTATCACAAATCCCTTTTGGAAGAGAGATGTAATAAATCCTGCTAAATAACAGGTTAAAAAAAAAAAGGTAACATCTTTCAGTGGCTCAGGAGGCTGGGGCAGGAGGATCACAAGTTCAAAGCCAGCCTCAGCAACAGTGAGGCACTGAGCAACTCAGTGAGATTCTGTCTCTAAATAAAATGCAAAATAGGGCTGGGGATGTGGCTTAGTGGTCAAGTGCCCCTGAATTCAATCCCTAGTACTGCCCCCCGCCCCAAAAAATGTAACAGATCTGCTGGGTAAGAAGCACAGTGTGGTGCTGGAAGCCAGGGCTGTGCGACCAGCTCTATAAACCTCCCCATTCGCACGAGCTGCTCTGCAGACCAGAAGCTGCACCTGCTACCTCAGGTTGCTGTCTGTGCAGCAGCACTGTGAGGTGAGCCCCTTCGGAACACACACAGCGATGTAGCCTGCAGGCCTGCAGGTCCTGAGTTCTACACACCCTACCCCCCTGGCCCGTGCTGGAACAGGTCTCGAGGAGCCTTCGGAACAGATGGTCACATTCCCTAGTTCATCAGTCTTCACACCAGTGTCTCTGTGGCCATCAGAGCCACCAGTGGCCCCAGGAGGTCTGAGTCAGTGACACCTGCCTGCTGGGTTCCAGGTTCCATGAGTCATGAGGCCTGGGCCTGGAGACAGCTAGTAAAGGGAGACGTCTCCACGAGGCCTGGGCAGGGCCTGGAGACAGCTGGTAAAGGGAGACGTCTCCTGGGGGGCCCAGCTCTCGCTGTGGAGGTCCTTAAAGAAACTACCCCATTCTTCAGGACCAGCTATGGACCCACCAGGAACCCCCGCTATCCAGACCTCAAGAGTCAGTTCACTAAGTCCCAGTCTTGCCCTGGACTGAGCTCCTCCAACCACTCTGCTGTCTGAGGGACTCAAAGTTGGTGTCCCCCAGAAACCCCTTCCCCTCTCATATCAGAATGGGCAGTTTCAACCAGCAAACCACCTGTGATAAACATTGCTACACAGCAAGAGGCAGGCAGTTCCAGATTTGGGTGAGTCAGATGGAACAATTACCTGCAAGTGTGTGAAGGAAACCTTTTCTGCAAGGCATGGACTCAGGTCTTGACTGAACTGGGTGATGCCCACATTGAAAGCCATGAGTGGGAGTCTGAGGGTCGTCCAAAGAGTCCAGACTCAACACGACTCCATCCCCATGGGAGAGGTGGTCCAACCTGCCTTTCCTGGCACTGTGGGGAGACTGACACACGCCGCGGGGCCTGGTTTCCTAATGGTCCTTGCCCTCCAGCATTTGTGCCCTGTGGAATTCACTCACCTCCTTGACTATGAGCTCAACCAAGAGACTTACATCCGACAGATACAGCAGAAGCAAGGGCGGAGCATCTGCAATGGGCTCACCAATGACTCTCCTTTGTCCTCTTGGGACTGCCCATGGCTGTGTGAGCTTGCAAGCTTTGGTGAAGGAAGCTGTGCCTGCCTACGTGACAAGGAACCACAAGCAGACAGTTCCTGAGTTCAGAAGCTCTAGAAGAGCCGAACACTGCACACACCACGTGAAAGCTTGGAAGCACACAATTCCACAGGGACCCCTGGATGTCAGCTAACCGAGAGACTCTGGGAAAGAGGACTCCCTCGAGGGTGCCCAGAGTTCTGAGTCATGGGGATTATGAGATGGTACATGTGTCCACCCACTAACTAGGTGAACAGAAGAATGGGGGTTCATGTGTCCACCCACTAAGTCATTGAACAGATGAATGGGGGTCATGTGTCTACCCACTAATGCAGTGAACAGATGAATGGGGATTCATGTGTCCACCAAAAAGGCAGACAAATATTGAATGGGGGTTCATATGATACCCACTAATTCAGTGAACTGATCAATGAAGGTTCATGCGTACACCCACTAAGTCAGTGAACAGATGAATGGGGGTTCAGGTGTCTACCCACTATTCAGTGAACAGAGGAATGGGGGTTCATGTGTCCACCCACTAATGCAGTGAACAGATGAATGGGGGTTCATGTGTCCTCTCACTAAGGAAGTGCACACATGAATGGGGGTTCATGTGTCCACCCACTAAGGCAGTGAACAGATGAATAGGGGTTTATGTGTCATCTCACTAAGGCAGTGAACAGATGAATGGGGGTTCATGTGTCCACCATTAAGTCAGTGACAGATGGATGGGGGTTCATGTGTCCACCCACTAAGGCAGGGAACAGATGAATGGGGATTCATGTGTCCACCCACTAAGGTAGTGAAGAGATGAATAGGGGTTCAAGTGTCCACCCACTACCTTAGTGAACAAATGAATGGGGGTTCATGTGGCCACACACTAAAGCAGTGAACAGATGAATGGGGGTTCATGTGTCCACCCACTAAGGCAGTGAACAGATGAATGGGGATCCTGTATCCACCCACTAAGTCAGTGAACAGATAAATGGGGGTTCATGTGGCCACCCACTAAGTCACTGAACAGATGAATGGTGGTTCATGTGTCCACCATTAAGTCAGTGACAGATGGATAGGGGTTCATGTGTCCACCCACTAAGGTAGTGAAGAGATGAATGAGGGTTCAAGTGTCCACCCACTACCTTAGTGAACAAATGAATGGGGGTTCATGTGGCCACACACTAAGGCAGTGAACAGATGAATGGGTGTTCATGTGGCCAACCACTAAGTTACTGAACAGATGAATGGTGGTTCATGTGTCCACCATAAGGTCAGTGACAGATGGATAGCGGTTCATGTGTCTACCCACTAAGGTAGTGAAGAGATGAATGAGGGTTCAAGTGTCCACCCACGACCTTAGGGAACAAATGAATGGGGGTTCATGTGGCCACACACTAAGGCAGTGAACAGATGAATGGGTGTTCATGTGTCCACCCACTAAGTGAGTGAACAGATGAATGGGGTTTCATGTGTCCACCGATTAAGGCAGTGAACAGATGAATGCGGGTTCATGGTTCCACCCACTAAGGCAGTGAACTGATGAATGGGGGTTCATGGTTCCACCCACTAAGGCAGTGAACTGATGAATGGAGGTTCATGTGTCCACTCACTAAGGCAGTGAACCGATGAATGGGGGTCGTGTGTCCACACTCTATGGCAGTAAACACATGAATGGGGGTTCATGTGTCCACATACTACGGAAGTGAACACATGAAAGGCGGTTCATTTGTCTACCCACTAAGTAAGTGAAAAGATGAATAGATGTTCATGTGTCAACCCATTAACTCTGTGAACAGATGAATGGGGGTCCATGTGTCCACCCACTCAGTTAGTAAACAGAAGAATGGGGCTTCTTATGGCCACCCACTAGGCAGTGAGCAGATGAATAGGGGTTCATGTGTCCACCCGCTAAGGCAGGGAACAGATTAATGGGGATTCATGTCCACCCACTAAGTTAGTGAACACATGAATGGGGGTTCCTGTGTCCACCCACTAAGTCAGTGAACAGAGGAATGGGGGTTCATGTTTCCACCATTCAGTCAGTGAACAGATGGATGGGGGTTCATGTGTCCACCCCCTAAGGAAGTGAACAGAGGAATTGGGGTTCATGTGACAACCCACTAAGGCAGTGAACTTATGATTGGGGGTTCATGTGTCCACCCACTAATGCAGTGAACAGATGAATGGGGGTTCATTAGCCCACCTACTAAGGCAGTGAACAGATGAATGGGGGTTCATGAGTCCACCCACTAATGCAGTGAATGGATGAATAGGGATTCATGTGTCTACCCACTAAGGCAGGGAACAGATTAATGGGGGTTCAGTGTCCACCCACTAAGTCTGTGAACAGAGGAATGGGGGTTCATGTTTCCACCATTAAGTCAGTGAACAGATGGATGGGGGATCATGTGTCCACACCGTAAGGAAGTGAACAGAGGAATTGGGGTTCATGTGACCACCCACTAATGCAGTGAACAGATGAATGGGGGTTCATTTGCCCACCCACTAAGGCAGTGAACAGATGAATGGGGGTTCATGAGTCCACACACTAAGGCAGTAAACTGATGATTGGGAGTTCATGTGTCCACCAACTAATGCAGTGAACAGATGAATGGGGGTTCATGAGTCTACCCACTAATGCAGTGAAGAGATGAATGGGGGTTCATGTGCCCACCCACTAAGGCAGTGAAGAGATGAATGGGGGTTCATGTTCCACCCACTAAGTCGGTGAACAGATGAATGGGTGTTCATGTGTCCACCCATTACATCAGTAAGCAGATGAATGAGAGTTCATGTGTCTACCCATGAAGTTAGTGAGCAGATTAATGCGGGTTCATGTGTCCACCGACTAAGTTAGTGAACACAGGAATGGGGGTTCATTTGTCGATCCACTAAGTTAGTGAAGATATGAATGGGGATTCTGTGGCCACCCACTAAGGGAATGAAGAGATGAATAGGGATTCACGTGTCCAGTCACTAAGGAAGGGAACGGATGAATGGGGACTCATGTGTCCACCTACTAAGGAAGTGAACAAATGAATGGGGGTTAATGTGTCCACCCACTGTATCAGTGAACAAATGAATAGGGGTTCATGTGTCCATCCACTATGACAGTGAACAGTTGAATGGGGGTTCATGTGTCCACCCACTAAGTTAGTGAACACATGAATGGGGGATACCATGTCCATCCAATAAAGCAGTGAACAAATGAATGGCGGTTCCAGTGTCCACCCACTAAGGCAGTGAACAAATGAATGGCGGTTCCAGTGTCCAAACACCAAGGCAGTGAATAGATGAATGTGGGTTCATGTGTCCACCAACTAAGGCAGTGAACATATGAATGGGGGTTCATGTGTCCGCCCACTAAGTCAGTGAACAAATGAATGGGGGTTCATGTGTCAACCCCCATTAATTCATGAAGAGATATATGGAGGTTCATGTGTGCAACCACTAAGGAAGTGAACAGATGAATGGGGGTTCATGTGTACACCCAATATGTTAGTAAACATATGAAGAGGGGTTCATGTGTCCACCCATAAGGCAGTGAAGAGATGAATTGGGTTCATATGTCCACCCATTAAGTCATTGAACATATGAATGGGGGTTCATGTATCCACACACTAAGCCAGTGAACAGATGAATGGGGGATCCTGTGTCCACTAACTGACGAACTGAACGGATGAATGCGGGTACCTGTGTCCACTCACTGACCCAGTGAAAAAATGCATGGAGGATCATCTGTCCACCCACTATGTCAATGAACACATGAATGGAGGTTCATGTGTCCACCCATTAAGTCAGTGAACATATGAATGGAGGTTCATGTATCCACCCACTAAGGCAGTGAGTACATGAATGGGGGTTCATCTCTCCTCGCACTAAGTCAGTGAACAGATGAATGGGGGTTCATGAGTCCACCCACTAAGGGAGTGAACTGATGAATGGTATTCATGTGTCCACCCACTAAGTCAGTGAACGCATGAATGGAGATTCATGTGTCCTCCCACTAAGGCAGTGAACAGATGAATGGGGGTTCATCATCCGCCCACTAACTTAGTGAACAGATGAATGGGGGTTCATGTTTTCACCCATTAAGTCACTGAACAGATGAATGTGGGTTCATGTGTCCACCACTAACGCAGAGACGAGATGAACGGGGGTTCATGTGTCCACCCACTAAGTCAGTGAACAGATGAATGGAGGTTCCTGTATCCAGGCAATAAGTCAGAGAACACATGAATGGGGGTTCATGTGTCCACCCACTAGGCAGTGAACAGATGAGTGGAGGTTCATGTGTCCAACCACTCTGTTAATGAACAGATGAATGGGGGTTCATGTGTCCACTCACTGACGCAGTGAACAAATGCATGGGGGTTCATCTGTCCACCCACTAAGTCAGTGAACAGATGAATGGGGTTCATGTGTCAACCCACTAAGTTAGTGAACAGATGAATGGGGGTTCATGTGTCCACCCATAAGGTAGTGAAGAGATGAATGGGGTTCATATGTCCACCCATTAAGTCAGTGAACAGATGAACAGGGGTCCTGATTACACCCACTAAGGCAGTGAACAGATGAATGGGGTTCTTGTGTCCACTGACTAGTTAGTGAACAAATGATTGGTGGTTCCTGTGTCCACCCACTAAGTCAATGAACAGATGAATAGGGGTTCATTTGGCCATCCTCTAAGGCAGTGAACAGATGAATGGGGGTTCATATGTCCACCGACTAAGTCAGTGAACAGATGAGTAGGGGTTCATGTGCCCATCCACTAAGGCAGTGAACAGATTAATGGTGGTTCATGTGTCCACTCATTAAGTTAGTGAACAGAGGAATGGGGGTTCCTCTGTCCTCCTCCTGAGGTAGTGATCAGATGAATGGGGGTTCATGTGTCCACACACTATGACAGTGAACAGATGAATGGGGGTTCATGCATCCGCCCGCTAAGTTTGAACAAATGAATGGGGGTTCATGTATCCATCCACTAAGGCAGTGAACCGAAGAATGGGGATTCTAGTTTCCACCCACTAACTCAATGAACAGATGAATAGGGGTCATGTGTCCATCCACTAAGGCAGTGAAAGATGAAAGGGGGTTCATATGTCCACCCACTAAGTTAGTGAACAGATGAATGGGGTTCATGTGTCCTCTCACTAAGGCAGTGCATAGATGAATGGGGTTCATGTGTCCTCTCACTAAGGCAGTGAACAGATGAATGGGGTTTCTGTGTCCACCCACTGAGGCAGTGCATAGATGAATGGGGTTCATGTGTCCACCCACTAAGGCAGTGAACAGATGAATGGGGTTCATGTGTCCTCTCACTAAGGCAGTGCATAGATGAATGGGGTTCATGTGTCCTCTCACTAAGGCAGTGAACAGATGAATGGGGTTCATGTGTCCTCTCACTAAGGCAGTGAACAGATGAATGGGGTTCCTGTGTCCACCCACTAAGGCAGTGAACAGTTGAATGGGCTTCATGTGTCCACACACCAAGGCAGTGCATAGATGAATGGGGTTCATGTGTCCTCTCACTAAGGCAGTGAAGACATGAATGGGGTTCATGTGTCCACCCACTAAGGTTTCACAGATGAATGTGGTTCCTCTCTCCACCCACTACGGCAGTGCACAGATTAATGGGGTTCCTATGTTCACAGACGACGGCAGTGAACAGAAGAATGAGGGTTCATGTGTCCTCTCACTAAGGCAGTGAACAGATGATTGGGATTCCTGTGTCCACCCACTAAGGCAGTGAACAGATGAATGGGGTTCCTGTGTCCTCTCACTAAGGCAGTTAACAGATGAATGGGGTTCATGTGTCCACCAACTAAGGCAGTGAACAGATGACTGGGGGTTCATGTGTACACCCACTAAGGCAGTGAACAGATGAATGGGGTTCATGTGTCCACACACTAAGGCAGTGCACAGATGAATGGGGTTCATGTGTCCACCCACTAAGGCAGTGCACAGATGAATGGGGTTCCTGGGTACACCGACTAAGGCAGTGCACACATGAATGGGGGTCCTGTGTCCACCCACTGAGGCAGTGAACAGATGAATGGGGTTCCTGTGTCCACACACTAAGGCCTGCACACGTGAATGGGGTTCCTGTGTCCACCCACTAAGTCAGTGCACAGATGAATGGGGGTTCCTTGTCCATCCACTAAGGCCTGCACAGATGAATGGGGTTCCTGTGTCTACCCATTAAGGCACTGCACAGATGAATGGGGGTTCCTTGTCCATCCACTAAGGCCTGCACAGATGAAAGGGGTTCCTGTGTCCACCCACTAAGGCAGTGCACAGATGAATGGGGTTCCTGTGTCGACCCACTAAGGCAGTGAACAGATGAAAGGGGTTCATATGTCCTCTCAAAAGGCAGTGCACAGATGAATGGGGGTTCATGTGTCCTCTCACTAAGGCAGTGAACAGGTGAATGGGAATTCATGTGTCCTCTCACTAAGGCAGTGAACAGATGAATGGGGGTTCATGTGTCCTCTCACTAAGGCAGTGCACAGATGAATGGGGTTCCTGTGTCCACCCACTAAGGCAGTGAACAGATGAATGGGAATTCATGTGTCCTCTCACTAAGGCAGTGAACAGATGAATGGGGGTTCATGTGTCCTCTCACTAAGGCAGTGCACAGATGAATGGGGTTTCTGTGTCCACCCACTAAGGCAGTGAACAGATGAATGGGGTTCATGTGTCCACCCACTAAGGCAGTGCACAGATGAATGGAGTTCATGTGTCCACCCACTAAGGCAGTGAACAGATGAATGGGGTTCATGTGTCCTCTCACTAAGGCAGTGAATGATGAAAGGGGGTTCATATGTCCACCCACTAAGTTAGTGAACAGATGAATGGGGTTCATGTGTCCTCTCACTAAGGCAGTGCATAGATGAATGGGGTTCATGTGTCCTCTCACTAAGGCAGTGAACAGATAAATGGGGTTTCTGTGTCCACCCACAAAGGCAGTGCATAGATGAATAGGGGTTCATGTTCCACCCGCTAAGGCAGGGAACAGATTAATGGGGATTCATGTCCACCCACTAAGTTAGTGAACACATGAATGGGGGTTCCTGTGTCCACCCACTAAGTCAGTGAACAGAGGAATGGGGGTTCATGTTTCCACCATTCAGTCAGTGAACAGATGGATGGGGGTTCATGTGTCCACCCCCTAAGGAAGTGAACAGAGGAATTGGGGTTCATGTGACAACCCACTAAGGCAGTGAACTTATGATTGGGGGTTCATGTGTCCACCCACTAATGCAGTGAACAGATGAATGGGGGTTCATTAGCCCACCCACTAAGGCAGTGAACAGATGAATGGGGGTTCATGAGTCCACCCACTAATGCAGTGAATGGATGAATAGGGATTCATGTGTCCACCCACTAAGGCAGGTAACAGATTAATGGGGGTTCAGTGTCCACCCACTAAGTCTGTGAACAGAGGAATGGGGGTTCATGTTTCCACCATTAAGTCAGTGAACAGATGGATGGGGGATCATGTGTCCACACCCTAAGGAAGTGAACAGAGGAATTGGGGTTCATGTGACCACCCACAAATGCAGTGAACAGATGAATGGGGGTTCATTTGCCCACCCACTAAGGCAGTGAACAGATGAATGGGGGTTCATGAGTCCACACACTAAGGCAGTAAACTGATGATTGTGAGTTCATGTGTCCACCAACTAATGCAGTGAACAGATGAATGGGGGTTCATGAGTCTACCCACTAATGCAGTGAACCGAAGAATGGGGGTTCATGTGCCCACCCACTAAGGCAGTGAAGAGATGAATGGGGGTTCATGTTCCACCCACTAAGTCGGTGAACAGATGAATGGGTGTTCATGTGTCCACCCATTACATCAGTAAGCAGATGAATGAGAGTTCATGTGTCTACCCATGAAGTTAGTGAGCAGATTAATGCGGGTTCATGTGTCCACCGACTAAGTTAGTGAACACAGGAATGGGGGTTCATTTGTCGATCCACTAAGTTAGTGAAGATATGAATGGGGATTCTGTGGCCACCCACTAAGGGAATGAAGAGATGAATAGGGATTCATGTGTCCAGTCACTAAGGAAGGGAACGGATGAATGGGGACTCATGTGTCCACCTACTAAGGAAGTGAACAAATGAATGGGGGTTAATGTGTCCACCCACTGTATCAGTGAACAAATGAATGGGGTTCATGTGTCCATCCACTATGGCAGTGAACAGTTGAATGGGGGTTCATGAGTCCACCCACTAAGTTAGTGAACACATGAATGGGGGATACCATGTCCATCCAATAAAGCAGTGAACAAATGAATGGCGGTTCCAGTGTCCACCCACTAAGTTAGTGAACACATGAATGGGGGATAACATTTCCATCCAATAAAGCAGTGAACAAATGAATGGCGGTTCCAGTGTCCACCCACTAAGGCAGTGAACATATGAATGGGGGTTCATGTGTCCGCCCACTAAATCAGTGAACAAATGAATGGGGGTTCATGTGTCAACCCCCATTAATTCATGAAGAGATATATGGAGGTTCATGTGTGCAACCACTAAGGAACTGAAAAGATGAATGGGGGTTCATGTGTACACCCAATATGTTAGTAAACATATGAAGAGGGGTTCATGTGTCCACCCATAAGGCAGTGAAGAGATGAATTGGGTTCATATGTCCACCCATTAAGTCATTGAACATATGAATGGGGGTTCATGTATCCACACACTAAGCCAGTGAACAGATGAATGGGGGATCCTGTGTCCACTAACTGACGAAGTGAACGGATGAATGCGGGTACATGTGTCCACTCACTGACCCAGTGAAAAAATGCATGGAGGTTCATCTGTCCACCCACTATGTCAATGAACACATGAATGGAGGTTCATGTGTCCACCCATTAAGTCAGTGAACATATGAATGGAGGTTCATGTATCCACCCACTAAGGCAGTGAGTACATGAATGGGGGTTCATCTCTCCTCGCACTAAGTCAGTGAACTGATGAATGGGGGTTCATGTGTCCACCCACTAAGGGAGTGAACTGATGAATGGTATTCATGTGTCCACCCACTAAGTCAGTGAACGCATGAATGGGGATTCATGTGTCCTCCCACTAAGGCAGTGAACAGATGAATGGGGGTTCATCATCCGCCCACTAACTTAGTGAACAGATGAATGTGGGTTCATGTGTCCACCACTAACGCAGAAACGAAATGAACGGGGGTTCATGTGTCCACCCACTAAGTCAGTGAACAGATGAATCGGGGTTCATGTGTCCACCTATTAAGTCAGTGAACAAATGAGTGGGTGTTTGTGTGCACCCACTAATGCAGTGAACAGGTGAATGGGGGTTCATGTGTCCACCCACTAAGTCAGTGAACAGATGAAAGGGGGTTCATATGTGCACCCACTAAGTCAGTGAAGAGATGAATGGAGGTTCATGTATCCAGGCAATAAGTCAGAGAACACATGAATGGGGGTTCATGTGTCCACCCACTAGGCAGTGAACAGATGAGTGGAGGTTCATGTGTCCAACCACTCTGTTAATGAACAGATGAATGGGGGTTCATGTGTCCACCCATAAGGTAGTGAAGAGATGAATGGGGTTCATATGTCCACCCATTAAGTCAGTGAACAGATGAACAGGGGTCCTGATTACACCCACTAAGGCAGTGAACAGATGAATGGGGTTCTTGTGTCCACTGACTAGTTAGTGAACAAATGATTGGTGGCTCCTGTGTCCACTCACTAAGTCAATGAACAGATGAATAGGGGTTCATTTGTCCATCCTCTAAGGCAGTGAACAGATGAATGGGGGTTCATATGTCCACCGACTAAGTCAGTGAACAGATGAATGGGGTTCATGTGTCCTCTCACTAAGGAAGTGAACAAATGAATGGGGTTCCTGTGTCCACCCACTAAGGTTTCACAGATGAATGGGGTTCCTCTGTCCACCCACTACAGCAGTGCACAGATGAATGGGGTTCCTATGTTCACAGACCAAGGCAGTGAACAGAATAATGGGGGTTCATGTGTCCTCTCACTAAGGCAGTGAACAGATGATTGGGGTTCCTGTGTCCACCCACTAAGGAAGTGAACAGATGAATGGGGTTCCTGTGTCCTTTCACTAAGGCAGTTAACAGATGAATGGGGTTCATGTGTCCACCAACTAAGGCAGTGAACAGATGAATGGGAGTTCATGTGTACACCCACTAAGGCAGTGAACAGATGAATGGGGTTCATGTGTCCTCTCACTAAGGCACTGAAGAGATGAATGGGGTTCATGTGTCCACCCACTAAGGCAGTGAACAGATGAATGGGGGTTCATATGTCCTCTCACTAAGGCAGTGAACAGATGAATGGGGGTTCATATGTACTCTCACTAAGGCAGTGAACAGATGAATGGGGATTCCTGTGTCCTCTCACTAAGGCAGTGAACAGATGAAGGGGATTCATGTGTCCTCTCACTAAGGCAATGAACCGACGAATGGGGGTTCATGTGTCCACCCACTAAGGCAGTGAACAGATGAATGGGGGTGCATGTGTCCACTCACTAAGGCAGTGAACAGATGAATGGGGGTTCATGTGTCCTCTCACTAAGGCAGTACACAGATGAATGGGGCTTCATGTGTCCTCTCACTAAGGCAGTGAACAAATGAATGGGGTTCATGTGTCCTATCACTAAGGCAGTGAACAGATGATTGGGGGTTCATGTGTCCCCACACTAAGGCAGTGAACAGATAAAGGGGGTTCATGTGTCCACCCACTAAGGGAGTGAACAGATGAATGGGGGTTCATGTGTCCTCTCACTAAGGCAGTGAACAGATGAAGGGGGTTCATGTGTCCACCCACTAAGTCAGTGAACAGATGAATGGGGGTTCATATGTCCTCTCACTAAGGCAGTGACCAAATGAATGGGGGTTCATATGTCCTCTCACTAAGGCAGTGAACAGATGAAGGGGGTTCATGTGTCCTCTCACTAAGGCAGTGAACAGAAAATGGGGTTCATGTGGTCTATCACTAAGGCAGTGAACAGATGAATGGGGTTCCTGTGTCCACCCACTAAGGCAGTGCAGAGTTGAATGGGGTTCATGTGTCCTCTCACTAAGGCAGTGAACAGATGAATGTGGTTCATGTGTCCTCTCACTAAGGCAGTGAACAGATGAATGTGGTTCATGTGTCCTCTCACTAAGACAGTTCACAGATAAATAGGGGATACTGTGTCCACCCACTAGGGCAGTGAATAGATGAATGGGGATTCATTTGTTTTCTCACTAAGGCACTGCACACATTAATGGGGTTCATCTGTCCTCTCACTAAGGAAGTGAACAAATGAATGGGGTTCACGTGTCCACCCACTAAGGTTTCACAGATGAATGGGGTTCCTCTCTCCACCCACTAAGGCAGTGAACAGAAGAATGGGGGTCATGTGTCCTCTCACTGAGGCAGTGAACAGAAGAATGGGGTTCATGTGTACAACCACTAAGAAAGTGAACAGATGAATGGGGGTTCATGTGTCCACCCACTAAGGCACTGTACAGATGAATGGGGTTCCTGTCTACACCCACTAATGCAGTGCACAGATGAATGGGGTTCCTGTGTCCACACACTAAGGCCTGCACAGATGAATGGGGTTGCTGTGTCCACCCACTAAGGCAGTGCACAGAACAATGGGATTCATGTGTCAATCCACTAAAGGAGTGCACAGATGAATGGGGTTTTTGTGTACACCCACTAAGGGAGTGCACAGATGAATCGGGTTCCTGTGGCCACCCACTAAGGCAGTGCACAGATGAATGCGGTTCCTGTGTGCACACACTAAGGCCTGCACAGATGAATGCGGTTCCTGTTTCCACCCACTAAGCTGTGCACAGATGAATGGGGTTCCTGAGTCCACACACTAAGGCCTGCACAGATGAATGGGGTTCCTGTGTCCACCCACTAAGGCAGAGCACAGATGAATGGGGTTCCTGTGTCCACCCACTAAGGCCTGCACAGAAGAATGGGGTTCCTGTGTCCACCCACTAAGGCAGTGAACAGATGAATGGGTGTTCATGTGTCCTCTCACTATGGCAGTGAACAGATGAATGGGGGTTCATGTGTCCTATCACTAAGGCAGTGAACAGATGAATGCGGATTCATGTGTCCTCTCACTAAGGCAGTGAACAGATGAATGGGGGTTCAAGATCCTCTCACTAAGGCAGTGAACAGATGAATGGGGGTTCAAGTGTCCTCTCACTAAGGCAGTGAACAGACAAATGGGGGTTCATGTGTCCACCCTCTAAGGCAGTGCACAGATGAATGGGGGTTCCTGTGTCCACCCACTAAGGCAGTGCATAGATTAATAGGGGTTCATATGTCCTCTCACTAAGGTAGTGAACAGATGAATGGGGCTTCATGTGTCCTCTCACTAAGGCAGTGAACAGATGAATGGGGGTTCATATGTCCTCTCATTATGGCAGTGAACAGATGAATGGTGGTTCATGTGTCCTCTCATTATGGCAGTGAACAGATGAATGGGGGTTCATGTGTCCTCTCATGATGGCAGTGAACAGATGAATGGGGGTTCATGTGTCCTTTCATTATGGCAGTGAACAGATGAATGGGGGTTCATGTGTCCTCTCACTAAGGCAGTGAACAGATGAATGGGGGTTCATGTGTCCTCTCACTAAGGCAGTGAACAGATGAATGGGGGTTCATATGTACTCTCACTAAGGCAGTGAACAGACGAATGGGGGTTCATATGTCCTCTCACTAAGGCAGTGAACAGATGAAGGGGGTTCATGTGTCCTCTCACTAAGGCAGTGAACAGATGAATGGGCTTCATGTGTCCTCTCACTAAGGCAGTGAACAGATGAACGGGGTTAATGTGTCCACCCACTAAGGCAGTGAACACATGAATGGGGGTTCCTGTGTCCTCTCACTAAGTCAGTGAACAGATGAAGGGGGTTCATGTGTCCACCCACTAAGGCAGTGAACAGATGAATGGGGGTCATGTGTCGTGTCACTAAGGCAGTGAACAGATGAAGGGGGTTCCTGTGTCCTCTCACTAAGGCAGTGAACAGATGAATGGGCTTCATGTGTCCTCTCACTAAGGCAGTGAACAGATAAAGGGGGTTCCTGTGTCCTCTCATCAAGGCAGTGAATAAATGAATGTGGGTTCATGTGTCCACCAACTAAGGCAGTGAACAGAGGAATGGGGGTTCCTTAGCCCACCCACTAAGGCAGTGAACAGATGAATGGGGGTTCATGAGTCCACCCACTAATGCAGTGAATGGATGAATAGGGATTCATGTGTCCATCCACTAAGGCAGGGAACAGATTAATGGGGGTTCAGTGTCCACCCACTAAGTCTGTGAACAGAGGAATGGGGGTTCATATTTCCACCATTAAGTCAGTGAACAGATGGATGGGGGATCATGTGTCCACCCCCTAAGGAAGTGAACAGAGGAATTGGGGTTCATGTGACCACCCACTAATGCAGTGAACAGATGAATGGGGGTTCATTTGCCCACCCACTAAGGCAGTGAACAGATGAATGGGGGTTCATGAGTCCACACACTAAGGCAGTAAACTGATGATTGTGAGTTCATGTGTCCACCAACTAATGCAGTGAACAGATGAATGGGGGTTCATGAGTCTACCCACTAATGCAGTGAAGAGATGAATGGGGGTTCATGTGCCCACCCACTAAGGCAGTGAAGAGATGAATGGGGGTTCATGTTCCACCCACTAAGTCGGTGAACAGATGAATGGGTGTTCATGTGTCCACCCATTACATCAGTAAGCAGATGAATGAGAGTTCATGTGTCTACCCATGAAGTTAGTGAGCAGATTAATGCGGGTTCATGTGTCCACTGACTAAGTTAGTGAACACAGGAATGGGGGTTCATTTGTCGATCCACTAAGTTAGTGAAGATATGAATGGGGATTCTGTGGCCACCCACTAAGGGAATGAAGAGATGAATAGGGATTCATGTGTCCAGTCACTAAGGAAGGGAACGGATGAATGGGGACTCATGTGTCCACCTACTAAGGAAGTGAACAAATGAATGGGGGTTAATGTGTCCACCCACTGTATCAGTGAACAAATGAATAGGGGTTCATGTGTCCATCCACTATGACAGTGAACAGTTGAATGGGGGTTCATGTGTCCACCCACTAAGTTAGTGAACACATGAATGGGGGATACCATGTCCATCCAATAAAGCAGTGAACAAATGAATGGCGGTTCCAGTGTCCACCCACTAAGGCAGTGAACACATGAATGGGGGATACCATTTCCATCCAATAAAGCAGTGAACAAATGAATGGCGGTTCCAGTGTCCACCCACTAAGGCAGTGAACATATGAATGGGGGTTCATGTGTCCGCCCACTAAGTCAGTGAACAAATGAATGGGGGTTCATGTGTCAACCCCCATTAATTCATGAAGAGATATATGGAGGTTCATGTGTGCAACCACTAAGGAAGTGAACAGATGAATGGGGGTTCATGTGTACACCCAATATGTTAGTAAACATATGAAGAGGGGTTCATGTGTCCACCCATAAGGCAGTGAAGAGATGAATTGGGTTCATATGTCCACCCATTAAGTCATTGAACATATGAATGGGGGTTCATGTATCCACACACTAAGCCAGTGAACAGATGAATGGGGGATCCTGTGTCCACTAACTGACGAAGTGAACGGTGAATGCGGGTACCTGTGTCCACTCACTGACCCAGTGAAAAAATGCACGGAGGTTCATCTGTCCACCCACTATGTCAGTGAACATATGAATGGAGGTTCATGTGTCCACCCATTAAGTCAGTGAACATATGAATGGAGGTTCATGTATCCACCCACTAAGGCAGTGAGTACATGAATGGGGGTTCATCTCTCCTCGCACTAAGTCAGTGAACAGATGAATGGGGGTTCATGTGTCCACCCACTAAGGGAGTGAACTGATGAATGGTATTCATGTGTCCACCCACTAAGTCAGTGAACGCATGAATGGGGATTCATGTGTCCTCCCACTAAGGCAGTGAACAGATGAATGGGGGTTCAACATCCGCCCACTAACTTAGTGAACAGATGAATGTGGGTTCATGTGTCCACCACTAACGCAGAGACGAAATGAACAGGGGTTCATGTGTCCACCCACTAAGTCAGTGAACAGATGAATCGGGGTTCATGTGTCCACCTATTAAGTCAGTGAACAAATGAGTGGGTGTTTGTGTGCACCCACTAATGCAGTGAACAGATGAATGGGGTTCTTGTGTCCACTGACTAGTTAGTGAACAAATGATTGGTGGTTCCTGTGTCCACCCACTAAGTCAATGAACAGATGAATAGGGGTTCATTTGGCCATCCTCTAAGGCAGTGAACAGATGAATGGGGGTTCACATGTCCACCGACTAAGTCAGTGAACAGATGAGTAGGGGTTCATGTGCCCATCCACTAAGGCAGTGAACAGATTAATGGTGGTTCATGTGTCCACTCATTAAGTTAGTGAACAGAGGAATGGGGGTTCCTCTGTCCTCCTCCTGAGACAGTGATCAGATGAATGGGGGTTCATGTGTCCACACACTAAGACAGTGAACAGATGAATGGGGGTTCATGCATCCGCCCGCTAAATTTGAACAAATGAATGGGGGTTCATGTATCCATCCACTAAGGCAGTGAACCGAAGAATGGGGATTCTAGTTTCCACCCACTAACTCAATGAACAGAAGAATAGGGGTCATGTGTCCATCCACTAAGGCAGTGAAAGATGAAAGGGGGTTCATATGTCCACCCACTAAGTTAGTGAACAGATGAATGGGGTTCATGTGTCCTCTCACTAAGGCAGTGCATAGATGAATGGGGTTCATGTGTCCTCTCACTAAGTCAGTGAACAGATGAATGGGTTTTCTGTGTCCACCAACTGAAGCAGTGCATAGATGAATGGGGTTCATGTGTCCACCCACTAAGGCAGTGAACAGATGAATGGGGTTCATGTGTCCTCTCACTAAGGCAGTGAACAGATGAATGGGGTTTCTGTGTCCACCCACTGAGGCAGTGCATAGATTAATGGGGTTCATGTGTCCACCCACTAAGGCAGTGAACAGATGAATGGGGTTCATGTGTCCTCTCACTAAGGCAGTGAACAGATGAATGGGGTTCCTGTGTCCACCCACTAAGGCAGTGAACAGTTGAATGGGTTTCATGTGTCCACATACCAAGGCAGTGCATAGATGAATGGGGTTCCTGTGTCCTCTCACTAAGGCAGTGAACAGATGAATGGGGTTCATGTGTCCACCCACTAAGGCAGTGAACGCATGAATGGGGATTCATGTGTCCTCCCACTAAGGCAGTGAACGCATGAATTGGGGTTCATCATCCGCCCACTAACTTAGTGAACAGATGAATGGGGGTTCATGTTTTCACCCATTAAGTCACTGAACAGATGAATGTGGGTTCATGTGTCCACCACTAACGCAGAGACAAGATGATCGGGGGTTCATGTGTCCACCCACTAAGTCAGTGAACAGATGAATCGGGGTTCATGTGTCCACCTATTAAGTCAGTGAACAAATGAGTGGGTGTTTGTGTGCACCCACTAATGCAGTGAACAGGTGAATGGGGGTTCATGTGTCCACCCACTAAGTCAGTGAACAGATGAAAGGGGGTTCATATGTGCACCCACTTAGTCAGTGAACAGATGAATGGAGGTTCCTGTATCCAGGCAATAAGTCAGAGAACACATGAATGGGGGTTCATGTGTCCACCCACTAGGCAGTGAACAGATGAGTGGAGGTTCATGTGTCCAACCACTCTGTTAATGAACAGATGAATGGGGGTTCATGTGTCCACTCACTGACGCAGTGAACAAATGCATGGGGGTTCATCTGTCCACTCACTAAGTCAGTGAACAGATGAATGGGGTTCATGTGTCAACCCACTAAGTTAGAGAACAGATGAATGGGGCTTCATGTGTCCACCCATAAGGTAGTGAAGAGATGAATGGGGTTCATATGTCCACCCATTAAGTCAGTGAACAGATGAACAGGGGTCCTGATTACACCCACTAAGGCAGTGAACAGATGAATGGGGTTCTTGTGTCCACTGACTAGTTAGTGAACAAATGATTGGTGGTTCCTGTGTCCACCCACTAAGTCAATGAACAGATGAATAGGGGTTCATTTGTCCATCCTCTAAGGCAGTGAACAGATGAATGGGGGTTCATATGTCCACCGACTAAGTCAGTGAACAGATGAGTAGGGGTTCATGTGCCCATCCACTAAGGCAGTGAACAGATTAATGGTGGATCATGTGTCCACTCATTAAGTTAGTGAACAGAGGAATGGGGGTTCCTCTGTCCTCCTCCTGAGGCAGTGATCAGATGAATGGGGGTTCATGTGTCCACACACTATGACAGTGAACAGATGAATGGGGGTTCATGCATCCGCCCGCTAAGTTTGAACAAATGAATGGGGGTTTATGTATCCATCCACTAAGGCAGTGAACCGAAGAATGGGGATTCTAGTTTCCACCCACTAACTCAAGGAACAGATGAATAGGGGTCATGTGTCCATCCACTAAGGCAGTGAAAGATGAAAGGGGGTTCATATGTCCACCCACTAAGTTAGTGAACAGATGAATGGGGTTCATGTGTCCTCTCACTAAGGCAGTGAACAGATGAATGGGGTTTCTGTGTCCACCCATTGAGGCAGTGCATAGATGAATGGGGTTCATGTGTCCTCTCACTATGGCAGTGAACAGATGAAGGGGGTTCATGTGTCCTCTCACTAAGGCAGTAAACAGATGAATGGGGTTCATGTGTCCTCTCACTAAGGCAGTGAACAGATGAATGGGGTTTCTGTGTCCACCCATTGAGGCAGTGCACAGATGAATGGGGGTTCATATGTCCTCTCACTATGGCAGTGCACAGATGAATGGGGGTTCATGTGTCCTATCACTATGGCAGTGAACAGATGAAGGTGGTTCATGTGTCCTCTCACTAAGGCAGTGAACAGATGAAGGTGGTTCATGTGTCCTCTCACTAAGGCAGTGAACAGATGAAGGTGGTTCATGTGTCCTCTCACTAAGGCAGTGAACAGATGAATGTGGTTCATGTGTCCACCCACTAAGTCAGTGACAGATGAATGGGGTTCATGTGTCCTCTCACTAAGGCAGTGCACAGATGAATGGGGGTTCATGTGTCCTATCACTATGGCAGTGAACAGAAGAAGGGGGATTCATGTGTCCTCTCACTAAGGCAGTGAACAGATGAAGGTGGTTCATGTGTCCTCTCACTAAGGCAGTGAACAGATGAAGGTGGTTCATGTGTCCTATCACTAAGGCAGTGAACAGATGAAGGTGGTTCATGTATCCTCTCACTAAGGCAGTGAACAGATGAAGGTGGTTCATGTGTCCTCTCACTAAGGCAGTGAACAGATGAATGGTGGTTCCTGTGTCCACCCACTAAGTCAGTGACAGATGAATGGCGTTCTTGTGTCCTCTCACTAAGGCAGTGAACAGATGGATGGGGGTTCACATGTCGTCTCACTAAGGCATTGCACAGATGAATGGGGTTCCTGTGTCCACCCACTAAGTCAGTGACAGATGAATGGGGTTCATGTGTCCTCTCATTAAGGCATTGAACAGATGAATGTGGTTCATGTGTCCTCTCACTAAGGCATGAACAGACAGATGGGGGTTCACGTGTCCTCTCACTACGGCAGTGCACAGATGAATGGGGTTCCTGTGTCCACACACTAAGGCAGTGCATAGATGAATGGGGGTTCATGTGTCCTCCCACTAAGGCAGTGAACAGATGAATGGGGGTTCATGTGTCCTCTCACTAAGGCAGTGAACAGATGAATGGGGGATCCTGTGTCCACCCACTAAGGCAGTGAACAGATGAATGGGGATTCATTTGTCCTCTCACTAAGGCAGTGCACACATGAATGGGGTTCATGTGTCCTCTCACTAAGGAAGTGAACAAATGAATGGGGTTCATGTGTCCACCCACTAAGGTGTCACAGGTGAATGGGGTTCCTCTCTCTACCCACTAAGGCAGTGCACAGATGAATGGGGTTCATGTGTCCACCCATTAAGGCAGTGAACTGATGAATGGGGGTTCATGTGTCCACCCACTAAGGCAGTGCACAGATGAATGGGGGTTCATGTGTCCACCCACTAAGGCAGTGCACAGATGAATGGGGGTTCCTTGTCCACCCACTAAGGCCTGCACAGATGAATGGGGTTCCTGTGTTCACTAACGACGGCAGTGAACAGATGAATGGGGGTTCATATGTCCTCTCACTAAGGCAGTGAGCAGATGAATGGGGGTTCATATGTCCTCTCACTAAGGCAGTGAACAGATGAATGGGGTTCATGTGTCCTCTCACTAAGGCAGTGAACAGATGAATGGGGTTCATGTGTCCACCCACTAAGGCAGTGAACAGATTAATTGGTTTTCATGTGACCTCTCACTAAGGCAGTGCAGAGATGAATGGGGTTCATGTGTCCTTTCACTAAGGCAGTGCACTGATGAATGGGGTTCCTGTGTCCTCCCACTAAGGCTTTCACAGATGAATGGGGTTCCTGTGTCCACCCACTAAGGCAATGAACAGATGAATGGGGGTTCATGTGTCCTCACACTAAAGCAGTGCATAGATGAATGGGGTTCACGTGTCCTCTCAATAAGGCAGTGAACAGATGAATGGGGGTTCATGTGTCCACCCACTAAGGCATTGCCCAGATGAATGGGGTCCTGTGTCCACCCACTACGGCAGTGAACAGATGAATGGGGTTCCTGTGTCCACCCACTAAGGCAGTGAACACATGAATAGGGGTTCATGTGTCCTCTCACTACGGTAGTGAACAGATGAATGGGATTCTTGTGTCCTCTCACTAAGGCAGTGCACAGATGAATGGGGTTCCTGTGTCCACACACTAAGGCAGTGCATAGATGAATGGTGGTTCATAGGTCCTCCCACTAAGGCAGTGAACAGATGAATGGGGGTTCATGTGTCCTCTCACTAAGGCAGTGAACAGATGAATGGGGGATCCTGTGTCCACCCACTAAGGCAGTGAACAGATGAATGGGGATTCATTTGTCCTCTCACTAAGGCAGTGCACACATGAATGGGGTTCATGTGTCCTCTCACTAAGGAAGTGAACAAATGAATGGGGTTCATGTGTCCACCCACTAAGGTGTCACAGGTGAATGGGGTTCCTCTCTCCACCCACTAAGGCAGTGCACAGATGAATGGGGTTCATGTGTCCACCCATTAAGGCAGTGAACTGATGAATGGGGGTTCATGTGTCCACCCACTAAGGCAGTGCACAGATGAATGGGGGTTCCTTGTCCACCCACTAAGGCCTGCACAGATGAATGGGGTTCCTGTGTTCACTAACGACGGCAGTGAACAGATGAATGGGGGTTCATATGTCCTCTCACTAAGGCAGTGAGCAGATGAATGGGGGTTCATATGTCCTCTCACTAAGGCAGTGAACAGATGAATGGGGTTCATGTGTCCTCTCACTAAGGCAGTGCACAGATGAATGGGGTTCATGTGTCCTCTCACTAAGGCAGTGAACAGATGAATGGGGTTCATGTGTCCACCCACTAAGGCAGTGAACAGATTAATTGGTTTTCATGTGACCTCTCACTAAGGCAGTGCAGAGATGAATGGGGTTCATGTGTCCTTTCACTAAGGCAGTGCACTGATGAATGGGGTTCCTGTGTCCTCCCACTAAGGCTTTCACAGATGAATGGGGTTCCTGTGTCCACCCACTAAGGCAATGAACAGATGAATGGGGGTTCATGTGTCCTCACACTAAAGCAGTGCATAGATGAATGGGGTTCACGTGTCCTCTCAATAAGGCAGTGAACAGATGAATTGGGGTTCATGTGTCCACCCACTAAGGCAGTGAACACATGAATAGGGGTTCATGTGTCCTCTCACTACGGCAGTGAACAGATGAATGGGATTCTTGTGTTCTCCCACTAAGGCAGTGAACAGATGAATGGGGTTCATGTGTCCTCTCACTAAGGCAGTGAACAGATGAATGGGGTTCCTGTGTCCACCCACTAAGGCAGTGCATAGATGAATCGGGTTCCTGTGTCCTTCACTAAGGCAGTGAACAGATGAATGGGGTTCATGTGTCCTCTCACTAAGGCAGTTCACAGATGAATGGTGGTTCCTGTGTCCACCCACTAAGGCAGTGAACAGATGAATGGGGATTCATGTGTCCTCTCACTAAGGCAGTGAACAGATGAATGGGGATTCATGTGTCCTCTCACTAAGGCAGTGAACAGATGAATGGGGTTTATGTGTCCTCTCACTAAGGCAGTGAACAGATGAATGGGGGTTCCTGTGTCCACCCACTAAGGCAGTGAACAGAAGAATGGGGTTCCTGTGTCCACCCACTAAGGCAGTGAGCAGATTAATGGGGATTCATGTGTCCTCTCACTAAGGCAGTGAACAGATGAATGGGGTTCTTGTGTCCTCTCACTAAGGCCTGCACAGATGAGTGGGGTTCATGTGTCCTCTCACTAAGGCAGTGAACAGATGAATGGGGTTCCTTTGTCCACCCACTGTGGCAGTGCACAGATGAATGGGGGTTCATGTGTCCACCCACTAAGGCAGTGCACAGATAAATGAAGGTTCCTGTGTCCACCCACTAAGGAAGTGCACAGTTGAATGGGGTTCCTGTGTCTACCCACTAAGGCAGTGCACAGATGAATGGGGGTTCATGTGTCCACCCACTGTGGCAGTGCACAGATGAATGGGGGTTCATGTGTCCACCCACTAAGGCAGTGCACAGATAAATGGGGGTTCCTGTGTCCACCCACTGAGGAAGTGCACAGTTGAATGGGGTTCCTGTGTCTACCCACTAAGGCAGTGCACAGATAAATGGGGGTTCCTGTGTCCACCCACTAAGGAAGTGCACAGATGAATGGGGTTCCTGTGTCTACCCACTAAGGCAGTGCACAGATAAATGGGGGTTCCTGTGTCCACCCACTGAGGAAGTGCACAGTTGAATGGGGTTCCTGTGTCTACCCACTAAGGCAGTGCACAGATAAATGGGGGTTCCTGTGTCCACCCACTAAGGAAGTGCACAGATGAATGGGGTTCCTGTGTCCACCCACTAAGGCAGTGCACAGATGAATGGGGGTTCCTGTGTCCACCCACTTAGGCATGGAGAGATGAATGGGGTTCCTGTGTCCACCCAGTATGGCAGTGGACAGAGGAATGCGTACTTCTCCTACAGCGGTGTGGATGACCTGCACCCAGAAGGCAGGCGTGTGCAGGGACTGCCTCGTGTTAGCTCCTGTATACTTCGTGGCCAATCCTCTGGTGATGAAAGGATTCTCCCATTGTTTACCAAACTGGTGGTGCCTCTTTCCCCTGGGAACTTTCTATAGTCGTCTCAAATGGAGAGGTGGCTGAGGAGCTTCCTCCATTCCTTATACCCAGAGAATGTTTCTCCAGTGTGAATTTTTTTTTTTTTTTTGTCATTGTTTGGGGCTGGTTTCCTCCTCAGGGCCTTTCTGCACACCAAGTATTTAAAGTCTCTTCAGTGTGTCCTCAGGTGGCCGAAGGGGCAAGGGGCTGTGGGGTGTCACCACAGCCACTGTCTTGGAGGGTTTCTGTCTGGCATGGCTGCCTGTCTCCAATTGGATTTATTTGGGAAGGTCTTCCCTTCTTAGTTTTTCTGTGTGGCTCCCCTGTACTGTGGGTGCTCTGGTGTTGGGAAGTAAAGGACTTCCAACATTGCCGTTCTCTTTAGGGATTGTCACTACTCTGGATGCTCCAGTGCTGGAAGAGGGTGGTCACCTTGGAACGGCTTCACAAACAGCGGCCCTGAGCAGGGTCCTCTCTCCAGTGAGCTCTGCCATGTATGAACAGAAGAGTGTTCTTTACAAATGAGTTCTGCACCATGTCCATATGGAAAGGCTGTCTACACTGTGAATAGTCCTGGGGTGGTGGCTTGATCCACTCTGGGTAGGTTTCGTTGCCTACCATTCAGTCATGAGAGTCCCTAGTGTCTTTGACAGGGCCAGAGTGCCATGGTCAGAGTGAGAGCAAGGGCAGTCACCCCACTATTGAGCCAGCTGGGTGACACAAAGGTGGGGAGAGCAGAGGCACCTGGGACGGGTGGCAGCAGTGACTGCTGATACCACCATTCAGTGATGTGTGCCCAGCCCTTTTATGGAGTCTCTGTTCACATCCCAGCCAGTTCTCCCATGAAGAGTGCTCCACAGTTTGAGGGTCAGAATCCATAGCACAAAGAACCATCAACAGCTTACATCATATAGATTCTGCTGAAATAACAGGATCATGAAAAAAATTTTAATAGGCAACAAACTTTAAACATCATATTCTTCAGTATTCTGGATCTCAAACGCCTTTTTCTTTTGGTACTGGGGATTTTAACAATTTACCACTTATAGACACGTCATCACTGAGCCACGTTCCCAGCCCTTTTATTTTTTGAGACAGGATGTCACTAATTTGCTTAGATCCTTGCTAAGTTGCTCAGGCTGGCCTTGAGCTTGTGACCCTCCTTCCACAGCCTCCCAAGTTGCTGTGATTACAGGCATGAACCTCAGTGCCTGGCTCAAGTTCCTTCTGAAATAACAGGTCTGGCAACTGTGTATTCAATCCCCCATCTCCCTGTGCCCACTCTTCTGCTGGACACAAGATCGCAAAGCCATGAAAGCAGCGTCTTAGCGACTCAGAAACCCTGCTCAGATCACGGACTCCACCTAAAGCTACTGGCCTGCAGGTCATCACTCCTCTCAGCCTGAATTCTTGCTGGAGGGTGCCGGATGCCAAGATACAGCTGGAGAGGTAAGATGAATGCACACAAGCTGCATTTATTTGCTTCAACTTGGGCTTCTGCCATGGAAGATGACACAGGTCTCTGCTCTTGAGTTGCTCCTCACATCCTCACCTTGATGGAGAGCTGTAGCTGATTCTTTTTCTAGGATGGCATATAGTTTCCCAATCTCCCCAACACCCTGTTTATTACTCCACACCCAGTGTTTTTCTGTCTGTGTATATTACGCGCTGGGCCCCTCTAGGTCTTTGACCTGGTTTCCTTATTAGGAACCAGAAGCCAGATTACCTTCAGACATCTGGGGAGAGCTGACTTCTCCTACATAATCAGGGACTTGCCTCCTGATACAATAAATCATTCTAGTGTTGCAGAGCAACTTTCTTTTACTCAGGGTGAGCTCTGTACCCTCAGGTAACTGTGATACTCATAGGCCATTATGTTTATTCCACAGAGATTTTCAGTCTCTCCCAGTATTTTTTTTTTTTAAGATTTTAGTTGTAGATGGACACAATACCTTCATTTTTAAAAAAAATTTTATGTGGTGCTGAGGATTGAACTCAGTGCTGCACACGTGCTAGGCAGGTGCTCTACCTCTGAGTTACAATCCCACCCTTTCCCAGTTCTTTAGACAGGAGTGCAAAGCAGGCCACAACTAGATAACAACTCTCTGCCCTCCTGAGCCCTGAGGCCAAGGCTGCTGTTGTCCTCAAAAGTCGTTCCCTATTCTACCCATTCCTTTTCTCAGTTTACCCTGAGGAAACTTCTAAGATTAAATGTGAATTGATCAATAAAGTTTTCATTATCATGCAGTATAGAAAGCAGGTGTTTCCAGGGACGAAGATTTGTGGGCTCACTGAACACATCACAGGGGTGTCCAGGAGACTTGGCCACATCCAGAAGAACATACATTTATTGAAACAATTATATCTGTTCCCTGATATTGCTTTTGTTCCTTTGCCAAAGATTAGTTGGCTCTATTCAGGTGAATCTGTTTTGGAGCTCTCTGCTCTGTTCCATTAATCTATTTGTAGATCTTTGACAATATTGTACTGCCTTGATTACTGTAGATTTAAGCATTTTATTTTGCAGTGCTGGGGGCCCGAGCCAGGGCCTCATGCATGCTAGTCAAGTACTCTACCTTTGAGTTACATCCCCAGCCCTTTTAATTTTGAGACAGAGTCTCACTAAGTTGCCCAAGCTGACCTCAAACTTGTGATCCTCCTGCCTCAGACATCTAAGCAGCTAAGATTACAGGTGCACACCAATGCACCCTGTTTGTATTAAATCTTTAAGTCATCTTAATACAGACTTTGAGTTGGCTATTCTATCTCTCCATATAAACTTTAGATCAGTACATTGATACCCACAAGATAACTTGCTGAGGCCAGGCATGGTGGTGCACACCCGTAACCCTAGCAATTTAGGAGGATGAGATGGGAGGATCACAAGTTCCAGGCCAGCCTCAGCAACTTAGCAAAACCCTGTCTCAAAAGATAAAAAGGGCTTGTAATGTAACTCAGTGACGTGTTCCTGGGATCAATTCACAGTAATCCCTCCTCCATTAAAAAAAAAACTTGATGAGATTTTGTAATGGTTAATTTGAATTGTCAACTTGATTGGATCGAGATGCCCATGATTAAGAGGCTTCTGTGTGTATCAACAAGGGTGTGTATAGGAATGCTTGGAATGTGGGATAGTGAACTGCAGTGGAGCCCCTTCTTAAGTGTGGGCAGCACTGCCCAATAGGATGGTGGCTTGGATGGAATAAAAGTTGGAAGAACAAGGAAGCAGATGCAGGCTCAGGCTCAGCTCTTCTGGAACAGGTTCTCGATTGCTGCTTCGATTATCTGAAGATATTGGACTCTCTTCTTCACTCTTCCAAAGAGGACCCCGCCAGTGGTTCTCCAGGTAGTTTCCAGAAGCCTTGGTCTTGGACTAGGGTAGCACTGTTGATCCTTCTTGTTCTGGGCTTCCGCCTCTTGGACTGCGCAGCTGCTGGTTCCTCCAGCTCTCCAGCCTGCAGATGGCCATCGTGGACTATCCAACTTCTGGTCGTGTAGGACAATCTAATAAATCCCTTTTTATAATCATACTTCCTGTTGATTCTATTCCTCTAGAGAACCTAATACAGATTTTGATTGGGAATGCATCATTATACATCGAACTGGGAATAACGATATCTATATATTAACAAATCTTACTGTCCATACATAAACATGGAATGTCTCTTTTTATTCAGTTCTTTGTTGACTTTGTTCACCAGAATTTTGCAGTTTTCCTCATATATATCTGGTATATATATATATATATATATATATCTGGTATATTTTATTAGACTTATGCCTATTTCATTTTGGAGATACTAATGCAAGTAACATTGTTTTTTAGTTTCTATTTGTACCTGTTCATTGTTGGATACACAGGAAAGCAGACTTTCATATATTGGTATCCTACAACCTTGTTGAGATTGCTTATTAAATCCAGTATTTTGTTATTTGATTTTCTACATAAATGATCATGTCATTTGCAAACAAAGACAGTTTTACTTCTTCCTTCCTAACTTAGCAAGACTCTCTCAAAATAGAAAACAAAAAGGGCATGATGTAGTTCAGTAGTAGAACATCCCTGGGTTCAATCCCCAGGGCCCAAAAAATAAAAATAAATGATTGGAATCAGGTGGCAGAGGTCCTTCAACTTTGTTCTTCAGTTTTAAAATTTGTTTTCATTGTTCTTGGGCCTCTGCAGTTCCATATGAATTTTAAGGTTTAACTTGTCAATTTGTAGTTTCCCAAATCCACACAACTGGAAATTTTATTAGGATCATGGTATATCTCCAGGTCAGTTTGGGATAGATAAACTTAATAATGTTAATAAATATTATAAAATAATAAATATTCAAATTTCATACTACTTTATTTTTGTGTTACTGGGGATTTAACCCAGTGGTGCTCTAATACTGCCCTTTTTTAAAAATTTTGAGACCTGGTCTTGCAAAATTGTTGAGACTAACCTTGTGATCCTCCTGCCTCAGCCTCCTGAGTTGCTGGGATTACAGGCATCCACCACTATGCCTGGCTTTATTTCATGCTACAATTTCTAATTGTTTATTGCTAGTAGTTAGGTCATTTTGAGGTTTGCTTTCAAGCTGATGGTGGGCACTTGAGGGCTGATTTTCTCCACTACTAAGGCAGTATGCATCTGAACATCATAACCTGTGAGTCGCAAGCTTTTATTCCCTGGCTGGTGAGAAAATGAAAAATCAACAGTTTACAGTCTGGAGATTTTCCTCTCTGTTCCTCTTGGGTGGTTCTTTCCCCAGCTGTTACCTCACATTCATTTGCTGATCAGCTGATAGAAACTCAGAGAAGACTGCCCATTCTGGGCTATGCTGCTCTCTTCTCTCTAGTCTCCGCATTGGCTTTCCTGGACTATCAGCCAATCTCTTCAACTCAGCAGCACCCTGGGTTTCTATCTGGATTTTCTTCCTTATACTGGGGCCTGAAAGCTCTCTCCAGGAAGAAACCAGAAGCAATCGCAGAGCTCACTTCACTTTTTTTTTTTTAAATGGTACTGGAAATTAAACCCAGCAGTGCTCTACCACAGAGATAACCCCCCAGCACTTTGAGACAGGGTCTCACTTAGTTGCTGAGGCTAGCCTCTTAACTGGCAATCTCCTGCCTCAGCCTCCTGTGTAGCTGGGGTTCAGGTGTGGCCCCCATGTCCAGCCAGCACTCACCTCTTTTGTGAGGGATCACTGGTCTATGCTGTCTACTGTACAGTGTATGAAAAACATTGTTTCTTAAATTTTGTCTAGTTATTTTATTTCAAGTGGAAGGGTAAATCCTGTCCTTCACACTCCCCCTGGACTGAAAGCAAATTGTATTTTGATTTTTTGAAAGGAATGCTTGTTTATTTCTTAGAATGGCAGCTTAATGAGAAGGGCACCTGTGTGTTTACTGCTTCACTAGTGCAGTCCCCAGCAGACAGTGGCTACTTAAAGGCACTGGTTAAATAAAGAGACTCGGTTTCCTTATTTAAGTGCAGAGGGAGACAGCATGGGACATGATCAGGTATGAAGGAAGCTTCCCATAGTGAAGGTACTCGCTCTTGCTTTTCCTGTCATGATGCTCCTTCTCCCACTCTCCACAAAAAACACCTATGATTGTAGGTGTGGAGGTGGCTCATTAGCAGATGCTTCCCGAAACCCTCTGGAAGCCCTTCCTTGGCTGGGGCCTATAGTAAACAGAGCCACGTGCAATGGGATGGATGTGTTCTTCACTACAGGTTACCTTCATGAGATGGGGAATATAGGGATCTAACACAAGCAGAGAGGGCTGGGGAGATAGCTCAGTTGGTAGAGTGCTTGCCTTGCAAGCACTAAGGCCCTAGGTTCAATCCCCAGCACCGCAAAAACAAACAAATCAAGCAGAGAAAAGGACGCAATAACTCCAGATCCTGCTATTTCCAAAAGACCTTTGAAGGAAATGAAAGTAACAGAATCATTTCAGTTTAGGGATCAGAAAACTTCTCCAAGGAGGCATAGTGCTCCACACAGAAGGAACCATGGTATTGATGCCCTGGCAGGAATAAGCTGGTGTTTTGAGAAACCAGTTATATACAGACACTGTATGCTAGGGTACAACTCGTATTTTATTATGAGTAGGATAGGAACTTGTGCGACAAACCCACTACTCCAAAGGAGGTCCTACCTCAGTGACAGCAAAACCCAGATGAAGGCCATTGCTATTCAACACTAACTAGGAATACTGGCTGGGACACAAGTCACACCCTTGGATTTAGGCCCTCCCTTCTCTGAGTCCTGGGCTTTCTTCCCAAGGAGGGATGGCTTTGAAATGAATAACTCTTGAGACACTACTGAAATCTACAAAACTTTAGATCCTTAGCTCTACCAATGACCAGCCTGCTGCTGGTCACACTCACACTAAAGAGGCATCTGTATTTGCTCTAAAGACCATAGTGGTGCAAGATAAATGTGTGTAGGACTTCTTAAAATCTGCTGAGTCATCTCTCATTGTCATTGTCATAACACACTTGATAAACACTGAAAATCAGGTCTTTTATTTTTTTCAAAGAACTGCTGCTTGCTAATTTTTGTGGTATAAATTCCTCCACTGTGGTCAATTTCGACCTACCCACGTGATGTCACTGACTGTGAAGTTGAACATAACTAACTCTGAGCAGCTATGATCTGGCTCGGGAACACCACAGTCTGTCTCTTGTGCTTACCAGTCTCCTTCACTCCCTCACCTCAGAGCCAGTGTTTCTGCATGCAAAAAAACACCTGGCCATTGCAAGTCTTACAACCAGTGCACCTGCTGACTTTATTCATGGGTAGGTCCCAGGAGACCCAGGGCCCTCCACAATGCTGGGGACATCCCCGGAAGCAAGAGGACTGACTCCTGGTGCCCCAGATGTACTTAAGATTGGCACACTACACACCAAATTTCCAAAGCTCTGGGCCCCACAAGAAATCCAGTCGGTAAGACACAGAACTGGACTACAGAGACCATTAGTCTGTCCCAGAAGGCCTCAAGGAGTTAGATTGCACTGAGAGCTGAGGTTTACCTCTCTAAGGTAAATGAAGCCACACACCCCTAACAAAAACCTTCCCCTTTGCACTGCTGGAGCCCAATTATCTGCTCAGTCTCTACCCAAAGAGTGTGCAGCCCCCCCACAGATTAAAAAATGGTTTCAACAATAAGACTTTATCACCACACTGTGCAGGCAGGCAGTTGCAGGGATGGATGATTTGGAGGCTGAAAAAATTGATTTTTGACATGAACCAGCAAAGGAATTTTCTCTGATCCTAATTAGAGCCCAGCTCAGATCCTCTTAGAGAGAATTAAGTCAGGGTGATGCCTAAACCACTGGAGACAGGGGAGAAGTGGGAACTGTAGTGACCCCAAAGAGCTCCCATCATGCTCTTCAGGGATGGGAGCAGAGAAGTGTGCCTCCCCTGAGTGTGGCAGGCACATGCTGTGGAGGCCTGCCACAGTAGAAGTGAGATGGCATCTGTGACATAACGTGATGAAGGACCTGGGCAGGTTACAAAGTATTAAGTATCACAGCTCCTTCAAGTTTCCCAATAGTGGACATTCATAAGTAATTTCTTGGTAAGAGGCATTGGGATATATGTTTCCGTTTTCGATTGATGGCTTCCTCATAGAGATTCTTCTAAGAAGTTTTGCTGTTGTCATTGTTATTGTTTGCTTAATTTTGAGATAAGATCTCATTAAGTTGTCCAGACCAGCTTCAGACTTGTGATTCTTCTACTTCAGTCTTCTAAGTAGCTGGGATCACAGGTGAGTACCACCACACCCAGCGTCACAGAAATTTTTTGTGAGACCATTTATATCGAAAAAGAAAGCCCCAGCTAAGTGCTCTCCCACACTGACGAGACTCCTAAGGCCTTTTTCTAGTGTGACCTTTCTGATGGCTGAAAGAAACTGCAGTTTTGGTTAAAGGTATTCCCATGTACACTGCACTTTGAAGGCTTTTTTCCAGCATGACCTTTCTGGTGCTTAGAAAGGTCAGAGTTATGGCAGAAAACTTTTCCACATTTGTTGCACTAATAAGGCTTTTCCCCAGTGTGAACTCTTTGGTGCTGACTGAGGACTGAGTTTTCACTGAAGGCTTTTCCACACTGGCTGCACTCGTAAGGCCTCTTTCCAATGTGAACTTTCAGGTGCTTACAAGGTTAGAGTTATAGCTGAAGGCTTTCCCACACTCACTGCACTCATAAGGTCTTTCTCTAGTGTGAACTTTCTGGTGCTGAATAAGGGCAGAGCTCTGGCTGAGGGCTTTTCCACACTCTGAACATTCGTAAGGCTTTTCTCCAGTGTGAATTCACTGGTGTGGAACAAGATTGGAGAGGCAACTGAAAGCTTTTCCACACTGGCTACACTTATAAGGTCTTTCTCCAGTGTGACTCCTTTGATGCAGAACAAGTTTGGAAATCTGCCAGAAGGCTTTTCCACACTCATTGCACTCAAAAGGCCTTTCTGTGTCATGAACTTTCTGATGACAAACAAGATGGGAGCTATTAATGAAGGCTTTTCTTACATTCATTGTACTCATAAGGCCTTTTTCCAGTATGTATTTTCTGGTGCTCAACAAAGTTGGAGACACAACTAAAGACTCGCCGACACTGTCTACATTCATAAGGCCTTTCTGTGTTGTGAACTTTCTGGTGATGAACGTGGAAGCTCCGAGTGAAGGCTTTCCCACACTGGCCACACTTATAAGGTCTATCTCCATTGTAAACTCTTTGGTGCTGAACAAGCGAGTGTGTGAGGGTAAAGGCCTTCCCACATTCCTTGCACACGAGATGTTTTTCCAGTATGAAACTTTTGGTAATTAACATGGATTGAGTTCCTCTTGAGATCTGTTGGTCTCTCTTCAGAATGAATTATTAGGTGATCAAGGACAGCAAAGGTCTTCAAGAAACTTTTCCCACAATCACTGCACTTGAAGGGTTTCTGAGCGGCATGGGCCTCCTGATGCTGCTCACAGCTGGAGCTCAGTGGAAAGGCTGCACCATGCTTGGTGCTCTTACACAGCTTCCCCTTGACAGGGGTGGCCTGGTGGAGAGTAAGGCCTTCCAGGATGTCATTCCTACCCTCTGGGTATGTGAAGGGTTTCTCAGCACTGTTGTCCTTCTGAGGCTTGTGAAGGTTTACGCCTACCCAGAAGCCTCTCCCACGTGCCTTACACATGTAGGTTTCTGCCCAGGGTGTGTTCCCTCATATTCAGCAAGATGTAAAATGTCTTTCAAGACCAGGCCACACATGTCACAGGCATTGGCCTTCTGGGGAGAAGGACTTGACTTAGGGGTTCCAAACCAGAACACCCCTACAGAAACGCTGTGCTCCAGAGAGGCTTCTTCCTCTCCATGCCAGCAACCTGAAAGTAGAGAAATGCTGGCGAAGTACATGTGGGCTTTTTTGGGTGGGCAGACTCTTTATATGTCCATGTCTAACAAAGACAGGAATTAAGTCAGGATGAAAGCCAGGAGTGCAGGGCTGGGCCCGAGAAGGCACAGGAGATGCCTCATCAAGTGCCACAGCACAGGGGTGGGGTGAGGCTGGGAGAAGAGGCAAGGACTCCAACTCATACCTCAGCTCCCAGCAGGCCCAACACAGGCAGGTCCCAGATATCCAGTAGGAAAAGGGGACACAAAATGGTGGGCATAAACCCAGGGAAACCTAGCTGCACCTAGACATCTTGTGGTCAGTCTATACGAGGATGTGTGTACTGAGTGTAGGGTAATTCAGAGCCAATCTGAAAAGGGAGCAGAGGAGAGAAATGGGGAAAGGATGGAAGTCAAAGCAGTGGGGTCATCCCTTATCCAGGGGCCAAAAGTCAGGGTAGAAATAGCAAGAAGTTGGAGAGGACAGAATGAGGAAGGAAAGATAGAAGTAAATTGTGGCTACTGGCTCTAACAACTTAACAGTAGAAGGTACAGGGTAGGTGCCCAACACAATGCTACCTCCAGTGTCACCCTTACCCCAGCTCCCACTCACCAGGGCTGGGTTCTCTTTAGATCTCTCTTGTGGCTGGAGAAACATCTACCCTGTTGGGTACCCAGGGCTCTTTACACTGCTTCAGGTGGGCAACCACACAGGACTTGAAGATATAAGTCCTGGGAGAAAGATAGGTCAGGTGAGTTGGCTGCCTACAGCTCAGAGCAATCCCCCACATGACATACCGATGGGAGCTCATCTCACCTGTGCAACCCGGAAGAAAATTCAATGTTAGAAAATAAGCCTCTGAGAAGCGTCATAGAGAATAGCTTAATGGTTCCCAGAAGCGGCAACCAAGTCAGTGCCTGCAGTCCCTACTACAGTCAGGATCCTGAGAATGTCTGTGCCCCAGATTCTGCTTCCTTTCTCTACCAGAGGTATCATCAACCTGGAAAATCTCAAACAGCCAGTCTAAGCCTCCAAACCCTGATCCCATCACAGGAGGGCTTCAGACAGTGCCAGGGTTCCTCAGGGAAAGAAGCAAATCATGCCTACAGCCCAGCACTGCACACACAGCAGTTAGTCCAGGTGAGGAAGCAGCTCCCATGCTCCAGTCGTGGGAAGAGAACTACTTCTGGAGAAAACAAGAACATAGAGCAGGATGCTGAAATGGACGTGCGGGCCTTACCAAGTGAGGCCACAAGTGCAAAGTTCTCCAGCATCATATCATGGTACAGGTGCCTCTGAGTCTCATCAAGGAGCCCCCAATCCTCCCGGGAGAAGTACACAGCCACGTCCTCAAAGGTCACCTGGCCCTGCCATGACAGTAACAACTAAGTCAACCAGACCAAAGATGTCAGAAAAATGGTGGAAAAAATATAGATGAACCCATCTGGGTCTCAGCCCCACATCTGACCACTTCTCTAGATCCAAGCTCTTTTTCCATGACTCCTAGATCCCCTCTACAAACAAACTCCCAGGTAGCCCTCTGCCCCAATCCCCAGGGGAAGGTACCACTCACTTCATGACCCATTGATCCCTGTGTCTTTCCTACAACAACAAGCAGGCGGACAGGTAGGTGAAATGGGTCCCCAGACGCTCCCTCCCAGAAACAGGAGGATGGGGTTCATCTTCCCCCTTAGGTCTTGGTCCACTGCCTCACACTTCTTCTGCAAATGAACACCATTCCTTGGATAACACCCTCCAGGCCCCCATGGCCCACACAACCAGCACTTTCCATCCTCCTCACATGCTTCTACAAATGGTGTCAGAGGCTGACTACTTGGGGATGACAATCAGGATCCTATCCTGCCCCAGACCTCCACAAGTGCCTCCTGTGAGAGATGGGCAGACCCAGCCTTTACTTCAGGGTTTCCCTGTTCCTGCCTTCAACCCTCAGCCACTCAGAACCACATAAATCTCCAAGCCTCTGTGCCTTTCTGCATGTCATCCCCTGCCAGCAGCAATATCTCTCCTCCTTATACAAATTCAAAGCCCAGCCCACAGATTTCCATCTCAGGTCTGGAACTCTCCCAGTTGATTCTGTCTGCCACTGAGCTGTACCACCAACCTGGTTGAAACCAACAGGTGGTCAAGAAAAGCAGGTGAACCCAAAAGCAGGTGAAAAGCAGGTGAATAAACACTAGTCCTGGTCCCACTGTCATCCCACTTCCGTCTAAATTTGCCTCAGCCTAGGTCCCAGGGACCTAGTCACCTTCGGGACTCTCCTATTCCACACACTCCGTGTGCGGGATCACATCCGGGATCCCTGCTCCCGAATACGACCAAAGTTCCACCTCAGTTAATAGGCTGGATGCTACTGACTAGGCAGCTCTAGGCAGAATCCCTCTACAGAACTCAGCCCTATGTGCCCAGCTGTTCACTTAACACATTCACCCAGGAGTCTGTTTAACACAGTTAAAAATTCACCTCCTGACATTCCTTGAAACCCACAGACTTCTCCATCTCAGTGGATGGCACTTCCATCTTCCAGTTTCTGAGGCCAAAATCCACGAAGACATTGCTGACTGCCTTCCTTTCTCTCACCTGATACATCGTAAAATCCGTCAGGCCAACTCTAACACAGTTCCAAGTGAATCCACGTCTGCGACCTCCTCACCGCTTTGTCAAGCGGCCATTGCCACTCACACGGTCTATGTAGAATTCCACCCTCACCCCAGCCATCTCTTCTCCCCGCTGTAGCCACAGGGGCTTGGGATCCCTTCCTACTCCACCACAAGCCTTCCACATCCTCGCTACCCCATCACAGCCAAGCTCCAGGCTGCCCCTCTGCCAGCACGCGCGGACCCCGGGACGGAGCGACCGCGACCACGCAGGCGGTCCCCGTCCGCGCACGCGCACGCCCTGGCCCTGCGCTCCGCGGCTGCCCACAGCACTGGACTGCAGACGAGCGAAGCCCTGCGCAGCGCGCGTGACCCGGGCTCCCCAGCGCAAGGCCGGAGGGCGAAGGGGAACAGGGTACAGAGTGAGGAGGAGCCGCCCGCACCCTCCACGCACCCGCGCGGGGTCTGCCGGCTCCGCCGCCATCCGACAGACGGGCGCCGAGGGCCCAGCGACCCCGCGCCGCACCGGGCCGGGTGGCCCGAGCCGACCCGGGCGCCGCCTCCGGGGGCGGGTACAGAGGGCAAGGATCGCGACGCGTACGGAGGTGCGGAGGTCTGTGCCGCACTCCTCGCTGTCCCTTCCCAGGGCCCTGAGGACGCGCCTGCGGGACCACCGACCCAGCGCCCCGGCCCCAAGGGCAGCACGCTGCGTCCTGCCAAGGGCTAAAAGAGCGCCGCCGCGGCCACGCCGGAAGTCCCGCCTCCAGGGGCGCGCGCCGCCGGAAGAGGTCGCCGGGGCCGTGATTGGCCCCGAGTCCCGCGGGGACTTCCGCTCGGGGTAAGGTGCGCGCTGCGTCTGGCCGGCCGCCGCGTGCTGCTCATTCTCCGTGGGACCCCAGGCGGCGGAGCGGGCGGCCCTGGGCCTGGAGCCCCGGAGTTCCGCGTGGCCGGGGTGTGGCCCGCGCTCTGCTGCCTCCGCGGATGCCGGCGGGTCAGACCTGAGTCCTGGGTGCCGTCAGACTCCTGGCGGCCGCCCGGATCCGGAGCCGTGGGCGCGCCGAGCCCCGCTCCCACGGGCCTCCGGGATTCGGCTGCAGTCCCAAGTCTGGGTACATTCGATGAGATTGCAGCCTTCCGCGTGAGAGGTGACGCCAAAGAGCTCCGTGAGGGCCCCCGGCGTCTGGACTGTGCGAGAGCCCCTCGACCTGCTCTTTGCAGCTCTGGGCCTGAACGCTGGGCCTTTCCGATGCTTGGCGGGTGCCACATCGCCACCCGGGCCCGAGGACTACGGCTGTTTTTATCATCTTCCCTCTCCGAGTCTCTTACTCACGCCGGGTGGGGAAAGGTCAGACTCGCTGCCCTAGATAAGGCCAGCCTGCAGGTCGGACGCCGTCTGGCTCGGTGGCTGCACGGCAAGGCGTAGGATTGTGGGGAGGTATGCTTTCAGTCTTGGATAGCTGCGGTTGGAAATCTTCCAGGGGGCGCTAGAAGTCACCAAATGGTCTGGGTCTGTAACTCTTACAGAGCAGTCCCTGATTAGGAGGTTTTTGTTGTTTTTGTGGTGCTTGAGAAGGAACCCAGGACTCACCCTGGATAGGCAAGTGAGTTTCTTTTCTCCTCCTCCTCCTCCCCCTCCTCCTCCTCCTCCTCCTCCTCCTCCTCCTCCTCCTCCTCCTCCTCCTCCTCCTCCTCCTCCCCCCCCTCCTCCCCCTTCTTCTTCTTCTTCTTCTTCTTCTCTCTCTCTCTCTCTCTCTCTCTCTCTCTCTTAAATAAGTGACCTTGCAGTTTAAGAAACAACGGGAGGAAAGCAAAAAGCAGCTTTTGCAGGAGAACAATTTTAACATCTTAGGCAGCTTCAATCAGGGATGTTCAGCTATAGCACTAAGGTATTTTGGCCTATTAAATTCATACTGAAGGCTGGGGATGTAGCTCAGTTGGTAGAGTGCTTGCCTCGCATGTACAAGGCCCTGGGTTCAATCCTCAGTACCATCAAAAAAAAAAAACATACTGGAGAAAGGTCATGCGAATTCAGCAATTACACAAGAAAGTTTACACAAAGCTCTAATCTTGTTAAGCGCTAGAGTTTGTACCAGAAGATACTTATTGAAACGGGTTTCTGCCTTGGAGGGGTGAGGGCGACGGAGTCACCTACACACAGACACCGGGGACTCGCTGGAGGTGGTGGTGAAGCAAATCCGTTTATCATGCACCAAGCTTTTGGTTATGTAGACTATGCAGCAGCTTACGTGAGGAGAGGCTCCTTCTGCATCAACCGATGAAAAGGTCGTTAACTCTGCTTGTCCCGGATGTTCCCAGGCAAGCATCACAAGTCCACTGGATGGCATTCCAATCCAGCCTGAGTGGCGGACCTTTGCTCACACCGTTGACTCAGTGACTGCTGCCAAGTATGCCTGTGGGACATTACTTACAGATATGGAAAAGCCTTCAGGCATAATTCCATCCTTGTTAAGCAGAAGAAAGTCCCCACTGGACTGGGGATATAGCTCAGCTGGTACAGTGCTTGCCTCACAAGCACAAAGGCCTTGAGTGCAGTGATTGTGGTGAAAGCCAATGCTTGCTGGACACCAGAGAGTTTACACTGGAGAAATGCAGCAAATGTGGGAAACTTTCAGCCTAAAATTTAACTCAGCACAAGAATGCTCATGTTTGAGAAATTCCATGTTCATGCACTAAATGAACTTAGGAAGGCTTCAGCAGCTGCTTCTGCCTCACTCTACTTCACTCACACTGAAAGATCTTGAGTACAGTGAATGTGAAATAATATCTAGTCAAAGTTGTCTCTAACATCGTCAAGTATAAAAAGAATCAAAAGAATGAAAAACCCAAAGTAAGTAGTCCCCCCCCAATACTGGGAATAGAACCCAGGAGTGCACTACCACTAAACTACATTCCCTGCCCTTTTTATTTTGAGACAATGTATCGCTAAATTGCTGAGGCTGAATTCTAAATTCTCCTGCCTTAGCCTCCTGATTCACTGGATTACAGGTGGGAACCACCACACCAGCTTCCCACTGGACTTTTTGACCTACTTAGAAACCTGGAAAGTGCTGCCTCACTAATGGCACCTGTAGCAAACTTGTCCTTCCACCTTCCTGACTGTGCCCTCAAGTAGTATCCCCCCAGAAATTCAGGAGAGATGGCTCCCCTGTTCCACCATTGGGTTAAACATGGATATGACCCAGTTCAGGGCACAGTACTCTTGATGGAGTGTATGCCGGGGTGCTCCTAGGAAGGGTTTTCCTGTTTTATACGTGGTGCTGAGCATCGAACCCAGTGCCTCACACATGCTAGGCAAGTGCTGTACCCCTGAGCCACAACCCCAGCCCTTCCTGTTTTATAGATGTCATGTTGCCTTGGTTGAACCCACAAATCAGACAACATGAAACACCTGTCTAGGACTGATCTAGGTCATGTGAGGATAAAGGTGTTCTTGAAAGTGGCTGTTGGTAATGGGTTTCTGCCCATTTCATGTGGTGAGTTGAGCATGGAAGTGGGCTGTTATGTATGGAAAGAGGGAAACAACTTCAGGGAATACCCGACAGAGGTCTTGGTGGAATGCAGGATTCTTTCTGGACAATACTGAAGAGCTTTGTGAGCCAAATTTGTAGCCCAAATGCAAGGACAAACTGTAAGCCAAGAGCTTGCAAGACCCAGAGCTTCCTCGTGCTTGCCTTAAGGAACTTAGTCTGAAATCTTCATGTGGTAGGGACTTAAAAAGATCACTTTTTTCAAAGGTCATCTCACATCCCCACTGAACCACTGAGGAAAATAAATTCTTGCAAATATTATAAATCGAAATGCTGATAAATCATACATTTTCAAAGGTCAACATAAAGAAAATAAAGCTGGGCTGGGCATGGTACTGCATGCCTGTAATCCCAGCCACTTGGGAGGCTGGGGCAGGAGCAGAACAAGTTGGAGGTCAGCCTGGGCAAGTTGGTGAGATCCTGTCTCAAAAATTAAAAGAGCTGAGGATATAGCTCAGTGGCAGAGAGTTTACTTAGTCCATGGCATTTAGGGGCAAGCCCTTTCATGAAAGAAACACTCTGGTGACCCAGGCCTTTAATAAACAGATTTGGCCTGGGGTTGTGGCTCAGTGATAGAGCACTTGCCTAGCACATGTGATGCACTAGGTTCGATCCTCAGCACCACATTAAAAAATAATTTAAAAAAGCAAACCAAAAACAGATTTGCTGGGCATGGTGTTGCACACCTCTAATCACAGTGACTTGGAGAATCACAAGTTCAAGAACAGTCTGGGGGGCTGGGGAGATAGCTCAGTTGGTAGCATGCTTGCCTTGCAAGCACAAGGCCCTGGGTTTGATCCCCAGCAACGCAAAAAAAAAAAAAAAAAAAAAAAAAAAAAAAAGAACAGTCTGGGCAATTAGGAAGACCCTGACCAGAAATTTAAAAAATAAGAAAGGCTAGAGATCTCACTCAGAGGTAGAGCCATCCCTGTCCCCATCCAATCCTCTGTAGTGAAAAAATTTTTAATTAAATTAAAATACAACCCATCTCCTAGCTATACTTCCATATACTCCCCACACGGTCTGATTATCTTAGCTCCTGTTATCCAATGCGATATGTCTGACTCTGGACAGAAGCAGCAGTGGCAACAGGCGTGCCAAAGGGAAAGGAAACCAATCTCAATACAGAGCAATCATGGTGAACAACACAAATATGATACAGGTGTTGAAACAATCAGGCCAGCGTGGTGGAATTCGCCTGTAATCCCAGCAACTCAGTGAGATCCTAAGCAGTTGTCCCAAAACATTAAAAAAGAGCTGGGATGTGGCTGGGTGGTTAGGCATCCCTCAGACCCCTTGAGACTGATGTCCACAGACCTAACTACCTCCCACTAGGCCCCACCTCTTAACGTTTCCATTAGCTCTGGATCTTACCACACTGAGGACCAAGCCTCTAACACTTGAACCCTCAGGATACATTCAGACCAAATCCAAACCATATAACATCTTCCATCAGCAGACTTGATGCTGCCAACTTCCCAAGTGGAGCCACTGCACACGCCTGTAATCCCAGTGGTTTGGGAGGCTGAGTTCAAAGCCAGCCTCAGCAATTTAGCGAGGCCCTAAGCAACACAGTGAGACCCTGTCTCTAAATGAAATGTAAAAAGGGGCTGGAATGTGGGTCAGTGGTTAAGGCCTGGTAACAATGGCAACAACAACAAACTTCTGAAGTTGGCATGGAGGTACAGCTCAATGGTGGTGTGCCTAACATGCACAAGTCCTGGGTTTGTGCCCCACAAATAACATGGCAACAAACTTCCCATGCTGAAATGCACAAAGAATTGAAAGCGGGCTGGGGCCATAGCTCAGTGGCAGAGTGCTTGTCTGGTGCATGTGAGGCACTGGGTTCGATCCTCAGCACCACATAAAAATAAACAAAATAAAGGCATGCCGTCCATCTAGAACTACCAAAAAGAATTTTTAAAAAAGAAAAGAAACAAATCCAGATATCTAAGAACTGAAACAATCCCAAAAGCTGTAATGTATTCCTATTTGGAATACCTTAAAGAAAGAATGGAGCCAAATAAATATTTTTAGCAATTATGACAAATAATTTTCCAAAATTGATGGCACGTTAACCACAGATTCAGGATAGTATCAAAAGGTTTTGGTGGAGCCTCGTGTGGTGATACTTGCTTGTAATCCCAGCAGCTCAAGAGGCTGAGGCAGGAGAATGGCAAGTTCAAAGCCAACCACAGCAACAGTGAGGCACTAAGCCACTCAGTGAGACCCTATCTCTAAATAAAGTACAAAATAGGGCTGGGGATATGGCTCAGTGGTTGAATGTCCTGGAGTTCAATCCCTAGTACCAAAAAAAAAAAAAAAAAAGTATTGGCAGGCTGGGGCTGTAGCTCAGTGACAGAGAGCTTGCCTAGCATGTGTGAGGCACTGGGTTTGATTCTTAGCACCACACAAAAAGAAACAAAATAAAGTCATGCTGTCCATTTACAATTACAACAAGTTTTTTAAAAAAGCTATTGGTAATTGATTTTACTAATAGGATGTAGCTTAAGTAGTTAAATTCATAGACAAAAAATGGAAGGGCGGATGCCCAGGGTTGTGGGAAGGAACAATAGGGAAATAATGTTTAATTAGAATAGAGTTTCAGCACTGTAAGATGAAAAGGGCTCTCAAACATTCTCAAGCAATCAAACATGTGCTTGGAAGTAGTTCAGCAGGCAAAATTTACTTCTACAGAAGGGTGTGTTACCAGAGTCTGGCAAGCAGGCATACTTCAGTGGGTAGTCAGCCTGCTTTTATCCCCCTGGCCCTATAGAAGGAGCTCAAAGTTACAATCCACATGATTAGCTAATTTTTTAAATTGAGGCAAGTTAAGGGAAAGGCTGAAGTTAAAATGGCTACAATTGTATCTTACATCCCAATTATGGCTAAACACTATATTCTGAGAAACGGACCACCACACTTTATTTCTCACAAGTCTCCTTTTTTTTTTTTTTTTCCCTTTTTGTACCTTTTTGTCTCATTTTCATTTTTGTTCTTGTACACTTTGGCATTGCCATCTGTTCTAGCCTTGTCAACTGTTTGAGGCAGAAACTGGCCATGATAATGAGTTCTCTACTCTTTAGCAGCTGTGATAGCCATCCTGGTGGTCAGGAGCGCTTGGTAAGCGTAGTGCTTTTACTTGGTTGAAGCTTATTTTCTTTTCAGGTCTTGATTAAAATCAAGTTGCCAGGCTTGAAGTGATGAATTGAGAACTACAGAAGAGGAGTCTGAACAGAAGCTCATAATAATCATGCTAGCGAAAACACCAAAACCAAAACCAAACCAAACCAGAGCCACAGATCAAATTTGCCTTAGAAGAGGTTAGGAAGATTTGTAGGTCTCCAACTGACTCAGAACAAACTTGTGACTCAGAGCATTTTGTGATATTTATCAGGCACTCCTGTAGAAAAACCCTTCCTTATAACCTTGCAGTTTTACTTATTTTCAGGAGGAATGATACAAATATGCATCTCAGGTAACAATAACAGAACCATTGTCTTATCTTTTAAATGTCCATGTATGGCTAGGTGCAGTGGTGCATGCCTGCAATCCTACCAGCTTGGGAGGTTGAGGCAGGAGGACAGAAAGTTCAAAGCCAACTTCAGCAACTTGGCAAGGCACTAAGCATATTAGCAAGATCCTGTCTCAAAATAAAAAAAATAAAAAAGTACTGGTGGTGTGGCTCAGTTGTTAAGCAGCCCTTGGTTCAATCCACAGTACAAAAAAAAATGTGCATGTATGGTTTGTTTAGGTTTTACTCTCATGCCAAATGTTTAACACCAAGTTGGTCAAAATTGATCTTTTTCCTATCTACCATTAGAGTCAGCTGAGATTTTTCCGAGTTCACCCTTGGAAACCTGTGAGAAGCTTCTTGGCTCCTTTAGCAGTTCCTCTACAAGTTGTGCCATCTGCCATGTTGGGTTGGGGTCTTGCTGACCACATGTGGCTTCCCTTGGAAGCATCTGGGGGACATTTCCCTCTCCATTGAACCTTCTCTTTGCAAAATGTGCACCTTTTGGCTTCCTAGTCTCTAGGGTCCTCTCAGTCCTCCTGATTGGGAGGTCAGGTGACTCGCTGGAATTGCAGGGCCCTTAGGGGGAGTCCAATTACTCCCTGGATCCTGGTCGACCTTAGTGGGCAAGAGCCAAATATTGGCTGCTTTTTCCCTGACTTTCAGTTCCTTGACTTTGGTTTCCAAGTTTTGGTTGTAAACATCCATCAGGTCAATTTTACCAGTCTTGAAATAGGAGTACTGAGGGCTGGAGTTGTAGCTCAGTGATAAAGCACTTGCCTAGTGCATGTGAGGCACTGGATTCAAACCTCAGCACCACATAAATAAATAAAGGAAGTGTGTCCATCTACAACTAAAAAATTTAAAAAAAAAATAGGAGTACTGAGTTTTAAACTTCAATGTCTATAATTTTATAGTTACCCCTTCTATTTAACTGTGATCAGTATTAGTACTGGAAGCCAGCTTCAGTTTTTCTCTCCTGTAGGTGATGGCTTATTATCTGAAATTAACTCAGGTTGTTCTATTAGAGGGAGCACTTCTGTAAAGCATTAACAGGAAACACGTATTTCTGTAAGGAAAATAAAAAATGAAATTAATAAAACCAAAAACATATTTAGTTTGTATAATAACTTTGAACCAAGAAATGTAATTCTTATCATAACACTAACATATCTTTGGGATATAATTTGCCTCCACAAAGATCCATAAATTTATCAACTCAATTATATATAAAATTCTTTAAAATTTTTGCTTTCCTTTGAAACTCTTTTATAACCTTAAATACATTTTTTAAAAAAACACTTATTTTATTTTTATGTGGTGAAACCAATAACGTTGAAACCAGTGTTTCACACATGCTAGGCAAGTGCTTTGCCACTGAGATACAGCCCCAGCCCCTTAATACCTTTTATAATTTGCCCAAACCCTTACTTAGTTTTGTATCATATCCCTTGTTTATTTTTGAGATTGCAATAATCTTTACAACAAAAAATATATTTTTTGAAAATAAATTTAAATTTGCTTAATTCTGGCCTCCTTGGGAGCCATCCTAACATGGAATAGGGTGAGATGCAGAGCCTTATCTCAGGTGAGGTAGGGCTCTTGACAAATCTTAGGTAAAGTGCTTTATTTCTGAAGCCGATCTTTGCCTCTTTCTTAAAACTTTACCAAATTTTCATTTATTGCTTCCAGAGACTATACAAATATCAGTTAACACATATTACATTGAAACATGTATCAAACAAAAGCTAAGAGACCTTCTAACTTTGTGGGGGAAAATGGCAAAATACTTCCACATTGTCAACTTTTAAACAAATTAGGCTCTCCTTATTCTCTTCAAAGAATACATTTGTTTCCATCCTAGTGTAAAAAAGTAACACAAATTTTCATACATATCTTGTTGATAAAAGCTTACCTTTATTCAATTATAAGACATTAAATGACATAAATCCCCAAGTAAATTTGCTATTTTTACTTTTATTTTATTTTAATCTACAAGAGATTACCACTATAGACAACATTAGTTTAGAGAACGCCAGCTTGGTAAAGTGTTCTCCTAAGCTCTACATTTTAAAAGACTTGTAAACATGAAGAACATGAATACATCAAATATACAGAAAAAGCAGTAATGGTTAGGGTCACAACTGCACAGATGTCCTTATTAACTAAATTTAACTTTTATAATAAAACTTAAACAAGTCTCAAACAATTCTCCAATGTATACATAGTAGTTGTTTAACCAGTTATGAAGTAATTATCTAAAAGACTTTAGGGGACTGGGACTGTGGCTCAGTGGTAGAGAGCTTGCCTAGCGTGTGTGAGACACTGGGTTCAATCCTCAGCACCACATAAAAATAATTAAATAAAATAAAGGCATTGTTTCCATCTACAACTAAAAAATTTTTAAAAGCAGGTACAAATCCTTATCCCTTTAAGAGTTAGTTTCCCTAAGTAATCAAATCTAACACACACAAGAAATTATCTTGAGTGGACATGGTGGTGCGTGCCTATAATCCCACCAACTCAGGAAGCTGAGGCAGGAGGATCACAAATTCAAATCCAACCTCAGCAATTTAGCAAGGCCCTAAACAACTTTGTGAGAACCTGTTTTAAAAAAAAGAAAAGTCTGAGAATGTGACTCAGTGGTTAAATACCCCCAGGTTCAATCCTGGCACAAGAAAAAAAAATTATGCTGATAGGTAAGAGCAGATCAATGTTTTAAGGAGCCCTTGTTTCTAAACACAGAGAATTAGCATGTTAAAGGTTAACCTTAGGGAGAATAAACCTCAAATAATTTTAACTATGCTGATTATAGCCAACTTAATCATACATATAGGTTTTGAGATTTACCTTCCACAAACATTGTGCAACTTACTTAGATCTTCTACAACTTGTACCTATAACTTTCCTATCTTTTTTTAATTTCAGACCCTTTCTTAAATTAACATTCTGAAACAATCCTTATTTCTGAATTTAGACACAAATTACTCTTTTTTTTTTTTTTTTTTTGGTGCTAGGGATTGAACCCAGAGGCACGCAAACACTCCCCACATCCCTAGTCATTTTTAAAAAATATTTTATTTAGAGACAGGGTCTCGATAAGTTGCTGAGGCTGACTTTGAACCTACTGTCCTCCCGCTGTTATGGGGCTCAACTTAAGTACAGACCGATCACCACTGAGAAGTCCAAATCTGAGAGTCTTTATTAAGCTGACCAGCTGACTGTCTCACACAATGCCCCAAAAAAATGGCTATTGGGAGAACAGCCCTGACCACAGGGTTGTAGGGGTTCTTATACCAAAAATCACATCAATCATAAGTGTCTGTTGCTATGATTCGAAATTACACATTAACATCATGAGATCATCAACAGAGGGGGAAGTGAGTCAAAATGACCCTTACAAACTAAAGAACGGTTACTAGCATCCACACAATCACTGTGTGATGGGCTGACAGATCTGACTCCATGAGAATGTTATAGGCCAGACTCTAAGGGAAATGACTAAACAGACTCCATTTTGCTCTGAAACTCCATGTTACATAGGAAGTAAGCTTCTCCCATGGGAACACCCCGCCTCTGTACCCATCATCAGTTACTTGGTGTGACATGTTTAATAATATACAATGGCAACTCCTATGTAGTAAGAATTGCTCTCTTTTGATTCCTATTGCTCCTAAGCAATGTACTATGTGAACAGTGATTGTGTGGATGTTAGCAACCATTCTTTAGTTGGTACCTAGGTAAGGGTCATTTTGACCCACTTCCCCCTCTGTTGATGATCTCATGATGTTAATGTGTAATTTCGAATCATAGCAACAGACACTTATGATTGATGTGATTTTTAGTATAAGAACCCCTACAACCCTGTGGTCGGGGTTGTTCTCCCAATAGCCATTTTTTGGGGCATTGTGTGAGACAGTCAGCGGACCGGCTTAATAAAGACTCTCAGATTTGGACTTCTCAGTGGTGATCGGTCTGCTCTTAAGTTGCGCCCCGTAACAACTGTTCACATGGAACATTGTTTAGGAGCAATAAGAATCAAAAGAGAGCAATTTTTCTTGTCATAGGAATTGTCATTCTGTATTGTTAAACATGTCACACTAAGTAACTGATGATGGGCACAGAGGCGGGGTGTTCCCATGGGAGAAGCTTATTTCCTACATAACATGGATTCTCAGAGCAAAATGGAGTCTGTTTAGTCATCTCCCTTAGAGTCTGGCCTGTAACGTTCTCATGGAGCCAGATCTGTTAGCCCACTAACAGTTAGCCCACACTGCCTCAGCCTCCCAAGCTGCTGGGATTACACGCATGTGCCACTGAACCTGCCTTCCTTATTAATAAGAAGTACTTCACTTTTTTACAGTACTTTAGTCAAAATACAGCTGAGGGCTGGGGAGATAGCTCAGTGGGTAGAGAGCTTGCCTCGCAAGCACAAGGCCCTGGGTTCAATCCCCAGCACCGCTAAAAAAAAAAAAAAAAAAAAAAAACACAGCTGAAATTTTTTGTTAATTCTTACAGGTGTAATTAATTCATAGTAACCTTACTTTTGGGTTAAGATCCAGAAACAAGCAATATTAAGCCACTTTTAAGAATTTACTAATTTATAAAAACACATTTAATAAACCCAAATATGTTACCTTATGGAATTCAAGATGCCAAAGTACTTGAATTTATGTTTAGTTGATGTTTTAACTTTACAAATTAATCAGACATCTCCTCTAACCAACACATTTAGAAATGTTTATCCATTTATATTAAATCTAATTTATCTATGTTTAACTTAGGTTACCCATGAAAACCAAGGTATCAGGCAAGTCTAGTTGACACTTCAAATTAGTTGTTTCTGCCAGAGAAAAATCTATAAAAGCAATGGACATTGCACTTTAAATATTTTATAGAAACTAATGTTTTCTTGATTGGCCAGCCACCTAGAAAAACATGTAGGTTAGTAATTTCAAAGACATCTTGAAAAAAATTTTTTTTAGTTATAGATAGACACAATACCTTTATTTGTTTTTATGTGGTGCTCCTACGTGGGAGGCAAGTGCTCCACCACTGAGATACAGCCCCAGCCCATCAAAGCCATCTTTACTCTTACCAACTTAGATTGACCCTTTTTGTTAAAGTTTTAAGTCATGCTAGCTGCAAGGCACTTGGATCCATTCATTACACTTCAGTACCCATTTATCTGTAAGCCAGTTTTGACAGAAGCGTGCATGCAGACATGGCACACAACACACAGGTGGTGCACGAGCAGACATAAAGCAGGCACGAAGACTGGCTAGCTCTTTACCAGGTGCTAAATCCCTACAGGCAGAAGGCAAAAAAAATAACCCTTCAGAAAATAAAATAGAGCCTGTGACAGATTTCTACAGCAAGACCGACACATGACGAGGGCAGTGGGGAACATTAGGAATAGTCTGCCAGCCACGAGGGACTCTGAAGTCAAAGGCTCAGGGGCCACTCATCCTCCATGGGGCAGACTTACTCCCGCTGTCACCACTGTCACCACTGCTTATTTTCCCTGCTTAGGACTCTTCAAAGGAAGAGAAGATTCATTTACGTGGGACCTTTCCATTATCCTTCCCTGTCCCTAGACCTACAATGTTTATTCCTCGTTTTCTGTAGGTTCCTGTAACAACCCCCCTTTACTGGAGGTTTCCTGTACACCCCACCCCCCCCATTTGCTCAATCCCCTTTACTGGGGGGGTCTCTCGCCCACCACATCCCATCCCGCTTCCTGAGTGTGTTGTGCAGTCAACTCCTCCCTTTGGGGGGTTTCTTGCATTCACAGCTCAGTAACACTCACACAAACTCCAGGAGGTCCTGACCACCAAGGTGGTGCTTCTTTTTTGAATTTTGTTTAGTTGTAGATGGACACAATATCTTTATTTTTATGTGGTGCTGAGCACTGGACCCAGTGCCTCACACGTGCGAGGCAAGTGCTGTACCACTGAGCTACAACCCCAGCCCCAGTGCTTCTTTCTTGAGAATAAATTTTCCTACCTCACCTTGTTCTGTGCACAGTTACCTGGTTGATGTGAGGCTTGCGAGGGCCCCTTCCCTGTGTTGCTGATCCACTTTCAATTCTGGGTCCTCTGTTGGCCTCAGGGATCTCAGGTTTCCTCCCCCACTCTGAGGCCACAAGGCAGTGGGGCACATCTCCTCTAAAGAGGGAGTCCCTACAACTCCCTAGGTGATGAAGGATCCCCACTGTGGGTGCCAAAATTGTTAGACATACAGGGGTAATTAACCACTGAGCCACATTTCCAGTTCTTTCTCTTTTAAAAAAATTTTTTGTAGTTGTAGATGAACATCATGCCTTTATTTTTTTATGTAGTGCTAGGGATCAAACGCAGTGCCTCATACATGCTAGGCAAACACTCTGCTACTGAGCTACAGCCCCAGTCCTGTTTGTCCTGTATTGCCTGCATCTGGGTGATTGAGACAGTTAGCAGCACAAATACCACCCTGTCCTCAACAGACAGAAGGTAAAAATATCTTAGGAGTTGAACCGTCCCACAAGGTCTGGCTCTAACAAAGGAAGGAGCCCGTGCTTGCTTTATTTACATCAGTACAGTTCAAAGGGAATCAGTAGGTGCTTCTTCACGAAAAAGGATAGAGGGTGGAGGTAAGCAGGCCATTTAGCTTACCTCTCCCATCTCCATTGCTTGTATTTGAACCTGAGTGGTGAGCTAACACAGGATACCACAGGACTCAGGTGTTCCAGAACAGTGGATATCCGATGTGAGTTCCTGAGGCCAGGCATTCCTGGTTAATGGCTCCAACTTTGCGGGGTTCTCATAGGAGTTACCAAGGACTCTCCACAGTGTAGGTTCACATGTTCCCCAAGCCTATAGTCAGCTCATACTGACATATGTGGCTCATGTTCTCCAGTGTTAAAATGGGTGTAGTAATTGTTAGCACAAAAGGACCAGGCCGGACACAAACTTCACAGATCATCTCATCTGTTTATTCAGGAACGGAGTTTCATGCCTCTGATGGACTCACTTTCCTGAACAAAGGAGGGGACTGGGCTTATATTAGTTACACTGAGAAGTGAATTAATGAGCGTGTCAGTTTGGGCACTCAGGAATTTGGATCTGTTTTACTGGGTGAAATGGAAGGGAGTCTGGGTTCAGTCTCTGGGATTTATCTTTACTGGGCCTAATGGAGGGCCTGGGGTCAGTGTTTGGTAGCTGGAAAAGGATTTGTTTAGGGAAAGATCAATGCTTTGGCCTCTTCCTGGAGACTGTCTTTCTAGGTTGGATGGATATTTCCTTCCCAGGGTTTGTCTTGCCACTGGGAAAGGATCAATGTATTGCCTTCTCCCTTATTCCCTTTCCATGGGTCACACTATTTGGGGGTTTGTCATTTTCCATGTCCAACAATAATGGCATGTGACACATAAAGGACATAGAGTCTTTTCAGCATGGTGCCATATCACTGCCCTCCGCCGGCGAAGGCAATGATAACGCGTACGCTTCCTTTTCACATGAACAAAAAAGCCCAAAAAACAAAGACCAACGAACGACGAACAATGAACGACGAACAATGCCCAACAAACAATGCTCTTTATTCGAGGAAGTGTCTGGGTTATATAGCAAGCATAAGCCAATCAGAGTCAGCCTGAGATCAGTCTCTAGGCAGTTACAAGAATCACCTCATATACAGCAGCCAATCAGAGTTACTGAGCATGTGGGGAGAGCATGATAACAATGTAATACAATAAGGGCAATAAGAGGGCACGCAGCGAGCATGAGTCAGCAGTGTTAGCTGTTTGTTGCAAACCAGGGGCCTCAGACTGAGGTCCTCGATGTTGCAAACTGGGCCACCCCGGCTCAGTGCCAGACTAGGGTGGGGTCCGCGGTACCCCGACAGCTCCCCCTTTCCTTTATTAAAAGAAAAGGCTTGAGACCGTGCCTGTCTTAGGTTGAGGGGTCAGCTCACGTCCTTACCCATCATCAAAGACTGTAGAGCATGCTACAGCTTCTGTCTTAGGTTGGTACATGACCACCTCCTTCATTACCCGTCATTGACTACCGGTCCAGCATAGAAAGCCAAACTTGAGGGGAACTGCCAGCCTCTAGGGCGGTCATGGCCTGATGAAAAATAATCCGGTCTTTTTGTTGGGTGGCTCGTAGTTGTACAACTACCAAGGAGGAGTAAAAACCCCAAAGTATCAAGGCTTGCCCACTGTTGTACAAAATTGAAAGCAGAAGAAAACCACTTAGCCAGCTCAGACATAGAAGCAATTTGTACCCTGGTAGAATTAACTTTGACAATTTCAGCCCTAAGCTGTGAGGTAATATTATCAAATTGAGACGATCAAGTAGGCTGGCAATTTTCTAGATAACCCAGCTATGGTGCTGGAATTATCATATACAATGGAAGTAACACAGACAGCTCTTAAAGAGTAAACACATCCCAGTCCCAAAAGTTCTAATATGTCCACTTGTTCTTGTAATAGGTCCACTCTCTGATCTACAAGGAGTATGCCTGCTGTTAGATGTTGGTTTAGGGTCTCTTTAGTCTATAAGGCTGCAGCTGTATTTTCGGCCAAGTGATTGTTGTTGCTGTCTGTATGGTCTGTATGGTTGCGTCAATGCTGCTGGTGCGGTGACAGCTACCGTGGCGATTACGGCCGTTATGATGCCAAAATCTCTCCTGTTTCTTGATAATAGTACTCTGTACCTGTAACAAAGACTGGGACTGGTAGGAAGGTAGGAACACACATTAAGACTGCCTGTGAGAACCTAGAAGCATTCCAACATTGAGAGAGATTGAGAGAAACATCTTTTTTGTTTGTTAGCTGAAACATAAAAGGGGAGAAAACACAAACTGGCGTAGGTGGAAACATAATATTTCTGGTCCTCCTAAGAGAGCAAAGAAAGGTTGTAAGTTAGTATATCCTGAGGTCTAAGTGAAGAGTAGCCAGCTGTAGAAGGATTGACACGTCTCATGCCTAAATGAACATCATTATTTGTAAAATTATCATTAAAATTGGGAGTGAAGAAGAACCCTTGTTGAACAGGAGAAGCTGGTATAGGCAATCCCGTAGAAGCATTAGTGCTAAATATGGGAGGGAATAAAGAGGAGGTATTAGTTAAAGGCAGAGGATATGGCCAAGCTCTAACTATAGCCCATAAGTTCCGAGTCTGGCTGTCCAGTTGTATCCTTATTGTTGTCACTCTCATGTTGTATTGTTCTGGTCAGTCTCTCGGGAATCCAGACCGGAGTTTGTTGATCCTGTGGAAAGACACAAACAGATCCTCGGACCCAACGTAAGACGGGATCCGGACCTTTCCATGCTCCAGTTAACACGTCCTTCCATCGCACCCAATGCTGTGGAGTGGGGTTGGGCGAGGTGTGACGCTCGGCAGCTGAGCGCCCATCATTGTCAAAAGTTAAAAAATTTAGAATAAAAAGAGCTAGATTTAATTTATCTTTGGGGGATCTAAAGGAGACCCCTATTCCCCTTTTTTGTTTTATTAAACAATTTTTTAGGGTAAGGTGGGTTCTTTCTACAATACCTTGACCTTGTGGATTATAAGGAATTCCGGTAATTAATTGTATATTGAATGTGTCTGCAAACTGTTTGAAACTTTTAGATGTATAGGCAGGTCCATTGTCTGTCTTAATGATTTTTGGAATGCCCCAACAGGCAAAGGCTTGCAAACAATGTTGAATTACATTGGAAACCTTTTCTCCAGATAATGCAGAAGCCATAATAACTCCTGAATTGGTATCAGTAGACACATGTACATATCTGAGATTACTAAATTCTAATATATGAGTTACATCCATTTGCCATATATGATTTGGCAAAAGACCTCGGGGATTAACTCCAATTAAAAGTACTCGATGTTATTTAACAATTAGCATTTTAACTTTGTAAATTAATCAGATGTCTCTACAAAAACATTTGAGTAATACCATACATGTTAACTCTAATTCACTTATTCTGCAAAAACCAAGATATCAGACAAGTGTCCTGAACAGTATTTGTTGTCTTTTTCCTGTTGAAGAAAAGTCCTAGAAACAATTGATATTAGACATTTTATTAACATCAATATTTTATTAGCTTGACCACCTAGAGACTTGCAAGTTATTTTCAAAGACATTTTACTTTTCTTAGTTTACCTGATTTGAATTGAACCTTTAAATCACGTGAATTAAAAGTATCTGGATCCATTTTTAAATTTTAATTTTAGGAGCGCTCAGTTTTGATACAGACAAAACATGACATCAGACAGCACAACATACATATAACACAAAATCAAAGGCCTTGAAACTTTATAGGTGAATCTCCATTGCAATGTAACAGATGTTCAAAAACTCCAGTTGAATCAAAAAAAATCATGAGCTCAAAAAAAACATAATTAAAAAAGAACAAAAGTCCTGGAAAAATGATACGGCCGTTCCTGGTTAGTAATCAATTCAGGTTTGGACGCAGAAAATTGTGAAACAACTATCTCCCAATATTTGTGGGGACTGGGGCTACTATATTATACTCCTTACTAGGACATGCCACTGATTGTTGGGCTGGTTCTAAGAGCTGAGAGTGCAGGGTCACCATGTGTGGTGTGTGTTTGCCCCATCTCTTCTTTAGTCTACACAGTAAATCCTCCTCTTCATCTGAACTATCCTCACATACAGTTTCATTTTCCTTGTCTGTCTCTGATCTTATTGACGCCCTTTCTAATGCTTTTATTTCCTCCAAAACTTGACTTCCCTCTGTAAGGGGCTCAACAAATTTTTCCTTATTTGTGTCTAAACACCCTCTCACTAAAGACCATATAGCCATAGTTCCAACAGGCAGTGGATCTTGTCGATCTGCCCTATGAAGATCCTCTCCAAGATGTTCCCACTGTGGAATATTTAATAACCCTTCATCTAAAAACCAAGGAGCTACCTTCTCTATTGTATCTAAAAATGTTCTAGCAGTTTTAATTTTTAAAGGTGTACCATTGGCCTTAAGCAGTTCCTGTAAGGGTTGTTGCATACGAACTTTTGATTTTTCAGACCCCATCTTGTACAATGTAAGCTGCGTTCCACGTGCTTATCTAGTCCTTGAACCGCCTTTCCAGGGTGTAGCCGCCTTTCGCGTGCTACTTTCACTTTAATATGGACCGCCTTTCACTTAGTCCGGATAGTCGCGTACCACGAACGTCAAGGCTGCCTTTCACCTGTTTACTTTTGCTTCTGGATAGTCGCGTACCACGAACGTCAAGGCTGCCTTTCACCTGTTTATTTTTTGACCTTTTTATAACCGGTTTAACTTGTTAAAAAATTTTAAAATATCTTACCTTGTTTTCTTTATAAAGTTTTCAGTTTCCCGGGTTTCAGCACCACTTATCACTGCCCTCCGCCGGCGGAGGCAATGATAACGCGTACGCTTCCTTTTCACACGAACAAAAAGGCCCAAAAAACAAAGACCAACGAACGACGAACAATGAACGACGAACAATGAACGACGAACAATGAACGACGAACAATGCCCAACAAACAATGCTCTTTATTCGAGGAAGTGTCTGGGTTATATAGCAAGCATAAGCCAATCAGAGTCAGCCTGAGATCAGTCTCTAGGCAGTTACGAGAATCACCTCATATACAGCAGCCAATCAGAGTTACTGAGCATGTGGGGAGAGCATGATAACAATGTAATACAATAAGGGCAACAAGAGGGCACGCAGCGAGCATGAGTCAGCAGTGTTAGCTGTTTGTTGCAAACCAGGGGCCTCAGACTGAGGTCCTCGATGTTGCAAACTGGGCCACCCCGGCTCAGTGCCAGACTAGGGTGGGGTCCGCGGTACCCCGACAGTGCCAGGGCTTGCAACTACTGTTTTTGTTTTCTGGTATTGAGGATTGAACCCATGGGTGCTTTGCCACTGAGCTACAGCTACAGCACTTTTTATTCTCAATCTTGAGATGGAGTCTCACCAAGTTGCTGAGGCTGGCCTTGGACTTTAGGTTTCCTTGCCTCGGCCTTCTGAGTCATTGGGATTATAGGCATAAGCCACCATACCCAGATTGTGGAGCTCTTTTTTTTTTTTCCCCCTTAATGTAGTGCTGAGGGTCGAACTGGTGCCTCACAGGTGCTAGGCAAGTGCTACACCATCGAGTCACGACCCCAGCCCCCTGTAGAGCTCTTTTAAAACACAACCTTTTTATGCTCTGCCAGAAATAGGGTCAGGGTATTCTGCCTTTGGTGTTCAGTGAGGCACTTAGATTGGTGCTGAGAGAAAAGGAACAAAGAATCAACATTGTGATGTGTGGGCAAGGCAAGAACTAAAGGGCCTCTACAGACAAGACTGGGAGAGAACCTTTTTTTTTTTTTTTTTTTTGCCGTGCATTGAACTCAGGGCCTTGTGCATGAGAGGCAAACACTCTACCAACTAAGCTATATCCCCAGCAGAAGTACTTTTGAAATCCAAGTCTACAATGAAAATGGATGGTTTGGGCAAGCGCCTAGAAACAATTCCAGAATTTTAAAAAATGCAGGCTAGGGATCTACAATTCTTGGTGTAGAGATTGGGAAACTGACACCAACTCTACCACACTCACGCACAAAGAATTCCAAATCCCTCCTCGGCGCACAACAGGAAAGGGTAAGCGCCCGGATTTGAACCCGGAGCTCCAGGCAGAAGCTCTTCTGACTCCTAAGGCACACTTCGCGTTACGTTCTCTCCTTTGCGCTCCTTGCTAGTGTCGCTCCCAGGAGCCCCGGAAGTTTCCACCTTGGAACCTCCAGGGATTAGCCTTGGGGGCTGCTTAGCTTCGCTCTGGCACCCGAGGGCCCTCGGCGCAGGCGGCCCAGCCGGCGGCCCCGCCCGCGGAAACTGTCCAAGCACTCGCGACAACGCGGGCTTCGGACCCGGGGGCGTGCGCGGCCAGGCGGTGCGAACTACAACTCCCAGAGGGCTCTGCGCCTGCGTCCGCCGCGCGCGACGACCCGAGGGCGGGGCTGGACTTCCGGCGCTCCGGACTGTCATCGGTCGCCCGCGTCAGGCCACTGCGGTGTTCGGGCCGGGACACTGGAGGCCGGGCTGGCTCTGCGGGAGCCCCGGGGTCCCCAGGGGAGGAAAGTGAGGAAGGCCCTGGCGGAGGGCCCGCCTCGTGCCGCCCGCGCATCGCCGCGGCTGCTGCCTGGCCCCGAGCCGCGGCTTCCCGGGGCGCGTGGGCGGCCCGGCGGGGCTGTCGGGCGGTGCCCGAGCCGCGCGCTCCTCAGCCCGCGCCGCAGCGCCGCAGCGCCTCCCGGGCCTCCGGCGTCCTTGGCCGACCGCGAGACCGAGGCCCCGGAGGGCCGCGCAAGGCGGCGGGCGATCGGCGGGGCCTTGTCGTGCACCCTCCCTGCCCCTCCTCGGCCGCGGGTTCCGATGGCGGCGGCGGGGCTTGCAGACCCGACGCGGGTGAGTAGGGGACCCCTTCCAAGGACCGAGCCCCATCGAGGGAAGGGCTTTACCTAGAGGACTGTGTCCTCCTGCTGCCCTGGGGTGGGACCCGGTAGCCCAGGTCGGCGAGGCGTGCACCATGTTCCAGCGGGAAGGCCCCACGCGTGCAGCGACCGGGAGCCGAGACGCCTTGGTTCTGGGGCTCGGCGTCCTCCTTGTGCAACGCAGGGAGAGGAGTCTTGGGACTGAGGTGGCAGGTAGAGGAGCTGGAACTTTATCCAGGACGGGGGAGTCACGGGATGTTTTGAACAGAGACCGGACATCCTCCCAGTTAGCATTTTGAAAGCGTCTCACCTTTCGCTGAGTGGAGAACAGATGTGGAGGGGTGTGTCCGTATGGAGGGTGAAGGCTTCTATCACGGCCAGGGTGAGCAAATGACGGCTCCTGGGCTGGATGGGGAAGTTCGTGGGGGGAAAGTCCAATTACGTGTAGAACTGCGTTTGCATCAACTGTGTGTTATGAGCAAGCGTGAGAGAAGCACAATCAGAAGCTCTTCAGCCCGAGTGCCTGGAAGACACTCAGAAATGGTAATTTGAAGGGAAAAGAGGTTTCTTTCACAGGAAAGATCAGAAGTTTGCCATGTCTCAGAGGGAAGTTGACATTGTAGGTGTCCTGAGCCAAAGCAGAGTTTGGGAATTAGACTCAGGAGGGTGTGATCTCACAGACTCAGGAAGGGATGGTCAGTTTCAGTTAGGACTCTAGAGGGAGGAAAAATGGAAGTAACGAGTTGTCAGGGCAAGAGTCTGGCAGGTGGCTGAAGGAGGGGAGGGTGGAAGAAGATTGGAAAAGAAATAGACACTACTCAGGAGAAGTAGGGTATTGACGTCCTGTTGTCCAGCAGCCCTTGGGGCCACCCTCCTGTGGCAACTGATTTCAAGGACCAGTCTTGAAATGTCAGGGGCACAGCAGGGGAGGATCCTAGAGTAGGCACACCCTGGTGGGTCCACAGGTGGGACTTAACACAGTTGCTTGTTGCAGGCACAGGAAGGGCATGTTTGGGGAGGGTCAAAAATGGTCTTGCTGGGTGGGGTGGATGCCAACCAAGAACCCTGAGAATTGTTCTTGCTTGCTTACATGGAATAGCCAGTGGAGAGACTGAGAGAGCTTCTGTAGCCTGGACAGGGAGGGTGGAGGGAAGGGAGCCCAGATAAGTGGAGGAAGTGCCACCTGAAGAGAGCTCTGGAGTAGAACCTCAGGAAGATAATAAGTTCAGAAAGCACCATGCAGGGTGACCATTGGGACAGGGATCTGGATTCTGGGCACAGCCACACCTTAGACTGCTTACTGTTGTAGGGTCTGATTGCCTTTGAGGACATAGCTGTGTATTTCTCCCGGGAAGAGTGGATGCTTCTGGACACAGCCCAAAGGGTCCTGTACCGCCATGTGATGCTGGGGAACTACGCACTTGTGGCCTCGCTGGGTAAAGCCCCGGGTCCTCCATGGGAAGTGGATGCCTGGGTGGGTTTTCAGGACTATCTTTTCACCTTCCTAAGAGCAGGACCTTCTGGCAGAGGCCACATGAGGCGGGGTCAGGCCCTGGAGATGTGCAGGCTAACTACTCCACCTTACCCTGGCTCCATCTGACTGAGTCTCCTGTGCCTAAGCCACCTTACCCTGGCTCTGCTGACCGAGTCTCCTGTGCCTAAGCCACCTTACCCTGGCTCTGCTGACCGAGTCTCCTGTGCCTAAGCCACCTTACCCTGTGGCTCTGTCTGACCGAGTCTCCTGTGCCTAAGCCACTTTACCCTGTGGCTCTGTCTGACCGAGTCTCCTGTGCCTAAGCTGTCTCCTTCTTGAGGTGCCCCAGCACATGCTGCTTGAAGAGACCCTTGCGCTTCCCTGTGAGCCCCTGCCCTGGTGTGACCCCTGCCCTGGTGTGACCCCGGTTTTCATGGTTGCACAGATGGCACTATTTCTACGAAGCCCTGACTCCTGCCATCTTCTGGGGGATGGGTTGTCCTGAGCTGAGGCAGCTTCTCACCTGAATCCCCTCCTTCATAGGACTCTCTGCCTCCCGACCTCATGTAGTCATCCAGCTGGAGCGTGGTGAGGAGCCCTGGGTTCCAGGTTGGACAGAGACAACCCTGGGCAGGAATGCCCACAGAAGGCCCAGCCTTGGTGAGTTGAGGCTCAAAGTGGGGGTGAACTTGGGACCAACCTGTGGCCAAGCCCCTGTCTCCCCATCTGTAGACATATTCTCTTCTCTTGCCTCCTACCTGCCTTTCTTCCCTTCTTTCTTTATCCTCTTCTGGAGGCTGTGGCCTGGGTCTCACAGCACAGGACCTGCTTTCACACAGGAAGTCACCTGACTGGTGAGACCTGTTCAGAGTCCCTCCTTGCTGGGTGGTGTGGCTCCACATCTAGTTGTCACATCTGTTGGGTATCCTTCCTCTCTTCATTCATGTGTCCAGGTGTTGCTTGAGTGCCTGCTATGGCCAGGCCTGTTCCAGGCCCTGGGGACACAGCCTTCACCAGGATACTCCTTGTCCTGCTCTTTGGGGCTGATGCCAGAGGAGATAGTCAGTAAACAGTTCATGAATAGTCTGTAGCCTCAAAAGCAAACCAGAACAGGAGAAAAAGCAGGTTGGGGAGTGAGCTGTGGGGAGGGATCTGGGGTGGGGACAGCCAGCAGAGTCTTAGGTGGCAACTGCTAGGTTCTCCACACTCCAGTGTCTGCTTGTCTGGGGGCTTTCATTTTGCCCTTGTGGGTGCAAATACAGTGAGTGCCACACCTGTCAGGGCAGATGCTTCCTCCATCCCCTTCCTGCAGGGCCAGCACAGGCTTCTGCTTTTCTCCCTAGGCTTCTCGTCCAGCCCCTGGGTTTCCCCCTACCTTCCTAGCAGCCTGCTCTGGTCACCTCCTGGCTAGATGCCCTAGGCAGCCATCATTCCTCTGCCTTCAGGTTCCTGCTGCCTGGCAGAGGACAGAGATGTTTCTGGAGAAACGACCTTACCAGGGACCTTCCTGCACAGCTCCCTTGGGACACCTACTGGTCCAAGCCTGGAGGGAAAATGGGGTGCCTTCCCGCCTGAGGAGAGAAAACCCACAGGCGTGTCGGTGATCTACTGGGAGAGGCTCCTGCTAGGCTCAGGCAGTGGGAAAGCCAGCATCAGCCTGCGACTGACACCCCCGCTGAGGACTTCTGAGGAGAGCCAGTCTAGAGAGAAAGTCCTTGCGGACTGCCTGGCTCCAGGGAAGTTGCCACCGCCAGCAGAACTACAGAAGCCACATGTGCAGCAAGCACCCCCAAGAGCCTTCCCAAGCAACTCGGACCGCAGAGCCATTTGCAGTGGGGGAGAACGTGGAATGAACACAAACTGGCACGAGCCTCAGAGACTCCTGGGTACCCAGGAGGCCCCAACCTGGAAAGAGCTGGGAGAGGCCCTGCATGCTGGCCCTGGTCTGCTCCCTGGGGAGAAGCCCTTTGAATGCAGAGCATGCAGCAAGGTGTTCGTGAAGAGTTCAGACCTTCTCAAGCACCTGCGCACTCACACTGGCGAGCGGCCTTATGAGTGTGCACAGTGTGGCAAGGCCTTCAGTCAGACTTCGCATCTGACGCAGCACCAGCGCATCCACAGCGGCGAGACACCCTATGCGTGCCCGGCCTGCGGCAAAGCCTTTCGGCACAGCTCCTCACTGGTGCGGCACCAGCGCATCCACACGGCAGAGAAGTCCTTCCGCTGCGGCGAATGTGGCAAGGCCTTCAGCCACGGATCCAACCTCAGCCAACACCGCAAGATCCATGCAGGTGGGCGGCCCTATGCCTGTGCCCAGTGCGGCCGCCGATTCTGCCGCAACTCGCATCTGATCCAGCACGAGCGCACGCACACGGGCGAGAAGCCCTATGCCTGTGCGCTCTGCGGCGCCGCCTTCAGCCAGGGCTCTTCGCTCTTCAAGCACCAGCGCGTGCACACGGGTGAGAAGCCTTTCGCCTGCGCACAGTGTGGCCGTGCCTTCAGCCATAGCTCCAACCTCACACAGCATCAGCTGCTGCACACAGGGGAGCGGCCCTTCCGTTGCGGAGACTGCGGCAAAGCCTTCGCCAAGGGAGCAGTGCTGCTTAGCCACCGGCGCATCCACACGGGAGAGAAACCCTTCGTGTGCACACAGTGCGGCCGCGCCTTCCGTGAGCGGCCAGCCCTCTTCCACCACCAGAGGATCCACACTGGTGAGAAGGCCTTGCGGCGACCCAGGGCTAACATGCGTCCCCAGGCCAGGCCTCCTTTGGAGACCTCAGCAGAAGGTGCACTGGGGAAGGAAGCCAAGGCCTCTCCTTCCTCAGTTTCACCCACAGCTCCAAAGCCAGCTGAGTCCTAAGGTCACACCTCTGACCTTTGCTGGCCTGTGAATCCCTTTCACAGCTAAAGGCCTGTGTCCACTGCAGATCACATGGGGAGAAGGGAACCAGGCATAGGAAGATCCTTTGGCTGCACTTACCTTTGTACACAGTGACAAGATATGCCAGTTCAGCTTTGGCACACACCTGTGTCCTAAAGAGGTCACACACAGACACATCAAGAGGATGGACCTGGTGCCAGGCCAGAAAAGGCAGCCCTGCATGGTGATGCCCTTTCACTGTTTCATGACTGAATGCTAAGGTGAGGAGGGGAAGTGCAGGTGTGCAGAAATCTATCTGCAGGAAACTGGCAGCTGGTGACCAGTTCCCTCTGCCCCCCAAGCCCAAGTTCATCCAAGCTTCTTGGGGTCTAACCCAGCAAAAAGGAATCTATAGGGGAATGGGGGTTAGGGTGTGTAGGACTTGGGCAAGTGGTTGGGTTCTGAGTCTCAACTGCCTTCTCTGGGGAAAAGAAAGGGGAAAAGATGTGGGCCCATAGAGGGTCCTCTTTTGGTGGGAACCTGATGAGGTCCAATATATATGCAGTGCCAGCCTTCTAGATGCAGGGAAATTCCTCCTGTCAGCCCTATGAGCCTTGTGCTGGTACGCCCACTTTAAAGATGCAGAAATTGAGGCACAGAGAAGGAAAGCAAGTTGCCCAAGATGGAGCTGATACCAGAATCCAGGGGGATGGCTCAGCTTCACATACCTCAGTCTAGTCTGCCAGGCCTGAGGGTCTAACCTGGCTTCCCACACAACAGACTCGACAGAAGTGGAAGCCCAAGGGAGGCGATATGACTGTCAGCACTGGAAAGACAGATCAAGGATGCTGGCTTCCCTGGAGCACTCATTCACGTTCTCATCTACACTCTGTCATCAGCTCCTGTTACCAAAGTCAATGTTACGAGGATTTTTTTTTTTTTTTTTTTTTTAATGAGGAATCTTCATATCCAAAGCAATGGTAGGAACTGCATAGGAAACAAGATGAGGCTGCTCATTTTTCTGGGTTTGGTGGCTACATGACCTGGTTGGAAAGTAGACAGACAGCTAAATATGAAGGACTTGTCATTACCTAAGCCTGTGTGGTGCCCTTCTGAAACCCCCTTTCCCAGTGTAATGACCCTGAATGCTGAGGACAAATGGGTGGAGTGGGGCCATTTGACTCCTATGTTGTTAAGCAAACCAGGCCACCTCCTGACCTGGGGCCTCACTGCTAGGGAAGGCCATGGTCTATTTAAAAACAGCAGAGAGAGAGAAAAAAAAATCAGTAGCATTTACAGCTTGAAATGGATGTAAGTTGTAATTTTGTGTACAGGAGTGTGGAAGTCTACAGCCTCAGCCTCTTCTCTTGGCTCCAGGGAGTGGTTCAGATTTTAACAAGAGTTCAAAGAGGCTTCCTAGTAAAGGTTTCTTTTTAAACATTGTGAACAATAGTAGCCTGGTGCTTGTTTCACCCTAATGCAATGCAGATGGTATTAAACAGACATAACACAGATGTGCTAACAGGGTGTCATCGGCACAGAGCTTCAACCTGGGTCCCTTAGACAGAGTACAAAGTAAAGATGTGGCCTTTCTGCAGCCCAGTGTGGGACTGGGACACCTGTGTCCCCTTGGTGGTTGCAGTTGAGTGGAGGAGGTCAGGAGACCTGGGTGGGGTCGGGCTGCCCCTGAGCAGCAGCTCTCCTGGGAGATGAGCCTTGGGGGATCCAGGCAATGGGAGGGGGAGAGGTGGAGAAACTAAGACAGGGTATGTACTTCTGCTGCTAAGGCACAGGAGGTGTGGCTATATGTGGCATCCTGGCAATGTTGACACCAGCCCAGTAGGTACACCAGTCCCATCACCCTAAGACCTTGTGGCCATCCCCCTGCTCAGAAAACACAGGCATAGCTGTCCTGCTTACCCACCACTTGGGCCATATCCACCTTCTGCCCTTCAAGCCTCCTGATACTCTGTAGGCCCCTGTACTGTTGTCCACCCTTCCTGGATGGACTCAAACTGCAAAGCTGTGAAATACAGACAAAGCTCACCTTGCCACAGAGGTACTTCTAGGGAACTCAGGAGATATCCGCTGAACAAGCGGGTGTCCACTCAAGTGAGACCTTTCCTGTGCCCTGGGCAGAAGTTCCTGGAGTGGTCTGTCATAAGCCATCCTGACCCCTCAGGCTGGATTCAGTGTCCCAACCTGTCTCCCCACTAGCCTCTCCTTGAGCTCTTTCTCACCTTTGGACTTGTGCTCTTGTTCCTCAGCTCCAACTTCCTTGAACCTACCTCTTCTGCTACCCAGAACTGGCTGGGGACCCCAACCTGGGCTGCCTCCTCCCTCTATCTTGCCTTTCCCTAACCTCTGTGGTCATGCTGGGCTGGTCCCTTTTAATCCGGAACAAACTGTAACTGTAAAAGTATACCTGAACTTTCTGGGACAAAGATCGGATCAAACACTGGCATCACAGCCAGCTCAAATCCACTAACACCCCAGAGAAGGGAGTGTTTAAAACACAAACCCAGGAGGCTGATGGCAGCTCATTGGCAGAGTGCACACTTAGCATGCCTGAAGCCCTGGGTTCAATCCTCAGCACTGAAAGAAAAAGAGAAAAGAAAGAAAAAGAAATCCACAAGTATGAGGATTGGGAAGGGTGTTAAGAGCAATGACACTCTGGAGCTAGATGTGGGAGCTGTTACTCACTGACATGAAGCCAGATACTTAGTTGGCATTAGGGAAGGTCCAATTAGGCTACCCTGCAACACAGCAGAAGGCTTGGTAACCAGCAATCCAAGGGAACAGTGCCCTCCTGTAAAGGTGCCTGGAGAAGAGCTCCCCACCTGTGAAAAGTTGTTCCCAGAGAAATCTGCAGTCCCACAGAAAAGACTGAAGCCACTGGTAAGCTAAGAGTTGACAAGCTGTACCCACACACAGCTCCAAGGTTCCAGTCAGTGTTTAGGACTACTGCTCTTCATCCTGAGTTGTTGGCAGGTATCTGAAGAAACAAAACACATGCAGATAAAGGTTAATATTGAGTTAAGTCACAGTTCAGCCACTTAATATGTGGAACCAAACGAACCCTATCCCACAGTTAAATAATATTCCCCATTGTGAGAAAAAAAGGGGGTCACTTTGTCTAGTTCTGTTCTGGAAAGTAAACAGAAGGTTGAGCACATCCCACAAACCTGGACATCCTCCATCTGCAGCAGTTTACATGAAGACACGTCAGATAACCTAAGGGTAATACAGCGTTACCTTCTCAGTACACTACGCCCCCTCGAGGCTCCGGTTACAGGTAGAATGAGGGTCTCGAGCACCCTCTGCGAGGGGGAAATGTTGGCGGAGGAGAAAGCCTGCGAATCCGCGTAGGCTGCCACGGAGCGCACCCCCGACCTCTCGCGGAAACGGGGTCAGCTGGGGTCGTCGCGGGGAGAAGGCGAGGTGCGCGGACGTGCTCCATCTGCACCGCGGGGATGGCTGGAGCCTAGCCGGCCCCGCGGGGGACCTGGCGGAGAGCGCCTCTGATTGGCCGAGAGCGCACCATCACCACCCAATGGGCACCGGGTCCGCCGCGCACATGCGCAAGGTCCCTTCGGGCAGTCGGGTACGCGGTGGCCGCGTCCCGGGTCGGGGCGGAGGCCGACAGGGCTGGGGTGCTCTGCTGCGGCAGCGCGGCGTCCGCGGGAGCTACGGAGAGCTGGCCAGTCGCGAGCAGTCTGCAGATGCGCTCCTGTGCTTCCGAGGCTCACGGGAGACGTGGTCCTGGGGGAGCAGGTGGTGCCTGAGGCCGGCGTCGCCAGGGCAACGCGCTGGCGGGGCGAGTGGGTGCGCGCGCCGCCACTTCCGGGAAGTGACCTCCGGCCCCGGAGCGGCGGCTGAGGTGAGCGCGTTTCTGGTCGCGCGGGGCGCGGCTTCTTCCCCCGCGAGGGCCGCGCCTGCCCTGCCCCCCGCGCCGTGGAGCTCCCGCCGCCTTTGTTCCCGCCCAGACCGGAGCCTGGTTCTCGCGAAAGATCTGCTCCTTCCCTTCCCGTTATGGGGCACAGACCCCGACGTCCGAGGGTCTCGGTAGGACAAGCCTGACGGCCCCCAGGTGGGCGCGCTTCACTCCAGGATCTCTTCCGGTGGGCCCACGTGTGCACGCGACGCGTGGCGCCCTTTCCTCTGGCGTTTGCTTTGGGCTCTTACGGCTCGGCCCAGGCGGTACAGGCCTCCGCAGTCCGCAGTGGGCGGCAAGCCCAGGTCTCAGCGCATCAGCGCCCGGAGCGCACCCAGTCATGCAGCTCTGCTTCCTCTCGGCGAGGACAGGCCCGGCCCCCAGAGCCAGTCTTCAGGCAGCGACCCCGACCATCCAAGCCCGGCCCTCCACCCTCAGGGATCCCAATCCCCCTGGACCCACCTGCTGCATTAACCCTTCCTTTCTGGGCTGGAGGAGCCACCTTCCTGTCTGTCATATCCAAGTGTGTGTTTTTGTTTGTTTTGAGACAGGATCTCAATAAGTTGCCAAGGCTGGTCTCCAACTTGCAGTCCTGCCTCAGCCTCCCGAGTCGCTGGGATTACAGGCATGGACCACTGTTCCTGGCACACCTGTATTTGATTGAACTGTTTGCACTTTCTTGGAAGCTCCCTGGACTCCTTCCATCCAGGCATTTATCCCCAAGACATCCTCCTGGTCTCAGCTTCTGTAACCCTCTCCCTTCATGCAGCTTTTCTGGAACCCCCACCCCTCACCCACCCGTGGCCTCAGTCTTCTCTGTCCTGGCCTTGGCTCTGGGCTGGACCTGGTATTTGTCTTTCCCTAGCCAGGCCCTCTTGAATAACACTCTGACTTCTCCTTTTCTGCAGGTCCCCCTTGGTTGTTCCAAAAAGACCGTCCAAAACAAGAATGCCATCTCCACTGGGGTCCCCACACCGGCCCCTCAGTAACCCTGAGACCACCCTTGAGGAGCCTGAGGCTGCACGGCTGCGATTCCGGGGATTCTGCTACAAGGAGGTGGCAGGGCCCCGAGAGGCCCTGACCCGGCTGAGAGAGCTGTGTCGCCGGTGGCTGCGGCCTGAGTCATGTTCCAAGGAGCAGATGCTAGAGCTGCTGGTGCTGGAGCAGTTTGTGGGCACACTGCCCGCTGAGATCCAGGCCTGGGTGCAAGGGCAGCGGCCAGGCAGCCCTGAGGAAGCTGCAGCTCTGGTTGAAGGGCTACAGCACGACCCTGGGCAGCTGTTAGGCTGGGTAAGTATGGTGGCATTAACTTCGTAGGACAGATCAAATATAGAGCCCCTGTGACTTACCTCTTTTCCTCAGATCACAGCCCACATCCTGAAGCCAGAGGTGCTTCCTGCAGCCCAGAAGACAAAGGAGTCCTCAGTGACCCCCCACCCCTCGGGAACAGTGGAGTTTTCTGGGGCAGCTCTTGGAGAGGGTCCACCTGATGCCAGGACGGAAGGGTCTACCCTGCTCAGCTGCAGTGTGAAGGAGGAGCCAAGTGCTGATGGGCAGGGTATGGGTGAGGGAGAGCGCCACACCAAGGCTATGGAGCTCCTGGAGGGGAGTCCCAGGAGGCTTTTTTTTTTTTGGTACTGGGGATTGAACCCAGGGGTGCTTAACCACTGGGCCACATCCCTAGCCCCTTTTATAAATTTTTATATTTTGAGACAGGGTCTTGCTAAGTTGCTTAGGACCTCGCTAAATTGCTGGGGCTGACTTTCAACTTGCTGTCCTCCTACCTTGGCCTCCAGAGCCGCTGGGATTACAGGTGTACCCCACACCTGGCTCCCCAGGAGACTTTTATGCCAGGGTGTGAACTCCTGAAATGAGCGTGGATGTCCTTGGCTGGGATGGAAGCCCTGGAGATCTGATGAAGCAAAAGACTGGCATCCACCATGTGATAGGGCAGAGGTGGGCCAAGGCTTCAGCAGTAACACCAGATCCTCCTCCAGCCTGGCTCGAGTGGGTAACTTCTGATGCCTCTTCCCATCTGCCTCACTTTTCAGCACCTCCCAGCCCACTACTTCCAACCCAGTCTCCCAAGGGGCATCTTAGACACCAGGAAACAGCCTCCACTTCCTTCCACCCACCCAGGACTCAGGTGAGTAATGGGGAGTAAAGGTCCCAAGTGTGGGGAAGGAATGTCCTTATTGCATGCCTTCTGCACTGTGGTTTTTTCCAGGTTTTTTGATTAGTGACTCTTGTGTTTTGTTTTTTAGTTTTTATTTTTCATACCAGGGATTGAACCCAGGGGTGCTTTACCACTGAGCTATAATCCCCAGCCCTTTTAAATATTTTATTTTGAGATGGGGTCTCACTGAGTTGCTTAGGTTCTCACTAAGTGGCTGAGTCTCACTTTGAACTCATGATCCTCCTCCCTCAGCCTCCTGAGCTGTTGGGATTACAGGCATTTGCTGCCACACTCATTTCTTGTGCTCTTTACTGCACAGAAGTGGAGAAAGTAGCAAGGGTGCCCTGAAGTCCCAGAGGTAGAAGAACAGACTGTTGGTCTCTATTCTTGCAAAGGATTTGAGCCTCAGACCATGGAAACCTGGTCTGGAGTGACTAGAACCAGTGGGCTTGCCTTCCTCACCTCTAGAGAAGTCACTGGAAGAGTTGCAGCACCTAGAGGCCCAGGGCCAGCATTTGGAGATTTGAACTTGTTTGTGCAGGTCAGGAGGGGACAGATGACAAACCAGCAGGACGTTAGCACCTGAGGTCAGAGCAAACACTCTTCCTGGGAGATTCCTTAAGTCCCTTCTCTTGTAGGGTTTTCTGAAAGGGCAGTCAGTTGGGCCCAGAAGCTTGATTCAAAGCCCTTGCCATCTTGAGCACCAGGTTCCCAAGTATATACTGTGGGGGTCTTGTTTCCTGCCAGTTCTTCTGCTTCTAAGCCCCTCCACTTGGAAGCTTCCTCAGCAGAATTGCTGGCTGAGATGTACTAGGCTCAGACTCCGGGTTCCTTCCACAGCCTGATGGCACAGTCAAAAATCAGGCTGAGTGGGAAGGTTGCAGGCTCGGTGGCCACCTCCCTGCTCCCAGACTCACTTTGGCTTGTCCTTCAGGATTATTTTCCCCAACCCAGCAAAGCCCCAGATGGCAGGACTCGGGGCAGGGAGTGCTTTCCTCAGTAAGGCCCTTGTGGACCCCTGCCACACCACCAGCTTCACCCTCTCAGGGCCTTGCCAGTAGCAGCAGCGCACAGTAGCCAGCCGGCACCTACACTCTGAACTTGCTGCGCTGCTGCTCCTGCCTACCCATTCACGTCCAATGGTCCCTGGCTGCACCTCTAGCTTGGGTTCTCCTTCCTTCCCACAGCCACATCACCGTGTGCTGACATGCTCTCAGCCTGTGGCAGCTCCTATAGTCAGAGGCTTGGCAGGAGGTGACTGAGTCCCCAGCAGCCCCCTGGCCTCTTGCTCCCTTTAGGACCCTGTGGAGGTACTTGAAAGCAGGAAGGGTGAGCCAGTCTGAATCTCTGGCCAGAACCATGTGTGGGCAGCGGAGTGGGATGGATGCTGGCAGGCTGACCGACAGGATCCCAAGCCCCATTTCACTTGTGTCTTGCCCTGCCCATAGATGAAGCTCAGGTCACCTCGCGTCCCTGGGTGACGGGTAAGGGTGACACTGGCAGGGCAGGGTGGGACCACGATGACGGGCTGCATCCTCATCCTGCAGGAGGAGTGGGGGCTGCTGCACCCGTCGCAGAAGGAGCTGTACTGGGACGCGATGCTGGAGAAGTACGGGACGGTGGTCTCGCTGGGTGAGGACCACCGGCCCCTTCCCACTACGGCTCGGGTGCGGGCTCCTCGCCCCACGCAGGGCCCAGCTGGGCTCTAGCATGTGCCTCCCAGGGCTGGGTGGCAGCCTTCCCCCTTCCAGGGGCACCCTTCCCGGCCTTCAGTCGAGCCCCTGCCTGACCGTCACCCACCCCAGCAGGGCTACCACCCCCACGGGCTGAAGAGCGGGCTGAATCCAAGTCAGAGCCCAGCCTGGAGCCAGAACTGGGGACACCACACTCAGGACCCGAGGTTGGTGAGAGTCGCAGTCCAGGTGAGCACAGCCTGAGCCTCCCAGGAGTAGGAGCTGAGGTTGCTGCACCTGGGCACAGCCAGGTCTGTACGTCCCCGCCACCAGGACTGCCGTGCACCCCAGCACAGCCCAAGCCCTACGTGTGCCAGCAGTGTGGCCGAGGCTTTGACTGGAAGTCTGTGTTCGTCATCCACCACCGCTCTCACACGGGAGGCCCCTGTCCTGAGAGGCCGCCACAGGCGCCCCGGGAGCCGGTTGCACGTCCCCCGCGGCGCCTGCTTGGTCCACGGAGTTACACCTGCGAGGAGTGTGGGCGCAGCTTCAGCTGGAAGTCACAGCTGGTCATTCACCGGAAAAGCCACGCTGGCCAGCGGCGCCACTTTTGTAGTGACTGTGGCCGCAGCTTTGACTGGAAGTCCCAGCTGGTCATCCACAGAAAGAGTCACCGACCTGAGGCCCCTTGAACAGGAGGACTGTCCTCCTTGGGGGGCCTGAGGGTCTCTAGGCCTGGATACAGCACCCTGGCGAAACTCTGGACCACAAGGCCACCTAGGAGTAAGGAGAAGCTGCTCTGTCCCTCCTGCCCTGCCTTCTCCGGGAGACCTGGGTTGAAATCCAAGCTGAGTGGGTCTCTGCACCTGTGATGGGCAAGCTCAGGTCACTCCCTACTTCAGGAGCCTCTTGCTCAAAACCTGCCTTGCTGCCCCTCCTTGCAGTGGCTGAACTAGAAGTCTCTGTGGAAGGTGGCAGGTAGCCCAGAAAAGCACAGTGGGCTTCTGTCCTGCATGTGAGACCCTGGACCTCCATGTGCACGTTACATCTTCAGCACAAAGTATACTTTTTTAATGGGTAAGTTTCTGAATAAGAATCCAGACTTCTCACTTCTACTGGTCAGAGAATCACAATTTGCCTGGCAGCTGGAGGCCAGGGCACTGATCCCAGAATTGCCAACCCTACAGTCACAATCCCAGGTCCCCCAGCCTACTTTCGTCCTTGGCCACCCATGTCACTCACCAGCCTTTGAGCTCTTGAGCCTAGGCTTGGGTAGACAGAGGACGTCCTTTGAGAGTATAGATGGACAAGGGTGATCTCTGAGGCCATGCAAAACCCCAAGCCAGGGCTGCATCCCTACATGCTTAGTGGGTCACGCAGCGGAAGGGCAAAGCTGCCAGGAGATCCGTCTGGCACCCAGGACTTGCAGCATCAGCTTCCCAGCCCCTGCTCCTACGAACTTCAGAGATTTGAAACAACATAGACTTACTCTTATGGCTTTTAAGGTCGTACCTCTGAAACGTGCCTCAGTGGACTAAATCAAGGTATCAAGAGGGCTGCTTGTCCCTCCTGTAGAATCTAGGAGAGGATCCAGCTTCTAGAGGCCACCTGAATTCCTTTGGTCATGGCCCGCTCCTCCATTCTCAGGGCCAGCAATGACCAGTCAAGTCTTTTCACACTGCAGCACCGACACTCTTGTGCCCATCTTCCACTTATAAGGAGGACCTTTGTGATGACTTTGGGCCCACCTGGATACTTTAATCTCCCAATTCAAGGTCATATGATGGAACATGGGTTGTCTTTTTTTTTTTCCTTTCTTTCTTTTTTTTGGGGGGCGGGGTGTACTGGGGATTGAACCCAGGGGCACTTAACCACTAAGCAACATCCCCAGCCCATTTTCATGAGGCAGGGTCTTACTGGGTTGCTTAGGGCCTCATCAAGTTGCTGAGACTGGCTTTGAACCTGCGATCCTTATGCCTCAGCCTCCCCAGCTGCTGGGATTACAGTTGTGCACCACCACCTGGCTGGGATTTTTTTTAAATACCCTAATTTATTAATTTTTATGTGGTGCTGAGGATTGAACCCAGTTCCTCACACGTGTTAGGCAAGCATTCTATCACTGAGCTACAGCCCAGGATCTTTAGATTCTTGATGGGTACATCAGAGTGTTCCAGCTCTCTGCTTCAATCACCATGTGAGCTGCTTCCCTCTGCCACACTCTTCCACCATGTTGTCCTGCCTCACCTCTACCCTGAGGAATGGAGCTGGCCTTCTATGGACTAAGACCTCTGAAACTATGAGCCCTCAAATAAACTTTTCCTCCTCAAAAAAAAAAAAAAAAAGTGTGTTCCAGAGACCTGCTTGGGGTCAGTGCCTTCCATCCACCAGGGTTCCCAGCAAACCAACACTGTGAACTCTCATTCTTTCCTCTTCTCTTCAGTTCTGTGGACAAAAGGTAATTAGCATAGTCAGACCCGGCCTTCCACAGTGACTCCCATGTGCCACCCTGTGTGTCACTCTGTATACTTGGTTATTAGTTTGATTTCCATGCAGTTGATCCATTCATGTCTTCATTACCTTTCTTCAATCATTTGTCCACTGCATGGGCCTTAGCCAAACTCAGCAGTACTGCCAGCCTCCAGGGTAGATTGCAGAATCTATGTCATCTCATGAGAAACTAGGCAAGGCTATATCTGAGGTGGTGCCCACTCATCTCTTCTGTTCCCTGAGTGCCCCTGTGGGGAAAGTGTTTTTCCATACCATCTTGGCTGCTAGTTCTCTACCGGCCCCCCTGTGATTCATCTCATCTTCATGATGAGTCCTTGAGCATTTCCTTCTCCCCACCTGGGTTTTCCTCCAGGACCCTTCACTTCTTGGGCCACTGCTTCTGCTTAAGCCTAGTTGGGGCCCAGAAACACCTCACCACCCTCTGCTGCCAGAGCTGATCCCATGATTGGCAATCTGGGATTTGGCCTGGATCTGTCTGATTCTGGAAGCATCTGTGGTTATGGTGTCAGGGCTAAGATTAAGGCTCAATATAATTGTTTTAGTTAGCTATTTTGCTGCTGTGACTGAAGGACCCCACCAGAACAATTTTATGGGAGGAAAGGTTTATTTGAGGGCTCCTGGTTTCAGAGGTCTTAGACCATAGACAGCAGACTCCATTCCTCGGGACTGAAGCTGAGGCAGAACATTATGGCGGAAGAGTGTGGCAGAGGGGAACAGCTCACGTGATTAGGAAGCAGAGAAAGAGACTTCACTCTCCAGATACAAAATATCTACCCCAAAGCCACACCCCATTCCTACCTCCTCCAGCCACACCCCAGTTCAGTTCCGACTCAGTTAATTCCATCCAGGATTAATTCACTGATTAGGTTAAGGATATAGCCCAGTCATTTCTCTTACAAACCTTGCCTTGTCTTGCAGGTGAGCCTTTGGGGGACACTACATCTAAAGCATAACAATTATGTTTTGCCTTGACATCTGAAACCAGAAGGGCAGTCCTTGAATGACAATTGGCACATTCCTTCCCCACTGTGCTCCCATTGACAGGGCTTAAGCAAGCAACGGGGTAAATGGGCCAGGCACATTTCCTGCTTATGCCTGAGTAGCAGAACTCAGTTCCCTCCATCCTGCACAGTTATTCAAACAAACCAGTCACCTTCTCCAGCAAGAACCAGGCTACCTCCAGCCTTTTATTACTACAAAGACTGCCTCCTACAGCTCTTGATCATTCACTCTATTCCCAGAGCACTTTTGAGGAAAATATCTTGTCAAATAGTTAACTTTTTTAGTATCTTTCTATTTGTAAATTTATTGGATTATGATTGGAAAAGTGGATCATGGCTAGGTTCAATCCCCGGTATGGGTGGTAGAGGGAGTGGGTCTGGATCCTATATAAACTCTTCAAATCACTTCTCACCCACCACTAACGTAATTATAATAAAAAAGACAATAACAAGTGTTGGGGAGGATGTGGAGAAACAATCATACTACCCATGGGAATGTAAAATGGTGCAGGTGCTTTGGAAAATTTACCAAAAAGTGAAACATATAGTAACTCTATTTAACCTTCTGATGGTCTTTCTAGTCATTATCTAATAAATTTAGAAATTATAAAAAATAAGTTATTTAACAATTCAAGTATTCTCCTGAAAAGAACTCTGAAAAAAGAACTGATACTTCTCTGCAAATTGTTCTCTGCTTAACTTAGCAGGACAATAATAAAATTCTCAGACTGTGTCTTGCAGTAGAATCTACTTGCTGTTTTCCAGGTTCCTGACTGTAAAAAGAGACAGGTGAAGGGTTATGGAAAACAATATTCCTACAAGACAGCCCCCAGGGAAAAAATGGAAAGACAGTGTGCAACTTGGGCGGAAGAAGGGGAAATTAGCCAAACCTTAAACCTCTCCCAGTACATCCTTTCCCAGTAACAGTGGGCCCAAGGGAAAAAGCAAACTTCCATCCCTTCCTGGATTGATCCCCAGCATCTCCACCAAAAGCAAACATTCACCCCTTCCCAACCACGATGGGTCCTAAAGGGAGGAGGCAGATACTAAACTGGGCTTTTATCCTTTCCCATTGCAGATGAGTCCTGGAAGGAGAAAATCATGAAGCTCTAGGTAACAATAGGTCCCAGAAGTGACAATGTGTTTCGACTTAGTATTCCTTACTGACTACCCAAATCAACACATCTTGCCAGTCTCCAATGATTAATTCACCCTCATTGTAAACTATGAAATTCAAGGCTCCTGTAACCTGCGGGCCATTTCCGTACCCAGAAAATGTGCCTTCCATGCTTGATTGATTGACTCCGCTGTGGAATTTTTAAAAAGCTTGCTGATCCCTTTGAGGTCTAATTCTGTCCCAGTTATTTGTATTTTCATTATGGTGCCAAAACCATGTTGGTTATTTTTGCTTACAAGGAGGTACAGTGGCACATGTTTATTTTATTTTTTTGCGGTGCTGGGGATCGAACCCAGGGCCTTGAGCTTGCAAGGCAAGTGCTCTACCAACTGAGCTATCTCCCCAGCCCGCACATGTTTATAATTCCAGCTACTTGGGAGGCTGAGGCAAGAGGATTGCAAGTTCAAGTCCTGCCTGGGCAACTTGGCAAGACCCTGTAAATCAACCAGTTGATCAATTAGAAAAGTCTTTTGGGAGCTGTAGAATTTGTTGTGAAACGCATAGGAGCAGACTGCGGGTGTAGCTCAACACTTGCCTAGCATGCTTGAGGCCCTGGGTTCCATTCACAGAACCCCCCCACAAAAAAAAAAAAAAAAAAAAAAAAAAGAAATGCACATGGGGCCCCTTAACCCAAGTCAATTCCAGGGTTTGAGAGACACTGTTTAGGGCAAAAGCCTAAAGACATGAAACGGGAGCGTAAAGATGAATGCAGTTCATGACTCATGTTGCTGGTGCAAGCTTACACCCAATCACACTGTGGTGCAGGAAAAAGTACTGATACCTGGACAATGGCTGGCACCAGATCAAGGGCAACTTGTGCAGGAACTCAGGAAAGTCTGGAGAGCAGGGCACATCAGTTCTCAAGGAATGGTCACAAGACATGACAGGCGCAGGACTGCACTGGAGGTGGCCAGCACCAACCTCTGCTGTCTCATGCATGCATCCAGTCTCCCTCTGGGCAGCTCTCTGCTTTCAGAGGGTACAAAGACCTTAAGGTAACAATGATCTACTGAGTTCATGGCAGGAGAGCTGGGCCATCCAGAGGGACCAGCCTAGCTTCTGTTGCTAGGCACCCACTGTCAAACGAGATCAGACCTACTGTGTACCAAGGGGAAGCAGCTCCTGCTGCTATGTTCATACAACTTCTAGCTCCCTCTTTGACCATAGTCTCTCCTAAAGGAAAAGAAATGTGACCAAACTCGAGGACCTAATTTACAACAGGAGACAACCCTGGGCCTCTACTATTATATTCACACAACTATAACTTCAGTCATTGTCAGGGTATCTATCTCCTGGAACAGACAGGAGTGTGAAAAAATCCAGTGACCTACTAACTCTGCAAAGGAGGAGGGCTGGATCCCAGTGGACCGGGATCCAAGTCCAGTCGTGTAAAGGAGCTGCGGTTCTGTGGGGAACACATGTAACTATCAGCCGGGAAAGGCAGAGAAACAGCCTACGACAACAGTGGGAGTCAATCACAGTGCCCAGCAGGCACTGATAGCAGATTCTCAGAGCCAGACCCCACTGACACGACCAGAAGCTCGGAGAGGCACGGTCGTTCCTCTCCCCACGCTGACCCGCAGAGCTTCAATCGCTACCAGGCCGAAGTTCGTGGACCTACTACTGGCTCTGCTGCCCGCTCCAAGGGCCGGGTCACGTCTCCCAAGGGCCGGTGGATCCGGAAGCCAAGGCTCCGCAGAGGTACCGCCCGGGGGCCTCTTCCCTGACAGCCAGCCCGAAGGCCGCCTCACCACGGCCTCACAGCGCGCCGCCGACGGAAGGCCCAGGCACGTGGCCGCGAGCCGGAGGAGACTGGTCCTGCCCGTGGCGCCCACCGACTCCTGCGGTTCCGGCACCTGCCAAAGGCGGCGCGCCGCTCCAACGCTAGACAGCGCGGACTCCCTTTCCCAGGAGCCTTGCGCCCCGAGCCCGACGGCAGCACCCGCCACGCCCCGAAGCTCTCCCCTTTTCTAAAGGCTTCGGCCGCCACCGCCCCACCTCCAAAGCCCCCGGGTTTTTGCACGTGTTGCTGCTCTCCGCCGGGATCGACCCAGTCTTTGCCGCAGGCCAGAGCCCTCCACTTTTTGTCTGATCACCCATCCACATTTCCCCCCACATCCTCCAGACCACAGGTCACAGGGGGTCCGTCCACATCTACTGCATCATCCCGACCTAGGCCTGAGGCCTCAGAGGTCACAAAAGACCCAGATGGGGTCGAAGCTCTCGTCTCCACCTGGAGTAGCGGCTAAGCTGGCCGGCTTTTCTCACAACTTTGGCCATCACCTGGGACATCCGAGGTCCCGGGCAGAAGACTGTAGTAAGGTCCTGGGGATGCTCGACCCTGCACTTCTCTATTTCTTATGCCAGCTAGACACAGACTTCCATGTCCACATTCTGTAACTGAAAGCTCCGTCTTTGTCCCCAATGCCAATTCAATAATGAGGACGCAGTTTTGAGAAAAAGGAAAAAGAAGTTTTATTGCTAGCAAAAGAGAATCACAAGAGACTCAGTCCCAGAAGCTGTGATTCTGCCCATCAGGAGGAACAGGGGGATTTAAAAGGAACTCTTCAAAGGCTATATTCCAGGTGTGCCCTGAAAGGGGGTCTCAGGGTGCCCTGATGTTGTGTTAACATTCACTTGTCAATTTGAGAGATACTCACTTCCTAGATCCTCAGCAGAGGATCCTGTGGAGCAGATAGTTCAGGACACTTGTTCCCTGCCCCCAGGTTGGGGAGGAGGTGTGGGGGAAGAAGAGGCAAAGGAAAACAGTCCCTTTTAAAATAAGCCTCCGAGCTATATTCAAAAGGTGAAGCAGACCACTGTTATGCTAGGGAGCCCAAGGTCACTATCCTCCCGGCTTGGATGCCCACAGCCTTTCGCATGGGATGGAGATGACAGAGGGATGGGGTGGGTAATGGTCTCTGTCCCCTCGTGTGTCCCGTGGGCTGGCCAGGTTGTCAGAGCTTCCAGGTTCCTTCACACACAGCCTGGTATATGTCTGCTGTCAGGGGCCGGAAGGCCTGGACCCGTTTGTCCAGTATGAACAGGGGGTCAACGACGACACTCAGATCAAAGCTCTCACGCACCAAGCGGGACTTCACCAATTTGAACGTGCTGGTGATCTCCAGTACGTCCTACAGGGCGGTGACCGTGACTTCGACTGTGGAACTCTTCTACCCTGGGCCCTGATCCCTCACCCACTACTCCCTGCGGCCCACACAGGCTCACCTGGATACGGATGAATTGAGGGACAGCGTATGCAGGAAGCCAAGCACGGACGTGCTGGTACAGCTTCTGCCCATCGAAAGTCTGGCCGGGAGCCAGCTGCACGGCAGCCATGCCCACCTTCCCCTCGCACCCTAGGAAGCACACCTGTCACTCTCGGTAGGCCCTCCTACCTGGCCCAGTTCTGCACACTGGCTGAGAGACTGGACACTAAACCACGGTGTCCCAGCAGTTCCCCACACACAGAATCGCAATAACAACCCTCCACCCACAAAGCTTTTGGAGGTTTAAAATAGGCGAACCCCCGCACCTGGCACAGACACGCCATAGACGTTCACTTCCTGCAGGAAGTCCACCAGCGACAGCACGCCCTCCACCTCCCTGGTGGAAACGTTCTCGCCCTTCCATCTGCGGGGTTGGAGTTAGGGCTTGGGGCCACGCCCCCGGAGAGGGAAGCCCCGCCCACCACAAGCCCCGCCTCCTCTGGGTCCGGCCGACCCTGCCCCGCCTCCCGACCCCGAGGCCCCGCCCCGCCCGCTCCGCCCGCTCCCGCCCCGGGACCGGAAGGTGTCCCCCAGGCGGTCGCGGAAGTAGAGGAAGCCCGCGCGGTCCAGGGCCAGGACGTCGCCGGTGTTGTAATACAGGTCGCCCGCGCGCCGCACGTCCGACACCAGCTTCCGCTTCGACTGCTCCTGGTGCCCGTGGTAGCCCAGGAAAGGGTGGCGACCTAGAACCCGGGTCAACAGGAGCCCGGCCTCCCCTGCGGGGAGGAGGCTAGGGTTTAAACCGGGACCAGGAACCCGCCAGCCCAGCCCCTGCCCCAGCTTTCCAGCGGCGGCGGACTCTTCACCGAGCACCCTGCCAAGAGCCACCAGAGAGAGAAACAGGGAGATCCAGAGATGGGAGAGGGCAGGACCCTGAGGGGACCGGGACAGGCAGACCGAAGAGACAAGGGCATGACAAAGAAAGGACGAGAAGCAAATGGCGGTGGGGCGCCGGGGTTGTGGCTCAGTGGTAGACGCTTGCCTCACATGTGGGGCACTGGTTCCGTCCTCAGCACCCGTAGAATGAATAAGTAAAATAAAGGTATTGTGTCCATCTACAACTAAAAATATGAATAAAAAAAAGGAAAGAAAATGGCGGTGGGAAGAAAGACATGGCCAGGGCCTCTAAGGCCCCGGAGAAGACGGAAAGTGCAGGATGAGAACTGATGCCCAGGAGGATGTGACCCGGCAGAAGGCTCAAAAAGCATGACTCAGACAGACATCTAGAGACCCGTGGTGAGAGCAAGAGATGGAGGCAGGGGAACTGGCCCCAGGTGGTAGTCAGCAGCCCAGGGCCTGGGGATCAGATGAGGGCTGCAGACAACCCCGGTTGGCACCAATCTCAAGGCTTTGGGCGGCTTGTCCAGCAGAGGAGGAGGAGTCTAAGGTGTCCACCCCTCCTGCAGTAGAGAAAGCTACTCCATACCTGGCCCCACAGGGATGCAGAAGCCCTGCTTGTCCCTTACAGGTTCTGCTGTCTCCGTGTCAAACTGAACAAGCTCAAAGGGAGATAGCACCTGGGGTGGAGGGTAGGGAGCGTTGGCAGAGTCCTGTGTGGTCAGCCTCAATCAAGGCCACTGTGACTGGGTGCCCCACCCACTCACTCACTCGAAGAAGGCAGTTGGTCTTGCCCACAGCCCCACAGTGCCCGGGATAGTTCACAAAGCCCATGTTGCCCTCCGTGGAGCCGTACAATTCCCAGATCCGAATGTGACCGAAGCGCTGCTGGAAAGTTTCCCACACATCTGCCCGTAGTCCATTGCCCATTGCAAAACGGACTGTATGTGTTTGGTCCTCTGGTCGCTGCAAAGACATCCCAAGAAGGGTGAGGAGGAGACACCCTTGGGGCATGTCCAGGAACCTTTCCCCAGGGGATGGGTGTTATCTTGGGAGTTACCCAGGGGATGGTCTATAGCAACAGGATCTACTTGAGGTTCTTTTTAAAAATATTTTTAAGTCATCAATGGACCTTTATTTTATTTATATGTGGTGCTGAGAATCGAACCCAGTGCCTCAGAAGAGCTAAGCAAGCTCTTTACCACTATGCAACTACCCCAGGCCCTACCTGGGTTTTGTTTTGTTTTAGTTTTTGTTTTGCGGTGCTGGGGATTGAACCCAGGGCCTTGTGCTTGCAAGGCAGGCACTCTTCCAACTGAGCTATCTCCCCAGCCTGGGGGTCTTAAGAATAGTTACTGTAGCATTACCTGCAGCAGTTACCTGAGATGTTTGCCTGGAGAAAGTTAACCTGAGGCCTTACCTGGAGGCTTACCTAAGAGTGACAGGAGGCCACATCTATCTGGGGTCTTACTTGGGGGGAATATGCAGGGTCTCACCTGGGAGTAGTTACCTGGAACTCTTGACCTGGCAGGGGTTACCTAGAGGCCTCACCTAGAAGGGTTACTTGGGAATCTTTTCCTGAAGATAACCAGGGAGGTGACAAAGCCTCATCTTGAGGGCTTTACCTGGGAGAAGTTACATGGAGCTTTTCCCTGAGGAGTTTCCCTGACTCCTAACTTGGAGGGATACCTGGGGTCCTTATCTCATTGCTCTGTAAGGATGATGTGAGTTTACCTTTGAGCTACATCCTGTCTGGGCACTTTACATATACTTAATTCTTTGTTTTCACAGTACCCGTTTCAGGTAGGGGCTATTCTTATCCCTACTTTTCAAAGTAGGACACGGGCTGAGAAAGGTAAAGTCACCTGCCCAAGGTAGCACAGATAATCAACAAAGGAGCCCTTAGGAAACCTTGTGTGGAATTCATTATCTGGGCATTTGCCTTGGGTGTTTTACCGGAGGGACCTTGCTGAGTATAACACTTGAATTTTTTCAGGTACTGGAGATTAAACCCAGGGCAACACACCTGCTACACCCCTGCCCTACCTTTGAGCCATACCCCCAGTTCCCACCACCAACCCCTACCAGTACCTGAGTCTTTATCTAAGACCTTCACTTGGATGTTATCTGGGATTTCATCCCTGGAATATTCAACATGAAGCATAATCTTGGAGCCTCACCTGGGGGACATTACACAGGTAACGAAGGATCTCGCCTACATACAGGATCACTGTCACACCATGCTGCCGGCAGTCATCCCAGAAGCAGGAAGCAGAAAATTTTGGGGCCAGGACACAGGTAGCTCCTGGGAGGAAAAGAAGGAGTGGGTTTCAAATCATGCTTCCAAGTAGCTGTAGGAAGCTACTTGATTACCTGATTGTGGCATGTTGGAACACAGGACAATATCAAACTAATTGTGTCCCTGGCCCAGCAGGACTACTCCCATGAGCAGAGTATAGGGAGACCTGGATTCAACTTTTGTTTTCAGAGGTCTGCAAAGCTCAGTACCTGGTACAAGGTGAAAACTGCCAAATAAGGGCTGGGGATTAATTATTCTCAAATTTGATAAGTGAATGACCAGTGAAGCAGATGGGTGAGTGGGAGGATGGGTATGGTGAGTGGGTTGAAAGGTGACTTGGTGGATAGATGAATTGGATGCGGAATGAGTGGATGGATGGGTGGGTACATGGGGAGACAGGTGAATAGGAAGATGGATGGATAGGGCATGGAGTGTGGCTCAGTGGCAGAGCACTTGCCTAGAACACTTGAGGCACCAGGTTCGATCTCAGCACCACATAAAAATAAAAAATAAAGTATTGTGTCCACCTACAACTAAAAAAATACATATTAAGATAAATGGATAGATGGATAGGTGTGAGGATGAATGAATGGACGGGTAGGTCGGCAGAGAGATAGGTGGGCGGATGGGTGAGGAGGAGACGAGTAACTGGATGGGAGGGTTGGTGGAGGGAATGTAGTATTGGCAGATGGACACAAGGGTTAGTAATAAGATTCACTCCAGAAAAGTGATCCTTCCCTCCTGATCCGCACAAGGCATCTGATTCGTCTTTCCTGCACCTGAAGGGGTGACTGCTTGTGTGCCTGGTGAGGTGACAAATGTGTCTTCTCTGAGACTGTTTTAGGGGAGAAAGTAGCATAATACCCTCTGTGAAAATGCATCCCAGCTTCTTCAAATTAGCAGCTGTTTCCAATCCCTAAGGAAACATCTGAATCGCAAAAGCAGCAACAGGGGAACGCTGTTGGGGAGGTGTCCCAATGCATCTCAACCCCCTGAGACAGGTAACAGGCATGAGCTGCTGCCAGAGTGACAACTGAGGAATCACAAGGCACCTCCCACCAAGATTCCTGCCAGAAATGGAAATGAGTACTGGGGCTGTAGCTCAGTGGTAGAGAATTTGCCTAGCATATCAGTCCCTGGGCTCAACCCCAGCACTGTGAACAAATGCCAAAACAAAGTAGAAACGGAATCTAAAAAGCCTCTGGAAGGCCTTTCAATCGAACAGGAAATGTTGGAGGAAAGAGGAATGGACACCTAACAAGTAACCATAAGCATAACTGCAAAGAGGTAATTGGGGAGAGCTGGGCTGAGACTCAGTGGTGGAGTGCTTGCCTGGCACCTGTGAGGCACTGGGTTCTATCCTCAGCACCACATTAAAATAAATTTAAAAAAAAAAAAAAGGTAATTGGGGAAATTGAGTATGAACTAGGCATCAGGTAGTACTAAAGGATTACTGGTTTGGTTTTTTTGTTTTGTTTTGTTTTGTTTTAATTTAGAGACAGGGTCTCAGTTACTTGAGGCCTCACTAAGTTGCTCAGGCTGGCTAAGTTGCTGAGCCCTGGTACCACAAACCAAACAAACAAAAATATCTAGGATTTACCCTAAAATAATCTAGAAAGAATACACATGAAATAAAACTGGCAACATGCTGACAACTGATGAGGTTGGGTAAGGCATACAAGACACCAGCAAACTATCTGAGATTTTCCACCAGAAGCTGGGCACTATGGTGCACACCTGTAGTCCCAGCTGCTCAGGAGATGGAAGCAGGAGATTAACTTGAATCCAGGAGGTCAAGACCAGACTGGGCGACTTAGCAAGACCCCCATCTCAAAAATACATATATTTCTGTGATAAAATTGTTTTGAATATAAGCTGGGCACGGGGAGCATGTGTATAGTCCCAGTAACTGGGGAGTATAAGTCAGGGGGATTTTGAGTTTGAGGCCTGCCTCAGCAACTTAGTGAGAACCTGTCTCAAAACCAAAAAGGGATGGGGTATAACTCAGTGGGTTCAATCCCAAGTAACACACACACACACACACACACACACACACACACACACACGAGAACCTGCAATACTGGGTAACCTATGGCCACCCTACCTTGACACCCACTCCAATGGTTCCACTGATTGGAGGGATTTTCGGAGAAGGGCTTACCAAGCTCTAAGCAGCTGAGAACCCCAACAACAAGCCCCATCACATGGTATAAAGGCAGGACGCTGTAGACCACATCAGCAGCTGTGGCCCCACACAAGGGCAGCATCTTGGTCATCTGAAGTACACGCTCATGAGAGAGGATGGCTGGCTTCGGGAGCCCTGGGGAAGGCAGGAGTGGGAAGGGTGGGGTGGTGAAAGGATAGCACAGAAGAGACCAGCACAGAGAGGCGGCTCTCCAGTCAGGCACTGGGCTTAAGGCCTCAGAAGGGTGCATTGTGGGAATTTAGGCTGTATTCTGAGGGTGAATTCCAACAGGGAGTAATAGGTCCAGAAAAAGGATCAGTGGGGTTTCAGTTCTATCTGTTGGACAGAGGCAGGGTTTCTGCATTACCCACCCAGATCACACCGGGAATCAGAGTCAGGACTCGATGTCTGAGCCAGAAGGGAGGTGAGTGTCAGAAGACAGGAGTCAGGCATCGGAAAGCTGGGGGTGTTCAGGTGAGTTCAGAGGTTAGGGCTAGGGCTGCCAGACACCTCACCAGTGGTCCCTGAGGTGTAGATGAACAGGGCAGGGCTTTGCCACGTGATGTCAGCACGCAGGTGAGCCGGCACTGGGTCGGAGGGAGCAGCCTCCAGGGCGGCCCCCAGAGCCCCCACGCCTGGCGTAGGGGAGGCATGACTGAGGTAGAAGCAGCGGATGTTCTCAGCCTGTAGCTCAGGAAGGACTTCCTCCAGGTTCTCCCGGAGATCTGCAGGAGTAGCCAGAGGAAAAACTGAGGCAAGGCTTAACTGTGAGGTCCAGGAGGGGCACCTGAGACCCACAGGCAGACGAGCAGCTAGCATTCTTGGGCAAAGAATGCCATAAATAGTAATTTTATTTCTTTTTAGTCAAGAAGGACTGAAACAGTCATTTTGGAAAAATTACAACCATTGACTCCAGGATGACTTTCCAGTTATGCTATTTTGGCCCTAATTATCTGTGACATGAGTAGATGGGATCAAAGGACTCTCTTCCCAGCCCCCACCAGAACTAACCTCCAGTCCAACCCTTACCCTATCCGCTTCCCTCCTCCGCTGGCCCTGAGGCCCTCACCTGGGTCCACTACCAGCAGTTGTGTTCCAGAGCTCAGTACAGAGTGCACCAGGGGCGCCCCCCGGGCATGTGGGTTGATCCAAGCCACCGGGCAGCCCAGCTTGGCCAGCCCCAGCCACACAGTCAGAGCAGGAATGGCCTGAGAGGTCAGCACCAGGAGGGCAGCTGGCTTCCTGGCACCCAGGCCTGTGGGGCTGCCCAGCTCAGCCTTCAGGGCCCACGCTGCCTGGCAGGCCCGGGCATCCAGCTCACCAGCTGTGACTGAGCAGGTCCTGGGCCCCGTCCACACCAAGGACACCTGGTCAGGTTGTGCTCCTGCTTGCCGCTCAAAGGCATCCACAAAAGTGTCCGGAGGCCGTCGGCGCAGCTGTAGCTTGATGTTCAGGCCTAGGTGGAGGATCTTGACCAAGTAGGCCACATCCACCAGCAGCCAGCGAAGCCCTGGGGGTGGCCGTGCAGGTGAGAGAATCAGTGTCAGGAACACGGCCACCAGGCTCAGCCAGTGGGGCATCCAGGAGCTGATCCAGGGCTGTGCCAACACCACCAGACCAAGCACCAGGAAGCATGTCGGGTCTCCCAGGAGCCAGCGCAGGGCCAGGGCCACAGCAGGTAGAAACATGGGCTGCCCCAGAGCCCTCAGCAGCAGCAGCAAGAGCAGCAGAAAGACTAGCCCCTGCCCAGTACCCATGGCACCAGCTCTGTCCTTGGAGAAGTGGCTTTGGAATGCACTCTAACCTCTGTCCCTTGGCCTTCTGCCCTCAGAGAGCCTGTCCACCCCACTCCCAGTGATGGCCCAGGCCCTGACAGTGACCTCCTGTTTGTTTTCTCTGCCTGGTCTCCCGGGAAGTCCCAGCCCCTCTCGCCTGCTCACCAGGCCTGTCTGCCTCTCCTGTGCTGCAGGCCTCAGGGTCCCCAGGTCTCTCTCCTTAAGCATGAACACCAGTCTCCTTTCTGCTTGACCTGTTTGCCCAATTCCCTTTCCAGGGCTGGCACTTGCCTCCCTCCCCTTCCCTCCATACCTGTGTTCCAGGCATTTGGGAGACAGGCAGAAATCCCTGCCCTGGGGAGTGTTTAACTCGAGTCAAATGGAAAAGCATCCGATGCTCTGCCAACCTCACTGGTGGTCCTCCTGCAGCATTCATTAAACTCTTGGGGAGATGAGACTCTGCTGAGCTAAGCCACCTGCCAGCGATCAGGGGACCCTAACCTCCTGCCAGGTGCACAGCAACAGCTCAGAAAATACTTAAACACTTACACTGCCTGAGTTCAAACCTAGCTGTCCACCACAGGCCTGCACAGGGACTGTCTCACCCTGTCCATGGGGATCGACCTTGGAGTTGAGAAGCTGAACTCTTCCTCTGATGTGTGGTTGCCCCTTGCCTATGGCGGCAGGGACAGGAGCTGCCACACACCCAGGTAGCCTGGGGCATGGCCTTCCTGGCTGTAACCTGCTCCACTGTATCCGAATCCTGAAAGCAGGTTACCCAGTCCAGGAGCCCAGGAGCCGACAGTGCACTGGAGGTGGGAGAAGGGGGATGATGACCCCTCTAGGTTGGCAGAGGTCTGATGCAGGTCCTGTGACGTCATCTTGCCTTGGGTACCCATCTTCATCCACCCAGCCCTAGGGTCCCTGGCTGCTGTTGCCCCCTCCCCACAGGGCCAGCTAACTCATGCTGTGCACTCCAGTACTCAGCACCCAGCAACAAGGGCAGGTGTCCTGGGGCTCACAAAGCCTCACAGCAGCCTGGTCCCAAAGGACACCCCCCAGATTCCTCAAAAGTAAGGTGTTCAAACATCATGCGTCAGAACAGAGGGAGGGGAGGAGATTTCAAAGGCCCTGAGTCTGGCTGCAAGGTGGGGCTTGAAATCACTGTGACTGCAGAAGCAAGCCGTGTGACTGCTAGGTGAGTGTTGTAGCGCCCTGACTTCAGATGGGGACCCGGCATACAGCTCCACGTGAACTGACCTTCAGTCGTACGTGCAACCCACCCCAGATCCCACACCAGAATTCCAGGGGCTGGCAGGGTGCTACCCAGAAATGGACGCTGAGGCCTGATGTTCCTAGCCCAGCCAGTCTATGATGGCAGTATGCACTGGCTAGAGTCTTTTATTATGAAGTGAGAGTCCCAAGGTATGACCCATTCCATGATGGGTCCATCTGGGCCTCCTCAGGCCCTGGATGAGGGAGGGGTAGTGCCAGGTGGGGGCCCAGGTACATCACTCCACCAACCCTCAAACAGAGCCGCAGCCACACCCTACAGCAAATGGGAGGCGGGTGCAAATCAATGCCAGAGATATGAACCCTGGACCCAGTTCCAAGGGCCTGTGAGCCTACTTCAGCCTGGAAATGGTCCAGTTCTTAGTGGCCAGGTCTCTGACTGTCCCCTGTCTGGGCCTTGGACCCACCTGGAGGGTTCAAGGATGCAGAAGAGAGGAGTAAGGGGCTGTGCCCCAGGTTCAGCCTGGAGAAGGGGACAGGACTGGGAGAGGAGTAGGGTGGTGGTCAAGGCAGCAGTAGCCAACCGGCATAGGGGCGTGGTTGATCCCACGGTGGATGCAGCCAGATCCCGCGTCAGGTCGCAGGGTGCGCAGCCAGGTGGCGCTCCAGCAGCGCTCGGTGCGAGAAGACCTTGCCACAGGCGGGGCAGGGTGCACGCTCAGGCCGGTGAGTGCGCATGTGCACATTGAGGGAGCTCTTCTGTGTGAAGCGCTTGGCGCAAACTGCACACTGGAAGGCGCGCACACCAGTGTGTGTGACCATATGCTTGAGCAGGTAGTCGCGCAGCGAGAAGGATCGCCAACACACTGCGCACTGGTGAGGCTTCTCACCTGCGGACAAGGGGGGCAGCACATGTGCGTCAGACCTTCTCCTCTCCCTCCCCCGAGATTTACGTGCCTAGTGCTGTCAGGGAAACCTCCCCAGAACCCACACCGTCATCCAAGGGTGCCACTGTCTGGCAGGGACCCCCAAATCCAACAGGTACCCCCCAGCAGGGAACCCCGCCCATCTGGAACAACCACTGCCTGTCTGGACTCCCCACTAGGAACTCCCAGGACTTTTAGTGACCTTCCTCCCCAACTCTACCTGGCCAGGTAACGGGAGACACTGGTGCAGCCTCCAATATGCCCATGCAGGTAGAGTTTTCTGAACACTGATAGCCACTTGCTATGTTTTTGGTATTGGGGATTGAGCCCAGGGGTGCTTTACCACAGAGCTGCATCTCCAGCCTTTTTAATTTATTTGAGATAGTGCCTCAACTAGATTGCACAGACTGGCCTAGAATTTGTGATTTTCCTGCCTCAGCCTCAGATTAAAGGGGTGTGCCACTGCACCCAGTGTTGCAGTTACTATTCTAGACACCGTCTGGCAAGGCCCAGCATGCCTGAACAAGGAGAGATCAAGACACATCTGCCCCTTCCTGCTGGAAGCCCCAGTTGCCTAGAACTCCTGACTGTTGCCACTAGAATGTCCCCAGAGTAAGAGACTGCCCTCATCACCCTGGACTACAGGGGAGGCATCTCCAGTCATCATGTGGTGACAAAGTCTCTAAGCAGCAAGAGGCTGCAGGGCAGTGCCTGCTGGGGTGGGCGTGGTTTTGGTCCCCCAGACTAACCAGGCTGGGCACTTCATTTAGGTTACGCATGTCTTGCAAGGTTGGCACTACCTTGGGGTCCTGGCAGCCTTCTGCATGCCAATCACCCAGCTCCCCTTGTGCCAGGCTCTTCCCTCTACTCCTGGGCAGCCAGATAGAGATTTTAAACTGTCACGTCTGAGTTCCTCCCCAGTTCAGACAACACAGAGAGCATTCCCACCCCTCACAGTCGAACCCCAAGTTCTGGCCCCTGAAGAGCCTCTGACTTCACTCTCACTGTGGCCTTCCAACCATGCTTTTGGTTTTCCTACTAACAGTCAGCTCTGCCTGCTGGCCAGCTTCTGCTTTTCATACTCCCGTCAGAACCTAGTCCCCAAGGAGCAAACTTACCCAGGACCTACCCACCACCACCCCAGGTCATCCTTCCACTCTGCTCCTCCCTGGCCCTGAGGAGACACCTCCCTGACCAAGATAAGAAAGAAGTTCCCCATGGTTTTGGGGACCCTGTTCCTCTGAGGGACCTGTGAGGTTCCCCACACTCTTCCACCTACAACTCCAGCCCAGAGGGCTCCTCAGGCCCTGATTCAGCCAACTCTCTGCCAGCTTCCCCCACTCTTCCTAGGTCAGAAAACCCACCCTACTTCACCCCAAGCCCCAATCCCCTAGTGAACATCTGGAGAGATGCAGGAGACTACCTGGAGCTCCACCCCCAGCCCCCAATCCCTGCTCCATCCATGCTGCCCCCCAGGCTCCACCATCTACTCCTCAAGGGGCCTGCTCCTTAAGCCAGCCTCAGGAGTCCCTCTCCCCCAAAACACGAGGAGACACAGGCAAGAGTACCTATCGCTCACTTGAGACTTAAAAGCGACAAAACCACACCAGCCAACTGCGCCTCGGGCTTGAACCTCCAATGACCAAGGAGCTCAGAAAGGTGGTCCTCCCCATCCCCTTAGCTCACCCGAGTGGATGAACATGTGCTTGGTGTAGTTTTTCCGGGAGCTGAACGTCTTTCGGCAGTGACTGCACTCGTAGGCAGGCTGCTCTGCTCCGCTAGCTCGCACAGGGGTGCCCGAAGGGGCCGAGGCAGGCACCCCGGGCGGGGCCAGGGCTTCCCCGAGCTGAGCGCTGGGGGCCGCCTCTGGCTGGAGCGCGGGGTAGAAGGTGGGCGGGGGTGCAGGAGCTGGCCCCGAGGGTGCGGGAGGGGTTGGCGGAGGGGGCCCCTGGGCGCCCAGGTGAAAGGGGAAAAGTGCAACAGGCATCCCTGAGGTTTTCACGCCAGGCACTCGGGGTCCCGCCAGGGCGCAGTCGGGTGGGGTAGGGGTCTCAGCAGGACAGCCTTCTGCGGCAGAGCCGCCCTCCTCGTGCCAAGCAGATACGTAGCTTTCTGGAAACACGTCCTCGGCCACCGCAGCGCCACGAAGGAAGTCTCTGCCCGCGCCATAGTCAGCGAGGCCCGCAGGCGCAGGCGGGTCCTCTCGAGCGCTGTCAGCGGCAGCAGTGAGGAAGCCAGCTGCGCAGTCAGGGAACGAAGGGGGTGCCTGGCCCTCACCTGGGCCACCACCTTCACCGTCCTCGCCATCGGTCTCACCCTCGGTGTCCTCCTCATCTTCGCCTCTGTCCTCAGGGGCCGGCAGTGCCGGGTCCGCGTCAGGACCCTCTACCTTGGCCGGGAGTGCAGGCAGCTGCAGACGCGCAGGCTGGCGCTGCTTGCGGCTGTGTGCTGCACCCGGGTGCCCCAGGGGCCGTGCGGCTAGCAGGTGGCGCAGACGGTGGCGCAGCTGCGCAGGTGCCAACGGCGGGGGCACCGGCGTTGGCAGGGGTGTGGGTGCAGGGGTGCCTGGGGCCCGAGCGCGAGCGATGATCTGAGTGCACTCGTCTATGACTGTCTGGATGCGAAGCACCGATGCGGCGGTGAGCACCTGCAGAGCTTCGCCCTGTGCCACCACAAGGGAGCCGCTGTAGAGGAACTCGACGAGCTGGCGCACAGTCTGCGCAGGCACCACTGGCGGTACCCGGATCTCGGAGTGGCCGAGCAGCAGCTTGTCCTGAAAGAAGGGCGACCCGGCGGCCAGCACGCAGCGGTGTGCACGCAGGGAAGCCTCACGGATGCGCACAGTCACGTCACAGAAGTGCCCACCCAGCCTCTGCCCATTGAGGGTCTCAAGCAGTGAGCGTGAAAAGTTCTGCAGGTGGATGTGGTGCACTGCCTCCGCAGCCGCCATCTACGTGGGACAACAGGACCAGGACAGGAGGTCAGCCAAGGACTCTCCTCTCCCCAGCATTCAGGCCTCCTCAGCCCTTAACTTACAGCAGTTCAGGACCAAGGGTGCACTGCAATCCAGGTCGTACCCACCCACCTCTCCCCAGCAGCCCCTCATAGTCCCTGTTCACAACACACAGGACAGCCCCACCTTAAGTCCTCTGCAATGCCCTCTGCCTCCATGGCCCCTGGCACATCTCTGGAAAAGGGTTAGAGTTCCCAGCTCTGCTCACTTCCCTCCCCACCCAAAGGTGCAGGGTTTACATCCTCTTCTTGGCCCACTTCACCCCAATTCAAATACCCTTAAGTAGCCAGGTGCAGTGGTGCACATCTATAATCCCAGCCACTAAGATTAGACTGAGGCAGGAAGATCTCGAATTCAAAGAGCCTCAGCAACTTAGTGATGCCCTAAGCAACCCAGTGAGATCCTGTCTCTAAAAAAAAACCCAAAAACATCAAAAGGGCTTGGGATATAGTTCAGTAGTTAAGTGCCCCTGGGTGGTTCAATCCTCAGTTCAAATATATATATATATATATATATATATATATATATATATATATATATCCTTAAGTAGCCTCTACTCTCCTCCCAATGTGTAATCCTATGTAGAATGAGCCAGGAACCCCCATTCAGGACCCATTTCCCTGCCTCACTCAGTAGACTTCCTGCAGAAACACAAGCCAGTCTTCATTTAGCTGGTTGTGGCTCTCACTCCTGTAGCTTTTTTCTTTCTTTCTTTCCTTTTTTTTTTTTTTGGTCTTCCCTTGCACCTTGCTGCAGCTAATGCCCTATGCTGACCCAGGACTGCTGCGTCAGTCAGGATGGGATTACACAAACTAGTGTATGCAGGTCTTCCCAGGGGATGGAATGGCACATCTGCCTCCTGGACAGAGCCATTTGGAGCATGCCTGGTCACAGAGGACTGAGGGTAGTTGGGCAGGTGCCCCAGGAGAGGCAAGAACATGGTCCATGGCATGAACCCAAGGCCCTCACTCTTTATGGCATCTCCATGGGGTTTAAGGGGCCCAGGATGTAGGTGTGACATAGAGAGGGGGTACATATGGACCACATGACTGGATGGGTGAGGGTGAAGCACCAGCAGGCCACAGCCTGCGTGAAGCCATGCAGGAAGCATGGCTGGGCAATCCTCATGCTTCTTGTGAACCTGTGGTCCTATGATCCAGGCACGTCCCAGCCTCAGGCACCAGAAAGGGGGAACCCCCAAGGACTCTGAGAAACTCCACCCATCAAGCAGGTGACCAGAGCTCACTGGACATGTTTTTCTGTCCTTGGAACAGTGATGATATACTCTGCTCATCTTGCACCCAGAATGTACAGATGTCTGGTCTAAGGGAGACTCGAGACACAAGACACACCCTAAGACTGTCTACTCTCCACCAACCTGTCTCTCCAGGGTCACAATCACAGATCCTATATCCTAAGGATCTATTGGGGGGGGTCTCAGACTCAACCCTTCCCTCCCCATTTGCAAAAAATCATCCTCCATCCAGACCCCCAGACCACTTATGCACCAGTTACCACTGGCCTGCACTGATGGAGTAACACTGCTAGTTCCCGTACACCACCTCCAGGTCTATTCCCCAACGCATCAGCCAGAGGGAGCTTGTTCAGACCTAACAGACCTGGACCCTTCTTAGCTCAGAAGCTTCTAGGCGTAGAATTAATTCCTCTAAAGAGCCAAGCCTTTGCATTTACAAAAGCTTGTCTCCTTTAGCAGCATCATTCTCCATTGTATGGGAAGGGAGGGCGGGGCACAAACCTGTGCACCAACCCGCAGGGCTTGAACCCTTTCTTTTTCCAACCCGCCCCCGCCCTGCTCTCTGAAGGGCTCTGATTCCTCAGCCCAGATGTAGCAGGGCGGTCCTGGATGCCTCCGAACAAAGGCCCACCCTCCCGGGACTGGCGCAGCACACTCGCTGCCACGCCTTCGCCCACACGCTTTTTTCCGAGCGCCCTGTCCCACACTCGGCACCACTGCTCGCGCCCTACCCTGCGCGCCGAGCCGCCTCTCTGACCCGCTGCGACCGCACGCGCTGCAGCCCCCGCCAGCCTAGGTTTCCCGCCTCTGCACCCTGGCCCGCGCAAAGCCCCGATCCTGCAGCGCCCTCTCGCGTTCGCAGCGTGCGCTCCGAGCCCAGGGCAGGTGCCCCTCCCCTAGCACGCCCCGGCCTCCCCGCCGGCCCTGCGGCAGAGGGATGCCCGCCCGACCCCACCTCCGACTTCTGGCCCTGCAGTGGCCGCCTCCTGCTCACCAACTCGAAGGCCGCACTTCCGGGCCGGGACACCTGCGGAACCCAAGGCCGCGGCCTCTGCGGCGCAGGCGGAGCGCTAGGTCGCCGCACGTTTCCCGAGTTTCTATGGAGATTGGCCGCCGCCGCCAGGCCGCACTTCCGGCGCTCGTCAGAGTTGGAAAGAAAGAAACAAAAATATCGCAGAAGACAGGGCGGCTGCGGCGCGAGCAATCTAAGGGCCCGTGCAAGCTTCCGGCGTCGCCCCGGTGACGGGGAGGGGGCGGGGCCAGAGCTGTCACTCAGCCCGCCGTCCGCCGAGCGGTCGAGGGCGCGCGAAAGTGGAAGGTGGGGCCCAGCGCTTCGGTGCCGCCTGTAACCCCAGCCTCGTGGGTTGCAAGTTCGAGGCCAGCCCGGGCAAGGTACCGAGATCCTGTCTCAGAATAAACGTAAAAAGGGTTGGGGATGTCAGTCGGTGGTCCCACGCGCCCCACGCTCGAGGAGCCGCTCGCAACCCCAGGAACAAGAACACGGGCCTCGGCCTGGCCTCCTGGGCCGGACTCTGGGCCCCCCGCTGTGGCCTCCCCGCCCACCGGATCTGTCCCCATTACCTTGACAAACCCCTCATCTCAGTCATTGCTCTCCAACCTCACCGGCCCCTCCATGCGCAGCACCCTCTCACAGCTTAGATGCCCCCGGAGTCCTGCCTGACTGCGAACCAAGCCCCGTCTTTTGTCCCTGCGGTTTGCAGGGCGGAAGGTCGTCTGTCCTCCACCTGGGTTCCTGCTGCTGTAAGGCAGGGACAGGCCGCTGCTTCACCTGGTCCTGCTCTCACTGAACTTGACCTGCAGGATCCGCCGAGATTTTGTACCCAAATACCCAGAAACTATAAATGTGGTCATATTGTCTGAGTAGTTGCACTACATGGTGAAAGGGGCTTTGCAGTTGTGATGAAGGTTATTAATCAGCTGATCTTAAAATAGAGAATAATCCTTAATTATTTTGGTAGTTCCAAGGTAATTGCAGGGGTCCTGAAAGTCAGAAAAGAAAGGCAGAGCTTTTGAAGGTGGAGCCGGCCAGATGATGAAATGTGGGACTGGGGAGTCTGAGAAGAGCCCTGGACAACAGCCAGCAGGAAAACAGGGCCCTCAGTCCTGCAGCCTCGTGGAACTGGATCCCGCCAACCACCTGAATGAGCTGGAGTAAGTAGACTCTTCCCCAGAGCCTCCAATAAGAGCCTACCTGGCCCACACAGTTAGGTCGGAATTTAGGCGACTGTAGGGGGCAGAGCAGAGCAGCTGAGACAAAGGCCAGCCTGCCAAACGGTGACCGGTCAAGCGGGCTGGAAAATTCCACTGACCCTTAACATCCACCTGTCACTCAGCAGGACCTCCTCCCATTCCGGCCTATAAAGACCCTGGACAGCCGGGGTCACCCGCGATTTTCTCTGGGTCCCTACTTGATCTGTACCCCCAGGGTCTGGGAATTTCTCCCGAGAGCCAAATTCCAATAAAGCTTGCTTCAGCCGCTTTCTGTCCGATTCTATTTGGCCACTAGCCGCGCCCCCAAGCTACACACACCTCCGTTGCAGGCTTGCGAGACCCAGAGCAGAGCGCCTGTGGAACAGTGAGCTGACGGGGACAATGTTTTCAGCCACTGAGTTCATGGTACTATAACAGTAGCCACAGAAAAGAAGCACGGCTGGGGAGACCCAGGCCTCCACACAGGAGAACCTAATAAATGCCTGTTTGTTCTCTGTCTGATGAACCCAAACCCTTCCCCTCCCTCTTGCTAAATGCTTCATTTCTGCCTTTCCAACTGTCATCAGCACCTTTGTGATCTCGTTCTCACAGAGCAGGGTCACTACAAGCGTGGGGCCTCAGGGGTAAAAGTGAGGGGCTGGAAGAGGCCTTGCTGAGTTTTGGGAAGGGCATGGGGAAGGTGTGCACGGAGGGAGGCCGCCCTCCCTCGGCCAGGCAGGTGAAGAACTGCGGGCTGAGTTGCAGAATGGCAGTGTGGAGAGAGGAGTGTCCCATTGGCATGTAAAAGGGGCTTCAGGGAAGACAAAGGACCTCACTGGGTGGCACACTCAGGAGGCCCAGCCCAACAGACTCAAGGTAAGGAAAGAACCCAAGTGGCTTCAGCAAAGGTCTCAGCCCTGAATGAAGAGGTCTGGTGAATGAGAAAGAGGTGAAGATGGAGGATCTGGCCCTGGAAGTCAGGATGGGTCTGGGAGGGAGGAACCAAACTGTGACCCTCTCAGGCAGTCAAGGGCATCAAGACTGTGGCCTCCAGAGTCACAAGCCTTAAGAAAACATTTATTGCTTCTTTTTCCAAAGACCTTATTGTAGTGGCCATGCTTTTTTGCTTTGCACTAGATAGTGGGGATTGGATTTAGGGGTGCTCAACCACTAAACCACATTGCCAGTCCTTTTTATTTTTTCGAGACAGGGTCTCACTAATTCGTTGAGGTTGGCCTCAAAAGTGTGATCCTCGTGCCTCAGTCTCTCTAGTTACTGGGATTACAGGCATGTGCCACTGAACCCAGCTCATGGGAATGTTGTGAGGAATAAGTGAGTGTAGCAGAGGATGCCGGTATAAGGAACCAAGGAAGGGCTATGTAGCCTTCAGATACTGAAAATCTGAGGCCAGGTCCATGGTGGGAGGAGTAGGTACCAGACAGATCTGAAAGGAGTAGAAGAAATTGAGCTCCAGCATGACTGGGCTTCTTCAGCTGACAGAGGCATGGATCAGTGGACAGTGGCATCTCCCAGATCCCTCGCTGTGCTTGCTCACAGCCTCTTCCATCCTGCATCACTTCCAGGCCAGCTCATCGTCCAGGGTCACCTCTCTGGCTGCTACTATCTAGCAGAAAAGTCTAATACCCAAGTCTCTATCCACAAACGAGGTCCGGTGAACCTCGACTGTGCCAGATGTGGCATGAAGGTCCCAGGATTCAGGAACACGCCTGTTTGCCAGGAGCTTCCACCTGGCCCAGGGTGCCATGCTAAGTACACTCCATGGAAACCTCTCCCCGTGAGGCAGACGCAGGTGGTCGGAGAGGTCTCTGGCAAGGCAAGTAGCAGCAGAGGAGGGTTGAGCCACAGAGCCTCCTTACTTGGGGTAGACAGTCCTTCATGGCCTCAGGTAGTTTAGGGAGGAGACCAGAGAAGGGGCCCAAATCTAGGCCCAGGGGCTGGGGAGATAGCTCAGTCGGTAGAGTGCTTGCCTTGCAAGCACAAGGCCCAATCCCTAGCACCGCAAAAAAAAAAAAAAAAAAATCTAGGCCCAGAGAAATCTACAGAGGTGGTAAAAGCAATGGGTGGGACCAGGCTTAGTGCCTTTAGCATTTACCAGAAAAGTAAAGGCATCCAGAGATTAAGGGTCTACAGAGGTGGGTGGAGGCAAGGAATGTTTAAAGAGCTTTCATATGTAAAAGAAGCAACTCAGGAAAGACTTTTCTTGATTTTATCCTCTGGCCTCTGCCCCTCCACTGGATGCCGGTTAGATGTGGGCCTGGCACCTTTACACACTTTCACAACCCTTAGAAGCTGCCTTTTCTGCCTCTAGACAGCTGTTTCAGTTTCCCCAGTTCAAATGAACAATTCAACCATCCTTGGTAAATTTACCATGTGTTGTAACCTCACCGCACTCCATTTCCAACCTCCTGGTGGGCTCCCTTGACTCATTTACTGTGAGACCCTGTTCCAACTGCTGTTCCCCACTAACATAACTTCACTATCGCTTTGCATGTTCTGGGCAGTTACATCAGCCACACAATGCAGTCCTGACCCCTGCCCTTGCTGGCTCTGTCACTTTCCTTGGGCTCCTGTGCCACCTAGACATTGCTGATCCTGTCTGCTCACACTGTGCCATTCAGGGGGCATTGGACTGAGAAGTGGTTTGCTGCCAAGGTGGGCAACTGAGCAGCCACAGCCAGCACAGTGGGAAAGCCACCTGTGCACCACACCTGACCTCATTCACTCCCGCTGGTGAGGCCTGCTCCTTGCCCTCTGTGCTGAAGCTGTGGTTAACTCTCCGCTTTCAACCAGAAATCGTCTGTTACAAACAAGGGTAGTTCCTAGAGGCCCATCTTCAGGACTGTCTTCACCACTTAGCGTGCCTGGTGCACATCCCTGGAGCCCTGACAGCCAGGGGGTCGGCCCTGCCCGGCCCTCTCCCAAGCTGCTTAGGTCCTCGCCCCTGGTGGACCCACAGGCCCTGCCCGCCTCCCTCCCTCCCTTTCTTGTTTTTTCCTTTCTTCCTTCCTTCCTTTTTTTTTTTTTTTTTTTTTTTGTTGTTGTTGTTGTTTGTTGTTGTTGCAGTGCTAGGGATTTAATTAAGTTGCAGCCTACCACCCTAGTTCTTATTAATTTTTTCAGTATTGGTTATTGAACCCTGGACCTTGTGCATGCAGGCAAGTGCTCTACCATTGAACCACATTCTCTGTCCTGTTTATTTTTATTTTGAGGCAGGATCTCACTAAATTGCTGAGACTGGCCTTGAACTTATGATCCTCCTGCCCCAGCCTCCAGAGTGACTGGGGAAAAGTAACCACTTCTTTTTTATTTTTTATTTTATTTTTACAGACTGCATTTTGATTCATTGTACACGAATGGGGTGCATCTTTTCATTTCAATGGTGGTGCACGATGTAGATTCACACCATTCGTGTAATCATACATATACATAGGGTAATACTGTCTGTTTCATTCTACTATGTTTCCGTCCCCCACCCCTCCCACCCCGTTTTCCTCTACACCATCCAAAGTTCCTTTATTCTTCTCTTCCCCCAGTCACCCCCACCTCGTTACATATTGTCATGCACTTATCAGAGAAAACATTCGGCCTTTGGTTTTTTGGGCTTGGCCTATTTCACTTAGAATGATATTTTACAACTTCATCCATTTACCAGCAAATGCCATAATTTCATACTTCTTTATGGCTGAGTAATATTCCATTATGTATATATACCACAGTTTCTTTAGCCGTTCATCAATTGAAGGGCATCTCAATTGGTTCCACAATCTACCTATTGTGAATTGAACTGCTATGAACATTGATGTGGCTGCATCACTGTAGTATGCTGATTTTAAGTCCTTTGGGTATAAACCAAGGAGTGGAATAGCTGGGTCAAATGGTGGGTCCATTGCAAGCTTTCTGAGGAATCACCATACTGCCTTCCAGAGTGGCTGCAGCAGTTAGCAACTCCACCAACAATGTATGAGTGTGCCTTTTTCCCCACATCCATGCCAACACTTATTATTGCTTGTACCATTTTATTTTTATTTATTTATTTATCTGTTTGTTTGTTTGTTTGTTTATTTATTTATTTATTTATTTATTTATTTATTTATTTTGGTGCCAGGAATTGAACCCAGGGATGCTTAAGCACTGAGCCACATCTCCAGATATTTTTATATTTTATTTTGGGAAAGAGTCTCACTGAGTTGCTTAAGACTTTGCTAAGTTACTGAGACTGGCTTTGAACTCACAATCCTCCTGCCTCAGTCTACCAAGCCCCTGGGATTACAGTCTTGCCCCATCATGCTCAGCTGCAACAATTCATAAATTTTAAATTGAATGTCATTCTGAATAGTGAGATGAAATATTCAGCTGTCCTGCTGGGGACATGAATTGTCCCTTTGTCTGACATTTAGCTATGTATACTTCCCACCCCTTAGTTACCCATAGCCATCTTGGTTATCGGTGGCAATATCACTGTACTTGTTCACATAATTTTGTTTTGTGTAAAAATTGCCCCAAAGCTCAAGATCAGCAGTGCTGATGCTGGGGACAGTAGTGCAGACCTGTAATCCCAGCATCTTGGGAGACTAAGGCAGGAGGATCCCAGGTTTGAGGCCAGCCTGAGCAACTTAGTGAGGCCCTAAGCAACTTAGTGAGACCCTGTCTAAAAAAACATAAAAGTAGGGGCTGGGGTTGTAGCTCAGTGTAGAATGGATGCCTAGCGTGTGCAAGGCACTGGGTTCAATGATAAATAAAACAAAATACGGAATTGTGTCCATCTATAGCTAAAACAAACAAAAAATATGTAAAAAATTAAAAATAAAGGACTGGGGATGTGACTCAGAGGTTAAGTGCCCCTGGGTTCAATTCTCAGTACAGAAAAAAAAAAAAAATAGTAATGCTGACAGTTTTATTATAGACTATTATCACAATTGTTCTATTTTATTAATTTCTGCCCAATCCGTAAATTAAATTGTATTATACATATGTATGTATAGTATAGGAAAAGACATAATAAAGATATAATGTATAGACTGACACTGTCCACAGTTTCAGGTACCTCCTCGGAATCCTGAGACACATCCCCTGGGCATAAGCAGGGACCACATTTATCTTTCCATAGACACTTGGGTTATTCCCACCTTTTTTTTTTTTTTTTTTTTTTGTGGTACTGGGGAATCGAACTCAGGGCCTTGTGCTTACGAAGCAAGCACTCTACCAGCTGAGCTATCTCCCCAGCCCCTGTTCCCACCTTTTAACTACTGTGAATTGTGCTGGTACGAACATTCTTACCCCAGGATATTTAACACCTGTTTTCAATTCTTTTTGGGTATGGACCAACTGAGGAACTGCCTGACTTGCTCTCTGTTGCTGACTGCACCTTTCACATTCCCACCAGCAATGCATAAGATTTCTAATTTCTTCACATCCTCACCAAGATTTATTATTTTCTGCTGTGTTCTTTTATGGCTTTCCTAGTGGACGTGAAACAGTATTTTCTTGTTCAACTTGCATTTCACTGGTAACTAATGATGAACATCTTTTCAAGCACTAGCCATTCATATATCGTCTTTGGATCCTCTCTCCTTTTAAAATAGTTGTACTGATGTGTGTATGTGTGTATATATATGTGTGTGTGTGTGTGTGTGTGTGTGTGCATATACATACATATATGTGTGTATATGTGAAGTACATATACTATAAATGAAGCACACATATATGTTATATATGTGAAGTCTATTATGTGTGTATAGACTTTAAAACTTTAAGAAATTTTTTATCTGTTGATGGACCTTTATTTATTTTGATTTTTTTTATATGCGGTGCTGAGGATCGAACCCAGTGCCTCAGAGATACTAGGTGAGTGCTCTACCACTGAGCCACAACCCCAGTCCTATATACAACTTTAAAAAAATTTTTTTTGGTAATATGTATAATCAGAAAAATGAGAGATTACACTTCATTTATGTATAATCTATCAAAATGTATAAATGCATTCTACTGTCATGTGCAACTAATTAGAACAAATAAATTTTTTAAAATTTCAAAAAAAATTTTTTTTGGGTGCTGGGATGAAACCATAGGACCTCACACTTGCTAAACACACGTTCTACCACTTAACTATACCCTCTGCCCCTGAAGTACAATTTATATACCATAAAGCACTCCCACAATTTATATACCATAAAGCACTCCCATTTATAGGTATCCTCATATATATATATATATATATATATATATATATATATATATTTTTTTTTTTTTTTTTTTTTTTTTTTTTTTTTGGTACCGGGAATTAAACCCAGGTGCACTTAAACACTGAGCCACATCCCCAGCCCTCCCTTTGTTATATTTTATTTTGAGACAAGATCTCAATGAGTGACTTGCTAAATTGCTGAGGCTGACTTTGAACTTGTGATCCTCCTGCCTCAGCCTCCTGAATTGCTGGATTATGGAATGTGCCACTGTGCACAGCACCTTCAACAATTTTTAGTGAATTTACATTCAGCATTGTGCAGGCATCACCACAATCCAATTCTAGAACATCTCCTTCCACTTTAAAACTTCCCATGTGTGTGGTCTGTGTCCGTTTCTGCTCCAGTGCAGCCCTAGAAGTCACTGACCTGGCCCTTGGCTGTAGAGATATACAGTCCCTTCTGTGAGGGACTGATAAGGTCAGTGAATCCTGGATCTGCAGGACATCCCCCCTTCTGGGCTGGTATGTTGGTTACCTAGTGGTATTCTCTCTCCTTCCCTCCTACATTCCCTGTAGGGGTCTGTGAATAGGAAATCAGGTCTAAATACCTGCCAGGCTTCAGGCCAAACTCTACTGGTGAGAACCTTCACAGTGGGTGTTGGCTGAGACCTACTGCATCCCATGTAGGATCTCGGTCTTGTGGACCCTTACTTCTGTGCTCTGCCTCTTCAGGTGCCCTCAGGCAGCCACATTAACACCAGGAGCCTCCTGGTGTAAACATAAATAGATAATTCAGGCCTACTCTGGGGAATTTGGCCTGGGAAATGATGTCTTTCACATTTTAGCATCTAATTATCAGGGTGCATTCTTCTGTAAGCAAGAACTCGGGCCACGTGTTCCCCTGAAATAGAGTTCCCCTCCGAAAGGCGAGAGTGACGCCAAGTTCTCAGAGTGAGGGTAGCTAAAAGGGTGTCATATGGTAACAGATGGGTGTGAACATGCTAGGCACCACTGAACCACATCCCTAGACCTTTTTATTTTTTATTTTGAGACAGGGTCCCGCTAAATTGCCTAGACTGGCCTTGAACTTGAAGTTTTCCTGCCTCAGCCTCCAAGCACCTGAGATTACAGGTGTGCCCCATGGCTCCCAGCTCTGTCACAGTTCTTTCTGATGCTCAAATTGTACCTCAAATTTTGCTTCTGTGTCCTTTGAACATGTCCCTACCATTCTTTGGGCTTACTTACTTAGTTGTTATCTTACTTAGTTGCTTATTAGGGTGTTTCAGATTCACCTCAGACGTTGCCTGGCTAGTCCTGGAATACACTTTTCCTCCCAGGAGCCCTGCTTCCTCAGCGTGGCAAAGTATGAGACTCTGGGTGTCTACTGTCCCCTTCCATCCCTGCCCTTTGTGGAAGCCATAACTTATAATTATTATTATTTTTTTTGGGTGCTGGGGATCAAACCCAGGGCCTTGTGCTTACAAGGCAAGCACTCTACCGACTGAGCTATCTCCCCAGCCCCGGAAGCCATAACTTCTTTGGGAAAGCAGCAGACAGAAGAGCTGAGGACACCCCTGGTCCAGGAGTGGGTTGTACTCATACAGGCTAAGGGGCTCTGATCGACCACTTTTCCTCTCTAGAACTAGGTTTTCCATCTGTGATAAAGCAACTACACTAAACTGAAAGTGGCCTTCAAAGACATGCACACCCTAATTCCTGGAACCTTTAAGTATTAGTTTATTAGAAATAAGGGTCTTTATAATTGTGATTAAGTATCTTGAAACGAGGCTGAGAAAACAGACTCAGTTCTGGAAGAGGAATCTAAAAGCAAGGTGGTGGCAAGGTAGGTCTGATTCTGAGGATTCTTCTCTTTCTATATTGGAGTGGGAGGTGAGAACTTTCCGGTGTCTCCTCTCATAAAGACTTTACTCTCATCATGGGGGCCCCCACCCTCTTGACCTCATCTAACCCCATATCACCGAAGGCTGCATTTCTAAATAACATTACTTCAGGAATTCGGGTTTTACCATATGAATGACTGAGGATGCGTTTAGCCCATAGCTCTGACACCCAGAGGGAGATGCCTTCAAGTCAGACACAGATTTGAAGACCTTGGTCTTGAGGATGCAACCCCAAGCCAGGAATGCCTGGAGCTACCAGAAGCTGGGAGAGAACTTCTTCGGGCTTCCAGGAGTGTCAGAGAATGATATTTTGTTCTAAGTCACCGAGTTTGTGGTAGTGTTAGAGAAGTCACAGGAAACGAGTGGAGGAACCACAGGTGGAAAGAGCTAATGCCTTCTCCAGCAACCTATATAGACAATGATCTTTTGCTTTCCATCTTGCTCCCACCCACCCATTCCCAACTGGAACCTTGCAATGGTGATCAGATATGCCACCTTCTGCTAAAACCTGCCAGCTCCTCATTACAACTTAAGAACTACTCAGTCAAAAGCTGTGCCTGGGGGCTGGTTTTGTGGCTCAGTGGTGGAGCGCTTACCTGGCATGTGTGGAGCACTGGGTTCAATTCTCAGCACCACATAAAAATGAACAAGTAAAATAAAGGTATTGTGTCCATCCACAACTAAAAAAAAAAAAAAAAAAAGCTGTGCATGGTAGCTGCATTTATAAAACAATACAAGCAGGAAGGAGACCCAAATACAGTCAAAGGAAGTGCAGGTGGGGCATGCTTATAGCCCCAGCTATTTGGGAAGCTGAAGCCAGAGGACTGCTTGAGCTCAAAAGTTCAAGGCCAGCCTGGGCAATGCACTGAGACAGTTTTTAAAAAATGTGTGTTTTTTTTTTTTTTTTTAATTAAAGTGTAAACTGTAGGGTATTCATATAATGAGACCGTGTACAACCAGGGCAGGGAAGGAACTAGGGCCACTTGTGGCCACATGGATGGGGGCTCAGGGATAGAAGCCGGGCAGCGAGGTGAAGACCCCACCTGTTTCCATGAATAGGCAGGCAGATTTTTCTGTGGAGTCAGGATGACAGCCCCCACAGGGGCCTGAAGGGCTCACAGGAGCCAGTGATGTTTTTGATATCAGCTGGTTTTCTGGGATACCCACTGTACATATCTCTACACATCATAAACCTTCACCAAAAGGTTAAAAAGTTGCCAGGGGTGGTGGCCCATGCCTGGAATCCCAGCAAATCTTTATTTATTTTTATTTTTTTAATTTAAAAAAATCTATATTTTTGTAGACTGTCTTTATTTATTTTTATTCAGTGCAAAGGATTGAACCCAGTGCCTCACGCGTGCTAGGCAGGTGCTCTCCCACTGAACTACAGCTCCCCCCAAGCAATTCTTAAGGCTGAGGTTTGAGGATTGCAAGTTTGAGTCCCGTCTTGGCAACTTAGCAAGACCCTATCTCAAAATAAGAAATAAAAAGAAGAGGGCTGGGATTGTGGCTCAGGGGTGGAGCGTTTGCCTAGCACGCATGAGGCACTGGGTTCGATCCTCAGCACCACATATGAAATTAAATAAAATATAGTTTAAAAAAAAAAAGCTGAACTTCCTTGAAAACAGAAGAAGAGTGATGGCCGGCCCGGTGATGCACACCTGTAACCCTGGTGACCCAGGAGGCGGAGGCAGCAGGACCACAAGTCCAGAGCCAGCCTCAGCAACTAGCAAGGCCCTAAGCAACTGTGAGACACTGTCTCAAAATTAAAAAGGGCTAAAGATGTGGCTCAGGGGTTAAATGCCCTGGGTTCAATCCCTGGTGGTACCAAAAGAAAAAGAAAAAATAAAAGGAAAAGAAAAAAAAAAAAAAGAAAACCAGGGATGTAGCTCAGTGGTAAAGCACATGGGGTTTAATCCCTGGTCCTGTTGCAGAGGGTGGAGCCAAAGCAACTGTGTTGGGGGCGCGGACCATAAACACCAGTTCCTGTGGTCCCATAGGAGGAATTCAAGAGAGCTGCACCAAGTGCCGAAAGGGATTTGTTAGAAAAGTGAGAATGAAGATGAGGTACAGTGCAGGCACTGCACAGAGCGCCTCCAGAGAGAACGGAGTGCTTTTCATGGAGTCCGGGGTTTCTAAGGGCTTTGGTTTCTTACGTTAGTGTCACATTCTCTCCCGAAGTGTTTTCTGACCCTTTTTAGGGGGCATTGGGGGTTGAACTCAGGGGCACTCGACCACTGAGCCAAGTTCCCAGCCCTATTTTGTATCTTATTTAGAGACAGGGTCTCACTGAGTTGCTTAGTGCCTCATTTCGCTGAGGCTGACTTTGAACTTGCAATCCTCCTGCCTCAGCCTCCTGAGTCCTTGGGATTACAGGCATGAGAACCACAGCTGACTTTTCTTACCCTTTGTATAGCCCTCAGCAAAATTTCCTTTGTAAGGGTTCAGATGACCTGGTCACAAGGGGAGGGTTGTGAGGACCTGTGGGTGGGTGTGACATGATCTCAGAAACAATGGTTTCCTTAAGGGGCTGTGATCAACTATTGCTGGGGGAGGTTTGGCATACCAGTTCCCATTTTCCAGATGTTTGTCTTTTTCGATAAAGTTCCCTGTGATTTCCCGTCCTGTGGCCTGTGAACCCTCTTTGATGTGTATGTCTGGTACTGCCTGTAGGACACCCTTCATTGTCCATCCCCTCCCCTACCCACCTGCTCAAGGCTAAGCCACCTACCTGCAGTACGGAGAAAAAATAATAAATACAGGAAAGAAAGTAGTTCATAGACCCAGGGTGGAACTGTAGCTCGATGATAGAACTTGCTTAGCATGGGCTGGGGAGATAGTTCAAGCACAGGGTCCTGGGTTTAATCCCCAGCACTGCAAAGAATTTGCTCAGCATATGCCCTGGGTTGCCCTGGGTTGATCACTAGCACTGCAAAGAAGGAAACAAAATTAACCTTTCCAAAAGGACCAGAAAACAACAACCCCCACCCCAAAGTCCAATAGAGACACAAAGCAAAGTAGTATTTGCCAGGGGTTAATGGGATTGCCGGGGTTAATGGGAGAGAGGAATGGGGAGTAAGTGCTGACAGATATGTGGGTTTCCTATTTTTTTATTTTTAGTTTCACATGGAAACAATACCTTTACTTTATTTATTTTTATATGGTGCTGACGATCAAACCCAGTGACTTACTTGTGCTAGGCAAGTGCTCCACCACTGAACCCCAGCCCCTGGGGTTTCCCTTTGGGATGATGAAACTATTTTAAAACTGGATAGAGTTGGTGGTGGCACAATATTGTGAATTTATTTATTTATTTATTTTTTAACCCACTCAGGGGCACTTAATCACTGAGCCACATCCTCTGCCCTTTTTATTTTTTATTTTAAGACAGGGCCTTGCTAAATTGCTGAGGCTGGCCTTGAACTTGCGATCCTCCAGCCCCAAGTTGCTGGGATTACAGGTGTGTGCCATCATGCCCAGCACAACACTGTGAATATATGAAATGCTACTAGCTGTATACTTTAATTATTTTGGTACCAGGAATCAAACCCAGGGACGCTTAACCACTGAGCGATATTCCAGCCCCTTATTATTGTTTGAGATAGAATCTCACTAAATTGCTTAGGACCTTGCTGAATTGCTGAGACTGACTTTGAACTTGTGATCCTCCTGCTTCAGCCTCTGGAACTGCTGGGATTATAGGCATGTGCCACTGGATCACACTAGATGTAGACTTTAAAATGACTAAAATGAGCTAGGTATGGTGGCACATACCTGTAATCCCAGTGATTCGGGAGGTTGAGATGGGAGAATTGCTAGTTCCAGGCCAGCTTCATCAATTTTGCAAGGCCAACAGGGCCCACTTTATGCTTATTTTGCTGCTCTGCCATGGCAACTTATTTTTAAAATGGACATGTTTCTTTCTCTCCCCCTTTCCCTAATCTCTCCCCCTCCCTAATTTTAGAGGAAACAGAGTTACCTTCTTCCCCATTTTAGGCAGATTTATCTGTCTCTGAGTACACTCCCACCATAGGAACAAAGTAATCCAGACTTTGGGGATGGTACTAGATCATCTCAGAAATGACTGTCTTCCAAATTAAGTTAATTACAACTCCAGACAGAGAACATGTGAAATGTAGCCTTTGAATCGCCTCTTTAAAAGCCCCTGTTCCTGATGATGGGCAGAATCACAACCTCTGGGACAGGAGTCCCGTGTTTCTCCTTTGCTAGCAAAGCAATAGACTTTTTTTCCTTTCTCTCAAAATCATGTCCTCGTCACTGAATTGGCATCTGGGACAAGGCTGAGCTTTCGGCAATAGAACCCTGTCTCAAAAAATAAAAAGGACTCAATAGCTCAATAGTAGGCAGCCTTGGGTTCAATCCCCAGTACCAGAAACAAACAAACAAAACCAAGGTAGCACAAACAAAATCACCAAAGAACACCCCCCCTTGAAAAACAAACAAACAAAACAAAACCCACCCCCAAATCAAAAACATCTAGAATAATATTTGGCCAGACACTTGGGGACTGTGGCCTAGTGGAATTGACACACACAATTAGCCATCACAAGGAAATTCCCTTTCTAGGTATAAACCCAGAGAGGTGCCTGCAAGGGTGTGCTTGTCTGGTAGGGCTGTATGTCACAGTATCACAGAAGCAGGTGCAGGGAGTGGCTGCCTGGGGTCATCACTGGCAAGGAGTCCACCAGGAAGGCCTGTGAGGGAACCTCCCGGGCAGGTGGCAGGAGGTAGCCTAAGTGATGGCCATTCAGAGGTTTCCATGCATCAGTCCTGCTAGAGGACTCTCAGAAGTTCAGAAAGGAAGGATGAGGAAAAGAAGGCAGTAGGGACAGGACAGGCAATTAAGGAAAGAAGATGGCATGATGAAGTACAGGCTTAGGTACTTAGGTACAGGTAGAGCACAGGCTTAGAAAGCACTAGGCCCTGGGTCAGTCCCCAGCACCAAAACAGCAAGAACCCCACCTGAAACCAAACAAAAAGAAAAACCAAGGGACAGTAACAATAACAACAACAGTGAATTCTTAAAAAATGAAAAGAAAAAAAAAAAAAAGAAAGAAAAGAATTCACAGGGGTATCTCTAGAATAGGCTAATCCAGAGAGACAGAAAGATGATTAATGGGTGTCAGTGACCGGGAGAGGAGGGTGTGAGTTTCCTAGAGTTCTCAAAACAAAGTACTACAAACTGAGTTTTTAAAACAACAGAAATTTATTCTCTGAGTTCCACAGGCCAGATATCCAAACTGTGGCTTTTGTTAGTTGGTTTCTTCTGGAATTTATGAGGGAAGTTCTGTTCCATGCCCATCTGCTGGTTTCTGGTCACTCTTGGCAATCCTTTGTCTACAAATACCTAATTCCAACCTCGGTCCTCCCCACCTTTTCTTTTCAGTACTGGGTACTGGGAATTGAACACAGGGTTGCTCTACCAGAGCTATATCCCCAGCTCTTTTTTTTTTTTTTTTTTTTTTTGGTGCTGGGGATTGGACCCATGACCTTGTGCTTACAAAGCAAGCACTCTACTGACTGAGCTATCTCTCCAGCCCCTCCCCAGCTCTTTATTATTAGTTATTTTTGTACTGGGATTGAACCCAGTACATCCTGGGTTCAATCCAGGATGAACTACATCCTGTCCTTTTTATTTTGACACAGGGTCTAAATTGCTTAGGCTGGCCTTGAATTTGCCATCCTCTTGCCTCATCCTCCCAAGTAGCTGGGATGATTACAAGGCGTGGGCCACCATGCCCAAGATTCTGCCTCTTCTTCTTCTTTTTTTTTTCTTTCCAGTGCTGGGGATTGAACCCAGGACCTTGTGCTTGTGAGGCAGGCAATTTACCAACTGAGCTACATCCCAAGCCCTGCCTCTCTTTTTACACGTGTTTTCCCTGTGTACACATCTCTTCTTCTTCTTCTTTTTTTTTTTTTTTTTTTCTTTTTTTGGTACCAGGGATTAAACCCAGGGTGCTTAACCACTGAGCCACATCCCCAGTCCTATTTGTATTTTATTTAGAGACAGGGTCTCACTGAGTTGCTTAGGTCCTTGCTAAGTTGCCAAGGCTGGCTTTGAACTCACAATTCTCCTACCTGAGCCTCTAAGCTGCTGGGATTACAGTCCTATGCCACTGTGCCTGCACATCTCTTCTTATAAAGGCACTAGCCATATTGGATTAAGTTTTACTGTATTCCACCAGGCATAGTGACGCAAGCCTGTAATCCCAGCGCTCGGGAGGCTGAGGCAGGAGGATTGCAAAATCAAAGCCAGCTTCAGCAACTCAGCGAAACCTTGTCTCTAAATAAAACATAAAAAGGGCTGGGGATGTGGCACTGTGTTAAGTGCCCGTGTTCAATTCCAGGTACTTAAAAAAAAAAAATTTCGTTTACTCCAGTATGACCTCATCATAACTTTATTAAACTGCAATGGTCCTATTTCTAAATAAACTTATACTCACAGGTACTTTAAAATATCTTTTGGGGGGTTACAAGTAAGCACACAATAGGGGCATAGTGGGTTAAATGATATGCCCCAAGATGATATGCCTGCCTGTGACTGTAAACTTCTTTAGAAAGGAGCTTTGTAGATAAAATTAAACATATCAACAATGAGGTCACTTTATCCACATAGGTCCCAAATCCAATGATGAGTGTCCGTGTAAAAGACACATTCAGTGATGCAGTCACAAGACCTCCTTAGCATGGGTTTGAGGGTGCCACCTAAGGGTGGGAGGGAGAACCAGACACAGGTGTGGCCTCAGGGGAAGGAAGAGGGTGAGGTGGGCAGGTTTCCCGCTGGGGTGGTGAGCAGTCATCAGCTGCCTTGGGTGCAGTCTGAGCAGTCCCTGCACACTTTTCCCCTCCAAGCCCTGTCTACCAGGTTGTTCCTAGTGGATCGAGAAGTGAGTCCTAGAGGGTTGTGAAGGAGTATGAAGGACTAGGCCTTGGTTCCCTGGGGACAGAGCCAAGGCATACTCGTGTCCTGTCATGTGCTTCTGGACTTCTGACTGGCTGGCTCCTCAGAGAGAACCGAGTGAAGGCCTAGCCCTATTTGGATATCCCCTGGGCTATTCCTGGGTCTGCCTGCTCTCCCTTCCTCCTGGCACTTTCCAAAGCCTCACTTTTCCCACCTGTAAGATAGGGAGACAGCAGCCTGGTGCCTGGTGGTGAGAGGATGCTCCAGGGCCTGCTACTGACGCTGTATGTCACCAGCTTATGTGGTTGCCCCACACTGGGGATGAAGATTTTGGACCTAAGCAGAGGAATGGGGGGCTCTGCCAGGGTTCAGAGGAAGGCCTGTAAACATACGGTCAACATAGGGTGCCAGGGAACCCAACCTCCCTCTAGGACCTGCTGGTACAGCCTCCTCTGGGCAACTCGTACCACCTCACTTCACTGTTTAAACTTTACCAGTTGCTTATAAGCTATTCTGCCTCAACGCCTGTGCATTCGTTTTTGCCTGTTCTTGCAGTGCAGGGAGCAGCTCCTAGGTCAGCAACTACCATCAATCGTCCTCCCCCCCCCCCCTTTTTTTTTTCTTTTTGCTACAGTGTTTGGCTGGGTTGCTCAGGTTGGCCTGGAATTTAGGATGCTCCTGCCTCAGCCGCCCGAGTGTCTGGAGGGTCCAAGTCGCCAGCCAGGGTCCAGGCCAGGCCGCAGCAGGGGCGGTCGGGCAGCCCAGGAGGGCCGGAACAAAGGCAGGGGCGGGGACAAGCCCGCGGCCCCCAACCCCGCTGCGACAGAGGCCACGCCCGCTCGGCGGCCGGCCGGGAGAGCTTGGCCCAGCGCTATGCAGAGAGCCGGCCCACGCCAGCCGTTTTTTTCGTGCTGCGTCCCCGCAGGGGTGCCCCCTCCTGGGGTCCTGCTTCTCCCCAGATAGCTTTCGCTGCACGCCCGCGCCTTGGCCCGGAATCCTCCTCCCCAGACCCTGCTCCCCCTGATCCTTTTTCTCTCAAAAGACATTCTCCACACAGAACCTGATTCTCTCTCCGCCTTTTTCTTTTGGTTCTGTTTAGGCTGAGCCACATACCCAATCTTTTTACATTTTATTTTTTAGACAGGGTCTTTCTGAGTTGCTTAGGGCCTCCCTAAGTTGTTGAGGCTGGCTTTGAACCCACGATCCTCCTGCCTAAGCCTCCCCAGCCGCTGGGATTACATTCTGCGCCATCGCGCCCGGTCCTCGCCCCACTTGAGGGGTTCAGTTTGCCCACCTGGAAAAAAAAGGACAGCTGGACAGTTAAAACATGGGGAGTCCCTGGGGGTAGGGCGGGACCTGACGAAGTGGCTGCTCCGCGGTTTCTGGTGGCCTGTGTTTGACTTCTGCGAGTTTCGTGTTTTCAAAGTTCAACCACACAGAGGTTACGATCGCCTCCGCCTCCAGACACAACCAGAACCCCTCCACCTGGGCCACACCCACTGCACACGGGGCCCTCCCCCTCTCCGGAAGTAATGGGGACCCAGCGGCAGACGTCTCACCGCCGGCCGAAGGGCGGGGATTGAGGTGGAGGTACGCTTTGCCCATGCGCGTGAGCGCACCCGCCTGCCCGGGCGCGCTCGGTGGGGGCGTGGAGCTGGGCAAAAATCACGCTCCAGTAACGGTGCGGACTCCCGGCTCGCGAATTCAGTTGCGGCGGTGACGTCACAGGGACCACGCCCCCTGCAGGTCGTGCCGAGGTGGGGTTGGCCGTGGTGGACGGGCCCCGCGCGGGCGCGTGCGTACTCGCGGGCTTGCCCGCGGCGCCCGGCTTCGGCCCCGCCCCCGGGCGTTCGGCGCTCACGGCGCGTGCGCATCGGCGTCGGCGCCAGTTATTTCTGTCCCGCCCCCAGGCCGCGGCTCTTTCTGCGAGCGGGCGCGCGGTCGAGCGGTTGTACGTGGGGCTTGTGGCGCGTGTCTCGGTGGTGGCTGAGGAGAAGGCCCGGGTGGCGCCGTCGGGAGGCGATCGGGCAGCAGCCAACCCTGCCTCAGCAGCGTCCCGCACGCGGCAGGCAGCAGCCCAGGAGACGCGTGGCGGCGCTCGGCCTCGCGGCGGCGGCGGCGGCCCAGCCGTTGGCGGCGAGTGGGTCTGCGCCTGCGCGGCGGGCCCCGCGCCCCTCCTCCCCCCTGGGTGCCCCCGGCGGCGTGTGAATGGCGGCCTCGGCGGCGGCGGCCTCGGCGGCGGCGGCCTCGGCTGCCTCAGGCAGCCCTGGCCCAGGCGAAGGCTCGGCGGGCGGCGAGAAGCGCTCCTCCACCTCTTCGGCCGCGGCCTCGGCTTCTGCGTCGTCGCCCGCGGGGGGCGGTGGCGAGGCTCTGGAGCTGCTGGAGCACTGCGGCGTGTGCCGGGAACGCCTGCGACCGGAGAGGGAGCCGCGACTGCTGCCCTGCCTGCACTCGGCCTGTAGTGCCTGCCTCGGGCCCGCCGCGCCCGCCGCCCCCAACAGCTCGGGGGACGGCGGCGCGGCGGGCGACGGCGCCGGTGAGTACGGGTGGCGGGCGCCCCTCCCCCTCCCGCAGCCCCGATCCGGACTCGGCGCAGAGACCCGGACTGCGCCTGTGCGGGAGCTCGGGGGCCGGCGGGGCTTGGCCGGGGCGGGTTCTGGGCCCTGCGTGGGAAGAGTGGGCCCCGAGAGGGGCGTCGGGCCGAAGTTGGAGGCAGTCTGGGTCCGGGCGTGGAGGATCTGCTTCCGCTGGAGAATGGGTATGCAGCTCGGGTGTGAGCGGGCATCGCTCTCAAACCCCTGCCTCTCCTAGTGGTGGACTGTCCCGTGTGCAAGCAACAATGCTTCTCCAAAGACATCGTGGAGAACTACTTCATGCGGGATAGTGGCAGCAAGTCTTCCTCCGACGCCCAGGATGCGAACCAGGTGCGTTCTGCTTTAGAGGAACTTAGCACCAGCTCCAGTTGTTACTTTCTAGGTAACACACCATCTCTCTGGGCGGGTGGTCTAGCTTGGGGTATAGACCCACCATAGTCTCGGGCTGTATTTCCTGGGAGGTAAATCTGGACCTACCAGATTTTCCTGCTTTCTCTGACCCTGCCTTTTCCTTGACAGTGCTGCACCAGCTGTGAGGATAATGCCCCAGCCACCAGCTATTGTGTGGAGTGCTCGGAGCCACTATGTGAGACATGTGTGGAGGCTCACCAGCGGGTGAAGTACACCAAGGACCACACTGTGCGCTCCACTGGTACGTGATGGGGTTGCTGCTGGAGCTTCCCTGTGTCTTCAGTTGCTTATAATGCTGGTTTTTATTTGGTGGATGGGTATTTAGGGGTGGTACTACCTGAAAGGTCTGAGGGCAGAACTCAGAAATAGGAAAGCCTAGGCTCTGGTTTGCAGTCTCTCCGGGGACCCAGGGGGAAGGAAAAAGGCCATGACCAGGGGAGGCATAGGGACCTTTAACATGCTACAGGGGTACAGAGGATTCAAGAAGATCATCTTGGAGACACCCAGCGTGAGAGAGGGCCCTGGTTGGTGAAGGGCTGTATATATGCAGTTAGGAAAAAACAAGATGTGAGGGTCTTTCTAGATTTGGAATTCCTGGCATTTGGTCTTAGACTGAACTGGGGTTTCTAGGATGAGCTTTTTGACAAGTTTCGAGGGTTTTGGACCATCATTGATGGTGAGTCAGCTGTTGAGGCCTGACCTAAACACCTCAGTTAGGTATTTGTAAGCTTTTCTGATGTGGGTTTGGTTTAGGAAGGGGTTTGTGTGATAGTGGAGATTGGTAGCCGTGAGGAATGGGCAAGGATCTGCAGAGGTCACAGGTTTCAGGTTCCTGGCCAATGTTGAGGGTACATGGAGTGGGCTGCATAGAAGCCCAGTACTGGTTGATCTCTGCTTGTGTGCCACATAATTTGGGCTTGGGTATTGCATGATTTAGACTTGGTCAGTATTGGCAGAACTTGATTCTTGTTAGGAGGAAAGAGACTGATATGCTTGGTAATTTTTCAACTGGGGAGACTGGTGTGGGTTATTGATGTGTTGGTTTTTAGTGGTATTACTCTGAGCACCAGGACTCTTGACGCAAAGAGGGGACCTGTTAACATTTTGAGAGTTACCAGTTTAAAATTTTATCTCCTAGTTTGAAAAGGTTCAGCTGAGCTTCTTATTAGTTCTTCATTTATAAGGAATTTTTTTGTTAGGAAAGAGAGAAGACTACAGTGAAAGAGAAAGGTAGCCAATTGGGAGATGGTTTGTAGGTAGGCAGAATACTGAGACGGGTTTCCAGGAGAAAGAATAATGAGTTCTCTTGATAGGCTGTCATCTTTAACATTTTTATTGCCACTCATGGAAGCTGATAGAATTGTTTTTTCTTGAATAGATTGGAGAGATTGTTTTGGGAGCAAGTAGCAGCCACTGCCATGGGCCCTCTAGGTTTTCCCCGTAGACCAGGTAGATAGGAAATATCCCAAGCTCTGTCTGCTGGCCAAAACAGAAGTGGCCAAGAGTCGGGTCCAGCCTCATGGTTCTTACCTTTCAGGGCCAGCCAAGTCTCGAGATGGTGAACGCACTGTCTATTGCAATGTGCACAAGCATGAACCCCTTGTGCTGTTCTGTGAGAGCTGTGATACCCTCACCTGCCGGGACTGCCAGCTGAACGCCCACAAGGACCATCAGTGAGTCCCAGAGCACAGTGGGTGGGTGGATGCCACTTAACCTTGGGCTCAGCATGCAGGTAAAGCTCTCTTCTGCTTTCAGGTACCAGTTTCTGGAGGATGCAGTGAGGAACCAGCGTAAGCTCCTGGCCTCATTGGTGAAGCGCCTTGGGGACAAACATGCCACACTGCAGAAGAGCACCAAGGAGGTTCGCAGCTCGTAAGTGTGGATGCGAGGGGTGTGGGGAACCCTGGGTAAGACAAACCCCAGCCTGACCTACTGCGTCTCCTAGGATCCGCCAGGTATCTGATGTGCAGAAGCGCGTGCAGGTGGATGTCAAGATGGCCATCCTGCAGATCATGAAGGAGCTGAACAAGCGTGGCCGTGTGCTGGTCAATGATGCCCAGGTAAACCTTGTGCAGGTGGAGGACTAACTGGTACCCACTGCTTTCCTTGCTGACCTTGTTCCCTTTGACCTGCAGAAAGTGACTGAAGGGCAGCAGGAGCGTCTGGAGCGGCAGCACTGGACCATGACCAAGATCCAGAAGCATCAGGAGCATATCCTGCGCTTTGCCTCTTGGGCTTTGGAGAGTGACAACAACACAGCTCTGCTGCTTTCTAAGAAGCTGGTGTGTGGCGGTGGGCTTCAGTTGGGTGAACCCTTGTACCCTGGGGCTCTATTCGTTTTCTAGTGTTAATATCCCACTTGTCCCACCAGATCTATTTCCAGCTGCACCGAGCCCTCAAGATGATTGTGGATCCTGTGGAGCCACATGGTGAGATGAAGTTTCAGTGGGACCTCAACGCCTGGACCAAGAGTGCTGAGGCATTCGGTGGGTCCCAATTTTTGCCCTTGTTCTACTTTGGTGCCACTCTAGGGACTGCACCTACTTAGCACTTAAGCTTTTCTCTCTTTTTCAGGCAAGATTGTGGCGGAGCGTCCTGGTAGCAACTCCACGGGCCCTGCGCCCATGGCTCCTCCAAGAGCCCCAGGGCCTCTGAGCAAACAAGGATCTGGTAGCAGTCAGGTGAGCGGGGAGAGGACCCAGGGAGGGGCAGGGCACAGGGTCTAGTTGGGACTGAAGTCTACGTGCTCTGTTCTGTTTGCAGCCAATGGAGGTACAGGAAGGTTATGGCTTTGGGTCAGGTGAGTGGGTCTTTCTGGGGGCGGGGTAAGAGGACCCCAGTTAATGCCCTGTGTCTACCCCACCCTGTCATCTCCATATTTGTCTTCTTAATAGATGATCCCTATTCAAGTGCAGAACCACATGTGTCAGGCATGAAACGGTGAGTGGCAGTTCTTGGTGGGGTAGTGTTGGGTGAGGGATAGGGACAAGTGGGTGCTTAAGTCAAGGTCTACTTACAGGTCCCGCTCAGGTGAGGGTGAGGTGAGCGGTCTCATGCGGAAGGTGCCACGGGTGAGCCTTGAGCGCCTGGACCTGGACCTTACAGCTGATAGCCAGCCGCCCGTCTTCAAAGTCTTTCCAGGCAGCACCACTGAGGACTACAACCTCATAGTTATTGAGCGTGGTGCTGCTGCAGCAGCTGCTGGTCAGCCAGGGAACGTGCCCCCGGGAGCCCCTGGTGCGCCACCCTTGCCTGGCATGGCCATTGTCAAGGTGAGCTTGTCCCAAGGGACCATTGGAAGGTGGCATTTGTCACAGGGGTCTGGAGTCTTGTTAACACCCTTCACTGCCTTGCAGGAGGAAGAGACAGAGGCCGCCATTGGAGCCCCTTCTGCTGCCACTGAGGGCCCTGAGACCAAGCCTGTGCTGATGGCTCTGGCTGAGGGCTCTGGCACTGAGGGTCCCCGCTTGGCCTCACCTAGTGGCAGCACCAGCTCAGGCCTGGAGGTGGTGGCTCCAGAGGGCACTTCAGCCCCAGCTGGTGGCCCAGGTACCCTGGATGACAGTGCCACCATTTGCCGTGTATGCCAGAAGCCAGGTGACTTGGTCATGTGCAACCAGTGTGAGTTTTGCTTCCACCTGGACTGCCACCTGCCTGCCCTGCAGGATGTACCAGGGTGTGTATGAGTCCGTGGGGTCTGGGCAGTGCGTGTAGGGCTGGGCAGGTTCCTGTGCATTCCCTCCCTTTTTTACCCTAGGGAGGAGTGGAGCTGCTCCCTCTGCCATGTACTCCCTGACCTGAAGGAGGAAGATGGCAGCCTTAGCCTGGATGGTGCCGACAACACTGGTGTGGTGGCTAAGCTCTCACCAGCCAACCAGAGGGTAAGGGCTGAACTGCTCAGATGTGGTTGGCACAGTGGGTTTGACTTTGCTATGTTCTATATAGCTCTGACATTTCTTATGCCATCTTAGAAATGTGAGCGTGTCCTGCTGGCCCTGTTCTGCCACGAACCCTGCCGCCCCCTGCACCAGCTGGCTACCGACTCTACTTTCTCCCTGGTATGTTGTTTCCTAGAGTCCAAGAGTACAGAGGTAGAGGATACTGGATCTTGACTCTCAAGGTGTATGTTGTCTCTTGCCTACAGGAGCAACCTGGTGGCACCCTGGACCTGACCTTGATCCGTGCTCGTCTCCAGGAGAAATTGTCACCCCCTTACAGCTCCCCACAAGAGTTTGCCCAGGATGTGGGCCGCATGTTCAAGCAGTTCAACAAGTTGACTGAGGTGAGCCTATAGAATGAGGGTGAGGGTGTGGGGGTAGGGAAGTGGGAGAAGGAAGCCAGTGCCCACCCACCGACTGCACCCTTGCCTGTCCCAGGACAAGGCGGATGTTCAGTCCATCATCGGCCTGCAGCGCTTCTTCGAGACGCGCATGAACGAGGCCTTCGGTGACACCAAGTTTTCTGCTGTGCTGGTGGAGCCCCCGCCGCTGAGCCTGCCTAGTGCTGGCCTAAGTTCCCAGGAGCTGTCTGGAGGCCCTGGTGATGGCCCCTGAAGCTGGGGCCCTTACGGTCTGGCAGCCCAGCTTTGTCCTGTCATCCCATCCCCACCCCAACCCTGGTGGCCTAACTCCTATTCCCTGGTGGCCCCATCCCCAGTCCCTCACAAAATGGTTTTTACTTCTGTGGATTTAATAAAAATTTCACCAGTTCCTCAGGCCTTGGCTGGTTGGGGGCTATGGTCCTGGGGCCTGTTCTCTGCCTGCTTGTATTCCTTACCTCCATCAAGCACTAAGCACTGTTGGCCCCCAGAGCCCTTTTTCTCAGCTTACCTGAACTAGGAGTGGGGAAGAACACTCCTCTTAGGCCTTTTCTGGAACTGTGGAGGTCATACAGGATGGTGGAAGTACACACTAGAGGTTGTCAAGGGCCATAGGCCTCATGGCAGCCTACTTCTGAGTACTTTGGAGTGTGGTTCCACAGCAGACCTAGTGTGTTAAGACTTCAGTTTGTCCAGATTCTTTCTCTTGCTTAGCCTCTTGACCTCAGTTCATCTGTCCTGACTCAAGCTACTCTTGGGGTGCTATCTAGCCCCTTATCCCTGTAAGCCAGGATTGTCCTTGGGTTCTCATCAAGCCAATTTTCAGTCAAACCTTGTTGGGTGTTAACAGTGTTTAGGGAGTGTACCATTGGGTTAGAGACAGCAAACAGTGGAGCAGGACACACAGGTCCCAAATCCCTGAGTGCCAGGTTGGTTGCTTGTCCAGCCTTGTCCCAAACCCCAACCAATATGGAATGTGGGCCCCAAGGACACCGGCCTGGCCCCATGTGAGGCTACTCTCACAGGTTTGGGAAGAAGTGTCCAATTTTATTGCAGAGGGGGCATGGTAAAACCCTGGGTATCTGTTCCCCCACATCCTCCATGGCAGTAGGGTGGTCAGTCCCTCCTTAGGTTCTTGAGTCTCTCTTCCAGATCTGCATCTGCATCAGCCAGGGCTGAGGCTGTGGCCTCTGCCTTCTTCCCACCAGCAGCCACACTAAGTGAGCCTCCAGTGGAGGGGAGGTCTGAAGAAGGGAAGAGTTAGGGTTTTAGAGTAGGGAGAACAGTCAAGGACTATGGGTGGGGAATCAGAGGGTTTGGTGCACTCACTTGAGAGCTCATCCGTCAGGCTTAGTCCCAGCTCATCCAGGACCTGGGACACAACAGCATCACTACAGAAGAGGAGGAACTTGTTGAGAGCCATGCATGGGTTGAGGACCAGGGAATCACCCCCACCTTACCATCCAGTTTTCCCCACACCTCTCCTCTTCATCCTCCTCGTCCCCCATGGCATCATCAATGGCATCATTCATCATCTCCTCCTTCATGTCCATGATCTCTGCCTGCCGCTCAAACTCCATCATGATCTTCTGGATCTGGGGCAGTTTCAGCTGGAAGTGGGTAGGATGAGTTTGGTCCCTGAGGGTGAGGAGGGGTGGGCTGGGGTGGAAAGGGGAATTGGGAGAGATACCTGTCTGTTCATGGTGCCCATGGCCTTGGTGACACCCTTCATGGCTTGTGCCATTGAGTTGTTGGACTTCAGTGTCTGTATCTTGAGGGACACAGCTTGGATGTTGGCCCGCATCAATACAAACTTGCGCACATAGCGCCGGGTCCGCACCAGGTCTTTTGCCATGATGCGCACAGCATCCTGAAGAATATAGCATCAAAAATGAGGCCATAAAATTACACTTGGTTTCCTCTTGATCTTTTTTCTTTTTCTACCAGGGATTTAAACCCAGGGGCCCTTTACCACTGAGCTATATCCCTAGCCCTTTCTAATTTTTTTTTTTTTAATTTGTAGTTTTTTTTTATTGGTGCCTCTTTAAGCATTATTTAGAGAGAGGGTCTCACTAAATTGCTGAGGATGGCATTTAACTTGCAATCTTCCTGCCTCACCCTCCTGAGTTGCTGGAATTACAGGCATGTGCTACCGTGCCCATCTTAATCCTCTATCTTGAGCTACCACTTGCTAAACTTTGTAAGTTCATCCTAATCCCTAAGTGGTAGAAGGCAGGCCTAGGCTCACTTCTAATTGGTCAGACACCTTTTGTTGGCTTCTAACCCCAGTCTACACAAAGAATCTGCCTCAGGGCTGGGGAAGAAGCCCTTGTAGAGTGCTTGCCTTCTAGCGCGCACACAGCTTGGATTCCTACCCCATAACCTGCATAACCAAGTGCAGTGGCACATATGTGTAATCCCAGCAAATAAAGAGGCTGAGGCAGGAGGACTGCAAGTTTGAGGCCAGCTGCAGCAATTTGGCAAGACTGTCTCAAAGGACTGGGGATGTATGTAGCTCAGTAATTCAGTGCCCCTGGATTCAATTTCCAGTACAAAACAAAACAAAACAAAAATCCCTGCAGTGCAGACTATGTCCTGAAATATACAAAGTCAAACATGGTGGTGCACATCTGTTATCCCAGTGACTAAGAAGGTTGAGGCTAAAAGAATACAAGTTTCAGACCAGACCTAGCAACTTAGCAAGACCCTGACTCAAAACGTTCACCTCTGGGTTTGATCCCAAGAAACACAAAACTAAACCCAAAATTAGAAACCTATCCAAGGATCAGATGTTTGGAAGACCAAGCATCTTCACTGTGCATCCCAGGAAATGGCACCTCTTTGGTCTGGCTGCTCAGAAAGTCGCCCCTCAAAGGCTCTGCCTCCCTTCTTGTTGCTTTCCCTAGGAGTTGACTCCCTCTTTTGGCCAAAGGTCATTCTTGTGGTCAACCCTTCACAGAGCTACAATTCTGAGCAGTCTTGCCCCAGTGCGCTAAGGCTCTCCAATGGCTGCTGGATGCACTCCCTTGTCATATCTTTAGACCCACTCCCATCATTCAAGCTTTGGCTCTGACAGCACTTCCATAGAGAAGACTTTTCCAGATTCCCAAACTAGAGAAGCCCTGTACATCTTTTCCTCAGCAATCCTCAAAGGACTTGTCATCTGGTGTCCTGTCTTGTTCACTGTCATCACAACAGTATCAGACTAAGATGGCACCTTGCCCCGTGTCCCAGCCCTGATTACTGGTACTTACCATCTGGCCCTGCTTGGCCATCTTTTTGATGTCTGCAATGATTTTCTTCTCCTGGGTCTCTAGTTTCTGTCGCTCTCTGTCCAGTTCCCGCATGGCGCGGTTCAGGGCCCGCTGGTTCTGCCGCAGTAGCTCCTCTGGTGTCTTCCGGCGCCCAAACAACAGGTCCATGGTGGTTGGAGCCCGCTGGCAGGCCTGGGACAGATGTGAGGCCTAGCTGTAGGGTGTGGGGCCCAGAAGGAGAGTGCGAGGCAACAGGCTCACACAGGGGGATCAGCGAGGACAGGAGGTGTGCAAAGGGCTGGGGGCTTCAGGGTAGCTCTCGGACGGTCCCAGCCCCTTCGCCTTTCCCCACGATTTTAGGGTGTGGAAGTTTGGCCACCCTTTCCGGAGCCAGGGGTGTGGCCCTAGAGTTTTGAAAGGGTATGCTGGGATAAGTAAGACCCTGAGTGCCAAGGAGAGGTCAGGATGGGAGAAGGTCCTGAATGCCAAGAACCAGGTGGATATGGGAGCTCTGAGGGTGGGGCAATGACATCAGGACCGGGTCCCCGATCGCTGAGAGAATTCGGAGGGCGGCCAGAGGCACTGACACCCTGCACACCCAGGACATGAAGGAGATTGGGACGCACTGTACACCGAGAACTGGGTCTGGGAATGTCGGGGCCCCGGCGCAACGAGGGCGAGTCGGTGTTGGGGTCCCCCCGATGCCTCGTACGCCGCCACCTGCCGGGACCGGCGGCCCAGCAGTGGCCACTCACCGGAGCTGGGACGGGGACTTGCTTCCGCTTCCGGGTCACGCGCCTCTTGCTCGGATCCCTGGCGTACCCACCAACGAAGGCCTCTCGGTTCTGTCGCCTCCGCCGCCGCCGTTTCCGGATTAAACGACTTGACGTCACAGGCCCCACCCACACCCGGAATGCTGGGTAGTAGCTGGCGCGCACGCGCAGTGGGATTAGCCCTGCGCTCAAGCGCATGCGCACCAGCTCTCGTGTCTCTGCCAGAGGTCCGAGGGCGTTCCCTGGGTCGGAGTCCCGCCCTAGTGATCCGAGCCAGGGCGCGGGTCCTGTCTGCAGCCGAGTGGTACATCTTTGGGTGCCTTCAGCCTAGACATTCTGGAGGGTCCCCGTGCCACCGCTTAGGGCACAGTTCATCCGTGCAACCCTGACTTCTGCCTGAGGCCTTGGACAGCGCCAAACGGGAGCCCCCTCCGTGTCCCGCACATGGTAAAAAGGGGCAAAGCTGGAGATGCTACGCGCTGGCGGGTGCCAGGAAGCCACATATTAGAGTCCTGCATTCTTCACCCTAGAGCCAGCGTAATCCCACCCAATCCAAGACTATCCCAGGTACCAGCCAGTTTGTATGAGGGTGACCAAATGCCACCTCACTGGCTACCATCCACTTTCCAATGCCCTCACCCCCTTCAGACCCCCTGAAGGACCTTACCTGCCCCTCCCATCCCACAGAAGGAAGAGGCAGAGGCCATGCAGTAACATTCCCCTTTAATAGCCTGGTGGGACCTCCAGTGGTGGAGGGGTGGGTTGCCTAGGCCAAGTTACCCAGGCCCCTTGCCCACCCACCCCACAGCCCAGAGTAGGGGGCTGGACAGCACCCAGCGGGGGGCTAGACAAGCCAATTCATTTCCCATCGCTGAGCAGGTCGGGGGGGAGGCAGCTCCGACCATAATCACGAGGTGGTTAAAAAAAAAAAATAACTAGGGGCAGGTAGCAGAGAGGGGAGGCAAGGCCAAGGCAGAGGATTCCCCCACCGGTTGCCCCCACCCCTCACCCTGTGGCCCCCAATAAATATTTGCAGGGGATGCCTGGGCTGGTGGCCCTGGCGGGGGCAGGAATATGCCAACCCTATTTCAGGCAGCGCTCAAAATAGGTGGAGCCGATGTAGCCACCTCTCATGGAGCGCTGCACATTCTGCTCAAACAGCCGGCGGTTGTTCTGCAGGACTTCCGCAGCCTCCTTGTTCAGTGGGTCTTCAGGGTTGGGCTCCTGTGGCCAGTACAAGTGGGGGTCAACAGGCCAGAGAGGAAGAAAGCCAACCTCCCCCCCATTCCCCAAATGCCTAGCTCTACTCACCAAGAAGAGATACTGCAGGCCATAAATTATGGAGTTTATCGTAAGGACTGGCTTCCAGTCCTCTCTGTGGGCAGAGAGCATCACAGTCAGAGGTTGGTGAGTGGGAGGCTGCTACAGGCTCTGGTGGTACTGAACAGGTCAGGGCCAGGGCAAGGAGGAGTGAGGACTTGAGAAACTAGGGGGAGGGGCAGGTAGCAGGACAGGCCATGGAGAAAGTCAGGGTTGGGCCATTAAAAAGATGACTTGGAGATAAAGGGACAGAGGGATGCAGAACACAAGGGAAGAAGAGGGACAGGGAGTATGCAGGAGGCTGTGAGAGGAATTGGCAGGCAGGGCTGGGAAAGGAAGTAGAGGGCCCGTGCCCTCACCTGAGGATGTTGAGGCAGACGTTGCCCTCGAGGTCAATGTTGGGGTGATAAACCATCGTCTCACACTTCACCTTGGGGGGATCATGTGGGTAACCCTGGCCCACCTGGCTCCAGGAAAAGAAAAGGGAGGTGGGTAGGTGCCTGGCAGGGTCTCAGATGCTGCCTCCTCAGTCCATGTAGCTACCTCTGCCCATTTGGGACTCACCTTAAAACTGAACACAAACTTCCCACTCTTGTAGAAGCCCTGGGAGGGAAAAGAGAAGGTGGTAGGGCCCCATCCTGCAGAGCCAAGGTCCCCCTTCTCTTGCTCTGTTCTTAGGAGTCTGGCCAGTACAAGTGGGACCACACTTACCTCATCAGGACAGATAACCAGCTTGAAGTTGAGGAGGTCGTCAGGGTCTGAGAAGCTGATGTCACAGGTCTTGGGCAGGTTCAGCTCGTTTATGTCTGCATTTGGGCAGCAGAGAAAGAGGCCAGAGAGAGGGAGAAGAAGGAAGAAAGAGGCACGTGAGAGAAAGGAGGGACCTCTGGACAGGTGTCAGAAGAGCCCTGATGGATTCATCACTGACCTCTGTGGGCTCTGTCATGGGCTATGCTCCACACCTCACCTCTAACCCATTCCATATTCTCTGCTCTCTGTTCCAGTCTCCAGGTGGGCTCTTCTGGATACACAGCACACTCCAAATATGCATCTTTAACTGTCCCACTTCCTGGGCCAAGGTGAACCCTAATTCTACTAAATCCACAGTCCCAAGTACCCCCAACTCAGTTCCCAAGTGACTCCACTCTCATGTGGCCCATATTCTCAAAGCCCTGGCGTCTAACAGCCTCTGAACATCCTAACCACAGGCTCCTCCCCCAGTCGCTGCTTGCACTCTCCAGTGTTCACCCATGCACCCAAACTCAAGGACCCATACCCTAAATCATTTCCTCTGCATCAAACACCCCTCTCTCCTCATCTCAAACTCAGGTTCCCATCTGACCCTCACACTCTCAAGTCCTCACCTTCACACTCCCTCTGACTCTTGAGATTCCCAGGATGATAGCCTAAATTTCCCCTCTTTAGTCTCCGACACCTACTATCACTTCCAGCTCCACCTGTCACCACAAACCCCAAAGTGCTCTCTAACCCCCAAACCCATGAGTCTGGGGCCCTTTTCTGACTCAGATTCCCTATGATCCCAGCATAAAACACTAAACCGTCTCTCACTCCTTTCCCCAGGTCTCCGTGCCCACTATCCCTCTGGACCTTCAGCCCAAGCCCAAGTTCCGGTCTGAACTCCAGACTCCGGAGCCCCCGCACCCCCACCCAAAACTCAGATTCCAGGGCCCTGATACTAGACGTCGGGCCTTCGGAACATCCCAAGCCCCCGCTACCGGATGCCTTACGTGACCCTCCCCGGTGGCCGCCTTACCCCGACTCCCCTTTCGGCATCGGTCCTCAGTCCTGACCTCCGACACTCCACATCCGCGGCCCACCATCCCTGGCCCTCGGTGATCGCATTTCCCCATTCCTGACTCCCTCATTACCCGACCCCAGGCCTTGTCCTCCGACCCCCCGGCCCCAACCCCCATCTCCCGACCAATACCCTTCTGGATCCGCAGCTGCGCCGCCGACGCCTTCTTGCTGCTGCCCTTGGTGCCGCCGGCCGACTCCTCCTCCTTCTTCTGCTGCTTCAGCGAGAACAGCTTGATCATCCTGCCGCCGCCGCCGCTGCCGCTGCCGCGGGGCCCGGGACCCCGGCCACCCGGCCCCCCGCCGCCGTCCGCGCCGCTTCCGCTCCTCGGACCCGCTGCCGCGGCCTCCTCCGCTGCTGCTGCTGCCGCCGCCCGCCCGGCCTGCCGCGCTGCTCCGCGCCCACCGCGCGGCCCGCCTCGGCTCCCGTAGTCCGGCTCTGGCCTGGCTCAGCGCCTCGGTCTCGCTCGGTTGCGCTCGGGCAGACTCGGCTATTCTCGGGCCCGTTCGGCCCCGCCCCACCTTCTCCCGGCCGCTCCCTCCTCCCCCTTGCCCGCTCAGGTCTTCCGAGGCCCAGCTGCAGCTGCAGATGCCAGGCTTCCAGGTCCTGCGGGTCACCGCTTATTCGCTCCCCCCGCAAGGGATTGCGGCTCGGGATGGAAGGAGGAAGCGGCAGCCACGGTGGCGGTAGCCGTGTACCGGAGGAGGCTCGGCTTCCGCGGTAGCCACGGCTTTGGCGCGGAGGTTGGCAACGGCCTCCGGCGCCCACGGCTTCGGATATTTCCGCCGCCTGCCCGCTTCGGCTCTTGTTGCCGGGCCTGCGCTGTGCGCCTGCGCAGCTCCTGCAGCCTTCGTTGCTCAGCGATGGGGTTTGGGGTTCGGGCTTTTTCGGCTAGGCTCGGGTATTTCCGTTCGTGAAGGTGACGATTCCGCGGTCCCGGACTCACTTCCTGGGACCCTCGTTCGGCCGGACAGGAAGTGATGCTTGTCGCCATCTTTGAGTGGGGCAGGTGCTTTCCCCTTGGGTCTCCGTGGGTCCACTTAATTTTGCATTCAAGCGGTGCGCAACAGGAGTGGATCAGAGTAGATCCTTGCCCCCAGAGGTCACAGACAAAAACAGAACCTGGGCGAGGCCAGGGGCATTACTCAGAGGGTGCAGGGTCGAGCACCCTCAGTATCCTAAGGCAAATCCAAAGATTCCCCTCTCGGAAATTCGATTGAGGTAAACTAACAGAAAACTCGTACTGTTCGGAGACTGAGGCAGGAGGGATCAAAGTTATGGCCCAGTTTGGGCGACATAGCGACACCCTGTCTCTTAAGCAAACTTGTATCGTGCCACAGAGTGGTGAGCACCGTGGAGGCTTACAGTCCAGGGTGGACACTGGGGGATGGGACACTCTCGGCTCGCCGGGGACCGGCAGAGGTTCACCGCCGCCTCGGTACCGCCCCACGGCTCTCGGGTTCCTTGTGGGCATGGTCACCTCGGACCCAATCACAGCTCAGCCTGCTTCGGAGGGCGGGAGGAAATGGCGCCCGGCTAGTCAGCGACTTCCGGCCGTCACCAAGGAAACCCGGTGGCGCCGCCTGGGGGATGTCAGGCCTGTGTGCTCCTTGGCCCTCCACCGCCTGACAGCACGATCCTGCCGAACCGACCCGCAGCCCTCACCTCAGTGGAGTCGCTCCCCCAGCCCTCTGGTTGACCCAGTCAAACACCCTCAGCATCCTTTTTTGCCTTTGCCTTGAGAGTTGAGTGTTGGAGAGCTTGGGGGGCACGAATGGACGCTCGGACAGCTTGGGTTTGGTGCCAGCAGGACTTCTACTCTGTCTCAGCTTCCTCAGGCTTCTCATGGCTGGTTTTGGGACTCAGAAGGCCCCTCCAGACTCAGTATTTCTCTCTTCCTCTTCCTTTCCCTCTCTCTCTCCCCTATTCTCCTTTCATATTCACCATTGTTAGCCACCCTGCTGTCTGCTGATTATTTTCAAAGAGACCATTTCCTCACAAGAGTTGGTCTGAGTCTCTGGGTGGTTCTTATTGGCCAGCCTGGTTCATGTGATCATCCTCCAATTAGTTGTTGAAGCATATCTACTGATGACCTACCTAGTAATGGTGTATAGTCTCGGAGAAAGATGATGCTGAATTAGCCAAAGCTGGACTTGTATGGTCTCTAACTTCGCGTCTCACCATCCAGTGGAGGGCCATCAATCCTGCAACAACATGGGAAGAATGCTATCCTAGGGTCCAGACCAGGGAGAAGGGGATGGTTGAACTGAAGCCAGGATCTGGGCTGTGTGTGCAACTTTGGGTGTTACTGTAGCTTCTGGGAGCTTGGAAGACAAGTCTCTTGGAGAAGGGGCAGGAGTGGGCAGGAGCAGGCAGGGAAGGGAGGCTGTAGGTTCCTAGGTCAGAATGAACAGGCTCGGCAGTGCTGAGGAGTGGAGAAGGAGGTGGGATGGGGGGCTGGGGTGAAACTAACTGCATGGATGCAGCACTGACAGGAGCAGTGCTGGGCTTGTGAGTGAACAGTGTGGCCAGCTGCTGACGCAGGAACAGGCAGGCCAGGCATTTTATCACTGTTCCCACTGGCTAGGGCTTTTTGGACTTCTTTCCCAGATTGTTCTTATGGCTGTGGCTGTGTGGAGCTGAGCTGTTCTGTTCTGGCCCTCGGCCCTGCTGACAGTATGGCAGCATTTGCCTGCGCAGGGTCCAGTCATAACTCTTTGGATCTGAATTCTGCCCATGGTCTTTGGTTGTTGGAGGGGACAGTTAGTGTCCTTATAGGGACAGGTGATGCCTCATTGTGTCATAAGAGTGGCCTCTGGTTCGGGTTAGCTTATACGCTTTCCCTGAGGCCAGGGTCCCAGTTTTGAAGGTCAAGATGACTTAGGGTAGCAGGGAAAAGTAGAGCTATGCCCCTGTAAAGGCTTGGACACATAGGCCTCAAGCTCGTGTTCCCAGAAATCCATGCCAAAGCCAGGCTGACACATGCCCAGAGTGAGACCATGACTGGGACTTAGGCATAAACTGGATCATGCTGCAACATGTCACCTGCACCCAAGGCACCCACCAGTGGGGGTGTCGGGGAGGGGCTCTGTCAAGGGCTTGGCCAATGAGTTGGCTAGGGCAAGAGGCAATGGCACAAGGTATTGGAGTGTCAGGTCTGAAGACTGCAGGGTTCTGAATGTGCACCTTCAGTGTCTGTCCCTATCATGAAAACTGCTGTCAGCTACATTTTCTGTGACTTGCCACTGAATGCACATTTTATTTCTCTTACCCTCCCTCCTTCCCTTTGGGTTGAACCCAAGGCTGTGTGCATGCTAGGCAAATGGTCTACTACTGGGCTACATCCCCAGTCCCCACTGAATGCATTCCTGATCGGTGCTTTCCAGTGTTGGGGAGCCTTGTGGGGCTGTGCACAGGACCAAAGTGGGAGGAACCACTCCTGTGGCTGGAGTGATTGGAACATTATCACCAGAGGATGGAGGAACTGGCCCTGGGCCTATAGTCTGTGCTTTCCACACTAGGTGGAGTCCCTCCCACAGAATTCTCCACTCAGTACTATGGTTGTAAACATGGGAATAGGTAAATTTTGAAACATCTGAATTTCAGGGTAAAACTTTCTGGCTTTCAAATCTAGGAAAGGGCTTCCAAAGTATAAAGGAATCTCAGAAATGTGTCCTCAGGTAGGATCTGGCCTGCCAATTGCTAATTTTGCTGCATCTGATAATCCTGGGTGTACAGGTGTCACACATCACAGTCCAGGCTCATTGCCACCCACCAAGGGAGCTGGGTGTGTGGCAATGAGCCCTGGTGAACCCTAGCAGGATGAATCCTGGGCTGATAGCTGTCAGAAGTGCTGGGACTCCACTCGGGAGTCTGAGAAGGCCACAAGGACCACCTCTCCTTGAGCCTGACTACCTTCTACAGTCACCATCAATCACTTCATACCTGTTAGCAGCTCTGTTAAAACATTTGCTGTGGCTGTCCTGGCCCAGACCCTGTTGGACGATCAGGCATTGTATGGTAGATGCGTACAGAGAACATTTTCTCCTCTGTGGGTCTGGGAGATTAAGAGCTACTACCCATGGTCACTCTGCCTGACCTGCTGCTGGGTGTTCCCACTGTGTAGCCAGAGGCACTGTGCAGGGGCTATCCCACAGGAGGCGCCTGCCTTGGGAGCCACCTCAGGAATAGGGGAGGCATGGCCTTTACAGGAGCATGCAGAGGCAGCAGGAGTGTACCAGCACAGGAGTGGAGGTGAGCAGAGAGGGATGCACAGGTGCAGAGGTACTGAATGGGCAGACCAATGGCTGTCTACTGTTTATTATTTATTTATTTGGTACTGGGGATTAAACTCAGGGGCTCTTTACCACTGAACTACATCCCCAGCCCTCAGGCAGGCCTTGAACTTGATCCTACTGCCTCCTCCCAACTAGCTAGATTACAGGTGTGCACCATCATGCCGGCAGCCCACTTTTTCTTAAGCACCTACTGGCGGCCAGGCCCTGGTCGGGCCTTGTTGCTCCTATGCCACCGCTGGCCTCACAACAGCCCTGTGAGGTATGTGTTTTCCTAGGCAGTGAGTGTGTGGCTGGAGCTACTCAGCGCTGTGGACCCGCTGGTGCTGGATGAGCTTGGTGCTTTGGTGGAAGCGCCGGCCGCAGTCCTGGCAAGCAAAGGGCTTCTCTCGCCGGTGGGTGCGAAGGTGCTGCGTGAGTGTGGGCCGCTGGCGGAAGGCCTTGCCACACTCGGGGCACGCGTAGGGCCGCTCACCTGTGTGGATGCGTCGGTGCTGGGTGAGGTTGGCGTGCTGCCGGAAGCTCTGGCCACACTCAGGGCAGGCAAAGGGCCGCTCGCCCGTGTGGATTCGCTGGTGCTCGGTAAGCCGTGAGACTTGCGTGAAACCCAGGCCGCATTCACCGCAGTGGTAGGGCTTCTCGCCAGTGTGTGTCCTCTGGTGGCGAGTGAGCTTGAGTCGCTGGCTGAAGCGCTGGCCACACTCCGGACAGGCAAAGGGCTTCTCACCAGTGTGCACACGCAAGTGCTGTGTGAGCGTGGGCCTCTGGCGGAAAGTTTTGCCGCACTCGGCGCATGCGAAGGGCCGCTCTCCAGTGTGGATGCGCCGATGCTGCGTGAGGTTGGAGCGCTGCCGGAAGCTCTGACCGCACTCAGCGCAGGCAAAGGGTCGCTCGCCACTGTGCACGCGCCGGTGCTGCAGCAGTACCGAGCGGCGCCCAAAGCGCTCGCCGCATTCTACGCAGCCGAAGGACTTGTCACCTGTGTGTACCGCCTGGTGCTCTAGCAGCACCGCGCGGTGTGTGAAGCTCTCGCAGCACTCACTGCATGGGAAAGGACCTGGGGGTTCTGGTGCGCCAAGAGGGGCAGGGGGCGCAGAGCCTGGGCCTGGGGGGTCGCCGTGGATGCGCTGGTGTTGCAGCAGGTTGGAGCGCTGCCGGAAGCTCTGGCCGCACTCAGCACAGCGAAAGGGCTGCTCCCCAGTGTGAACTCGCCGGTGCTCCTCCAGCCGTGCGCTGCGCAAGAAGCCCTGGCCACAGTCACAGCACACGAATGGCCGCTCCTCGGTGTGCGTGAGTTGGTGGCGCAGCAGGTGTGAGCTGCGGCTAAAGCTGCGGCCACACTCGCCACACACAAATGGCCGCTCGCCCGTGTGGATCTTCTGGTGCCTCAGCAGGTTGCTGCGCTGGCTGAACACCTTATCGCACACATCGCAACGGCCGCCCCGCACTGCCCCGGCCCCAGTGCTGGGGCGGCCTCGGCCCCGGCTGCGGCCCCTTGGGGCGCGCCAGCGGGCAGCGACTAGCGCAGGTCCCATGCCAGGACGGAGATCCTCTGGGGTGGGGTCTAGCTCACTTCCCTGGTCGCTGGGGAGCACAACTGCATGCACGAAGCCACCTTCGCGGGAGGGCGGGTCCATTCGGCTGGAGAGGCCGGCCACACCCAAATCCCAGGGGAGGTGGAGGTGGGTGCTCATAGTACCTGGCTCTGTGGAGATACCATCCATCTGGAACGTAAACCCTGCACGGGGCGGGGGGGGGGGGGGGATCCACTCATTTGTGAGAGTGTCCTCTCTGCCCAAACCCATTTCAGCCCTGGGTACCCCGTGTGAACTAGAGAAGAGGCTTGAAACAGACCAAAGAAGCAGGCAGGTGACAAGGTGGAAGCAGGGATTCTATCTGTGTAGGTTCCCCGAGGTGACAACAGGACAGAGGCCAGAATAAGAAGAGACTGGGCTATGTGAAAAGGCTTTCCAGGCTTGACTTAAGCAGGAAAAAAAAAAAAAAAAAAAAAAAAAAAAAAAAAAAGAAAAGCTTGGTTCTGGAAGGGCCCTAGGGCAACAGTGGGGCAGGCAGCCCTTGCACTGTCTAGGTAGACAGTAATGGGCTCTTCCATGTAGAGACTGGGAGGAGCCAACCGGAAAGGATGGGAGACCTGGCAGGGAAGCTCCTGAACTTTGGTCTGGGGATTGTATGTGTCTGGCTTGAATTGTCTGTGGCACACAGGAGAAAGAGACTTCATGCATGCTTTGGTGAAACGTGAGCGTGGAGTATACACAGGGCATACAGAGCCCTGTGCCTGTATTTGATGAACACAGGCCTGTCTTATGGAGGAGAGAAGTAGGTCCCAGCCAGGGTGTGAACAATCCAGGGATAAGAGACTGAGTGAGGGAGGAGGTGTCAGCAAAGGCAACTGAGAGGCGTGGGCTGGATAAAGGGGAAGCTGGAGGTTAAATTAAGAAGACAGAGTGGTGAGCATTAGAGTGTGTGATGGAAAACTAGTAAGCCCTCAAATAAGCATCAGAGAGATTAGAATGCATCAAAGGAAATCAGCAAAAACCAATACAGAGTCAAAACAAACTGAAAAACTCTTCAGAGGCAAAAGGCTAATAAACTTCCTCAGTAAAGAGCTTCAATAAATCAACAAGAAAGACTAATGACTTGACAGACATATGGTCAAGGAATGTGAATAATAAACCCCATAAGACATGTAGTATCCCCCACAAAAAATGCACAGTAGGGCTGAATTCATCCACCATTCCCACATTCTCAATGCAGGAACTCAAGAGTTCATATGCACGACTGGTGAGTCACTGAAAAAATGCACCAAAACAGCAAATGTCCCACACTTTGCCCTAGTAATTCTACTTTTAGACAGTTCTCCAACAGTTGCGTTCCTGCCTGTGCTAAATTACCTATGTACAAGGTTTTTCAGAGTTAAAATGAAAAACAGCTCAAAGGAATGCTGGTAAGAACCTGGATGGACAAAGAATGGTGTGTCCAGTGAGCCACAGTGGGGTTCTATGTGTTATTCAAAGACCTAGGGTGCCCCCTGCTGTTTGTTGAAGTGGGCAATGCCAAGTGTGGAATAGGTGGAAATAAGCTATTTGCGATTTTTTGCTTTTCTTTCTTCCCATTCCCTCTTCTGTGCTAGGGATTGAACCCAGGGGCTCTTTACCAGTGAGCTACATCTCCAGACCTTTCTGAGATAGGGTTCTCCTAAATTACCCAGGCTGGCCTTGAACTTGAAATCTTCCTGCCTCAGCCTCCCAAGTCAGCGGGATTACAGGTGTGTCCCACCATGACTGGCCATGTGTGTTTAATTTTTTTTCTTTTTCCCTCATGTGTTTTAAAGAAGGAAAGTGAGCATGTGCCTGTACAATCATGTGTTGCTTAACTGTTTCTCAGAATGGTTCTGAGAAAAGTATTGTTTAAGTGATTTTGTTGTGTGAATATCAGTGATGTTAAAAGGCAATATAATCTGTGTGTGTGTGTGTGTGTGTGTGTGTACTGAACCCAGCGTATCATGTATGCTAAGCACATGCTCTATCACTGAGCTACTTCCCTAACTCCAGTAAGCAATATAGCCTTATAAGATCACTGGATTTGTGGTTCAGGTAGCCCAAAACATCATTATGTGGCACGTGACTATATATGTGTTTGCTCCTTGGCATACAGAAACTTTCTGGAAGGACACATAAGAAACTGGTAATGTTGGCTCTTGGGGAGCAGTCCTCTGTATGCTCTCTTGGACCTTTTGAATTTTCTAATATGTGAATGCATTAACTACTCAAAATATTCTCATGATGATAAGACCCAAGGAAAAAAAGGAAAAGGAAAAGAAAAAGAACTCTCTGGCTGCCAAAAGGGGCACAGTGGGGGGACAAGGGAAGCAGCTGAGAGGCCTGAGAGGAGTACCAAAGAGGCCACAAGGAATCCGTGGCTGAAGCTAAGAGTTGGTTGTCTGCAGGCACTGCTGCTGGAGAATGGGCTACAAAGAAGGAACTAGCCAGGAGTCTGAGGCAGCGCTGAGACAGTCCCAGACAAGAGAGACTGTGAATTAGGAGAAAGAGGTTTGAGCAAGAAGAAGTGGTCAGCCATGCAGCACAGTCCAGCACTAGGTAGAGCAGCTAAAGGCTGGAGCAGCAGAAATGGCATGTGCTGTATGCTATTTTCTTCTCCAATGTCCAAAAATACAGACAAAATGAAAGAAGGGCTTTAAAACTATTTTGGGAAGAGTCTTTTGTGGTTCATAAACGTGTTGATTGGGTTTTCATGCCATTGTATGAGATATGCCTCCTTCAAACATAGTTATGATGTTGGCCTATTTCCCATCTGGCATGGAAAAAAAATATCTTGGGCAGTACTGAAGCAAGAAAGGGAGTTGGTGAGATTCAGGAATCAAGAGCCTGGTTTAGCTGGGCATAGTGGTGTACCCTGTGGTCCCAACTAGTTGGGAGGCTGAGGCAGGAGTATTGCTGGAGCCCAGAGTTTGAGGTTAGCCTGGGCAATATAGTGTGACTTTTTAAAAATGAAATGAAACACCCTGGTGTGGTCAACTCTAAAGAAGCCCTAAGGCTGTGGAGACCTTTGGACTGAAGCCAGGCTTCATCATGCAGCTGGCTTGTGGATATGGGCTGGGTTAGTTGTCTACTCACCAACCTGGCCAGGAATAGCTGCTTGCTTTTGGCTGGGCTGCAGGCAGAGGTGTTTGAATGGTCCAGGTCCCAGGTGATCCTTCTACTTCAAGGTTATGATGGGCCTTTTAGCAGCCCCTCACCTAGGATGATGCTTAAAGTTGGGGAAACAAGAAGCTCAGAGGGAAGGCCAACCAGTGGGAGAACTCACACCTGAGGAAACAGCTAACTGGCCTGTTTGGAAAGGATACTATGAGTATTTCCAAATCCTCAAAAGGAGGGATCAGCATCCATGAAACAAGGATATTAGGAATAAAGAGTGAGTTATAATCCTTATTTATTGGTTTGCTTTTTGATACTGGGGATTGAACCCAGGGGTGCTTAACCTGAGCCACATCCCCAGATATTTATTATTATTTTTTAATTTTGAGACAGGGTCTCACTGAATTGCTGAAGGTCTTGCCAAGTTGCTGAGGATGGCCTCAAACTTTTGATCCTCCTGCCTCAGCCTCTGAAGTTGCTGGGATTATAGGCGTACCCAGCTAGAATCCTAATTGATAAAAAGCAACAGCAGAAACTGGGCACAGTGGTGCATGCCTTTAATTCCAGTGACTAAGGAGGCTGAGTCAGGAAGATCCCAAGTTCAAGGCCAGTCTTGGCAACCTAATGAGACCCTGTTTCAAAATAAAAAACAACAAAGAGCTGGGTGTGTAGCTTAGTGGTACAGCATCCCTGGGTTCAATTTCCAGTGCTGGAAAAAAAGAAAAGAGTACAAGAAAGTTCTTTTTGTTTTAGCTTTATTTACCCCTCTTTGGTACTAGGGATTGAAGCCAGGGCACTTAACCCTTAAGCTACATCCCCAGTCCTTTTTTACCTTTTATTTAGAGAAAGGGTCTTGCTGAGTTGCTAAGTGCCTCACTAAGTTGCTGAGGCTGGCTTTGAACCTGCGATCCTCCTGCCTCAGTTTCTTTCTTTTTTTTTTTTTTTTTTTAATTTTTGAGATGGGGCCTTGCTAAGTTGTCCAGGCTGCCCTCAAACTTGCAGTCCTCCTGTCTTAGTTTCTGAGTTGCTAGGATCACAGGCACGTGCCACCACTGTGCCTGCCTATTTTAGCTTTTTTTTTTTTAAAGACATAAAGTCCAAGAGAGATGTAAACAAACAAACATTTGACATTTTCTGCTCTGGAAAGATAGGCAAATGGTAACTGCAGCAGACTGGAAAAGCTAGTGGTGGGAAAAATAATATGTTGAGAAAAACCAAACTGGTCTCCAAAGAAGCTTCTAAAAGTTCTGGAGTTGGAGATACCAGGTTCTTCTGGCTGCAGGCGAAGGAGTGGGATACCAGTCATGCTGCTGCTGTGGGCTGTCTGCACAGATTCTGGGCCAACAGCGTGCACTGCCATGACTGTTTCCTGGATCCTTCTCGCATCCTGGCATGAGGCTGTGTTGGAGGTGGGAGGACCACACTAAGACAGGCAGGAGGATGAAGTGCTAAGACGTTATCATCTCCAGCAGCACTGCAAGCAGGGGGATGAATGAGGACTCAGGAAGAAACCAAGGATGCTAACAGCAGGGAGTGGCCCAACCAGACTGTCCTGTGGATCTCTCAATGCATCTACTCATATTCCTGACACATAATCATATCCCCAAGAAGTGGCTCTTCTTAGGGAGTAAGCCCCCCATCCCTCCCAGCCCCTTGAAAACTTTTTTAGTTGTAGAAGGATACAATACCTGGATCGAAGCCAGTGCCAAATGCTCTACCACTGAGCCACAACCCCAGCCTCCCTCCCAGCCCTGCCTGCTACAACCCATAAGCCCCTCACCCTTTTGCTCAGAGCTGCTAGCTAAATCTGTGTTCTCCCTATCTTAAATGTAAGCAAACAATTTGGAAGGGAAAGAGACCATACTGGTAAAAGAAAGTTTTAAAAAACAAGTTATTGTCCTCACAGAAATAAAGAAAGATGTGACAACTGATGGAACAATAGGTAGCCACTAAAATCGCAACAGAATATCTGGAAGATATAAGTAAGAAAATTTCACAAATAAAGCAGAAGGGCAAAGGGATGGAAAACTGGAGTGAAGAGATAAGAAAATCACACAAGGAAGTACGCCAAGAAAGAGGGATTGGGTAGGCTCCTGGTGTGTCCTTGCTGGATCCCTGTACTGTGCAAAGGTCCCTCCTGTCCTGTCTGCTAACCTGCTCTCTTCCCTGTTGCTGGAGCAGCAGGAGGCAAGCCTTGAGTCTGGAGATCATCTAGGATGCCAGGACTAGGAGATGTGGGTGTGGGAACACACGCTGAGGCTCCATCTCAGCAGGTTTTGTGATTTTAAGGAGCAGAAGTTGGAAGAGCTGTGGGGTCAGTGAGGGCAGAAGATGTAGAGCAGGTTGAACACTGGAAAGGATAGTCTAGAGAATGGGGAGGGGGAACACTGGAGAAGGCTGTCTGAGTATGGCCAGGGGTGGGGCTGATGGATATAGTGGACCATGAGGAGGACCCAGCCCCACCATGTCCTGTCTCACTCACCTGGCGAAAAGATGCCCTCAGCTTCATCATGCCACAGAGCCCCAGGGTGCTCCCTCCATGAGGACCCTTCAGGCCCAGTCTCACTGCGAGGAGAGGCATGGTCCAGCGCTGTCCCATAGGCCTGAAACCACAGTGGTCACTGCTCACCTGTGCCCAGCTTGGAGAGGGACCTGACACCCACCCCCTGAGGCTTCTAGGGCAGGGAATGGGTCATGTCCTGTGTAGGGCTCACCTGAGCCTCCTTAGGTAGGAGGGTGGGTGCAGCCTTTTGGGCAGCAGGTAGAGGCTCAGACTGCAGGAACTCTAGGAAGAAAGAGTAGGTCAGGTAGCCCAAGGGATTTCCCACCCTACTGCCCTTCTTGCAGGTGCCAGGATTCAGGCAGGGGAGGGCCTGTGCATGGGCTTGGGTTAGGGAGCGGGGGGCAGCTGAGTGCCTGCTTGTGAGTGGGATGAGGCAGGGAACCCTAGAAAACCAGTGGTGAAGCCACAGTGGGATAAAGCGGGCTAGGTCTGTGACTGTCCCCCTGTGTGAGCCAGGGGCAGAATGGTCATGTGTATGTGTGTGAATGTGTATGTGAGGGGCTGTACAAGGTCCACAGAGGAATGGTGGACTGGGGATAGCTGGCTCAGGTACCCTCCTTGGGAGGTGAATGGGAGGGCACATCCTTAGCAATGCAGGGTCTTTCCTCAGCAGCAGCACCCGCCTACACACCAGCCTGCTCCCCAGCCACCAGTGGCTATCCCTCAGTGGACCTCATGGGGAGTGAATCCATATATCTCTTTTTTTTGTTTGTTTGTTTTTTTTTTTTTTTTTTTGGTACTGGGGATCGAACTCAGGGCCTTGTACTTGTGAGGCAAGCACTCTACCAGCTGAGCTATCTCCCCAGCCCTCCATATATCTCTTACACAGGGAAACCCTAAAAGTCTGCTGCATCTGGGAGACAGCTGTGGAAATGCAGCTATGGCAGTCAAGCTTGGCTTGCTGGACAGCAACAATGCTGGCTGTGCTGGAGGGGAACTTGGCTGGTGGCAGTCGGGGCCAATGGCACATGGGAACCATTCCATCTAGGAGGGACCTGGCCAAGTGGACTTCAGACGGCTAGGCCAGGAAACCCCTTCCCCCTCACCCAGTCAGCCTTGCCCACCCTGCCTGGCCTCACCTGGATCCTCTGTAACCTCTGGCTCCTCTTTCACTTGAAGGCCCAGCGGCAACTCCTGCACTGCCCTGGGGGGCATCTCAGGCCCAGGCTCTGGAGGTTCAGGCTTGGTTTGAGGTAGAGGCTGGAAACTGGGGGGCTCCGTCTTCTCTGACAGGACCTCCTGGCCCTGCACCTTGACTGTGACCTGGGGAGATGTCCCCATCAAGCAAAGTGGGACTGGGCACAACCTGGAGTTCATGGGCACACACTCCATTGCAGAACCCCCAGAGATCTTTCTAGTCAGATCTACTGACTAGGTCCTCTAGGGTCCTACCTCCCCTGGACCTGAGCAGGGAGGAAAAGCACAATCTACAGGTGCTTGTATTATACTCAGGGCTGCCTGGTACCCTCCCTCTCTCCCCTTGCCCTATAGCCCACATATCTACGTGATGCAGGACTCCAGGTGATGTTGGAATGAACTGGTGAGAACACACCCTGTCCTGAGCAGCCTCACACAGGTGGCCACTACCTTACCACAAAGGGTTGTGGGGTCTGACCAAGCACAGCACCCCTAAAATGAGGCAGAGCTGGACAATGCTCCAGCTCTGACCCTCCATTCAGGGTCACCGACTCACCCATCTCCGAGGCCCGCCCAGTTCCCAGCGAAGCCTGTCGACCAAGGCGGCGGCCTCTTCGGGGTTACCTGGCCGCTGTTCCTGTACATGGGCCTGGATCTCAGGGGGCAGTGCACCCAGGAACTGTTCCAGCACTAAGAGCTCCAACATCTGCTCCTTGGAGTGCACTTCTGGCTGTAGCCATTGGCGACACAGCTCACGGAGCTGGGCCAGGGCCTCTCGTGGACCCATTGCCTCCTCATAGCGGAAGCAGCGGAAGCGCAGGTGTGCAGCCTCAGGGCCTGGGTCCCACAGGGTAGCTTCCCCTTCCTCCTCAGAGTCCTCTAACTTCACCATGACAGGTTCCTCGTCTTCTGGGGGTATGTGGCCTGGGGAGCCCAGCACAGTGGGTCTCATCAGGAGCACCAGGTCACGTCTCCCAGGCCAGTATCTGTCCCTAGGGAAGTAACAGGATGAACTTGGAGAAATGACAGTGGACACTTATTGAGTACCTATGGTATACTGTGCTGTTTGATCCTCAGACCTGTTCCACCTGGAAGGCAGATGAGGAAACTGAGGTACAACAGGCAGGTCACTCTCCAGGTACCTGTTGGGCTGGGAGCCCTGATGAGTCACTTGTTCCCCAGGACTTCTCTCTAGCTGGGTCTGTGCAGAAGCTTTGGTAGCCCACCTCTTCCAAAAACAGCCTGCTTTTTAGGCCTAAAAGATACCCCTCTCTAACCAACCCTGCCTTTCTCCTTTTCTTTTAGTGTTGGTACTGGGGATTCAACCCAGGGTTGCTCACTGACCTACCCCCCAGCCCCCCTTTTTTTTTTTTTTGAGAAAGGGTCTTGATAAGTTGCTAAGACTGGCCTTGAACTTGCAATCCTGTTCTCTTAGCTTCTGAAGTCATTGGGATTTCAGGTGTGCACCACTGTGCCCAGATAACCCTGTTCTTCTTCTAAACAAGCAACCCATTCCTGCCTGCAGCTCTCCCTCTACGTGGTGGATGGTGTCTATGCCACCTACCACCTAGGCATCAACACCACTACTTTCTACTCTACTTGACCCAAAGCCAGCCCCTCACTGTATTGTCTGCTCTCTCACCTCAGTCTCTCTCATATTTGGCCCCTCACTAGGGTCCCCAACATCATACTCCTCCTGGTTTGGTTCCAGGTGGCAGCCTTGCTCCACCTGGTCCCCTGGCTCAACCTATTCAGTCATTGTGTGGAATGGCTCCCAGGCACCACCCTTCCCCTATTCAGCTCTATCACCAGAGCCCAACTCAGCATGGCAGGCAGATCAGCACCCTGATTTAAGTGGGGCTGGGAGATGATTGGGGAACTTCTTAAGGCCCACAAAAGCTCCCAGGCCACCAGACCAGGAGCATGCAAGGAAGGTCCAAGATTCTGACTTCAGGTCGCTGTGCCTCTCTGAACCGCAGTTTTCCCCATCTGCAAACGAGGCTGGCCTCCCCGCTCCAGATGCTCCTTTTGCAGTTGGGGCTTTGTGAAAATCTGAGTTTATTAACGGGCTGTTGTCCCAGTCATCCCGTGGGTGGTACAGATTTTGAGGGCCGCCTTATCCCGTGGGTCAAATCTCGGCTTCTTAAAAGTTCCAAGTAAACCTGAAACCCTGAAATAAACTTGGGTCTTCTTGGAGCCGGTAAGTCCCTGGGGAGGCTCCGGAAATACATTTCCCAGCAGTCTAAGCGGGCAACATCCGCTCTGGGGTGCCAAGGCAGGTCCTGGCGCCGCCATGGCAACCGGGAGCGAGGGCTCCCAGAGCCTGTCACAGTGAACGGTGATTGACAGGCCTCAGCGCAGGGGCCGCCCAGGGGGTGCTCGGATGCCTGCCCTGCACTCCCTGTCACGGTAGATATCTAGAACCCCCGAGACCATGCCCCGCCCCGTCTCCTCCCGAGCCTTGCAGGTTGAGAAGCCCCACCCCCCTCACCTCAGCGCTCTGCGGGCCGCTCCGCGCTCCTGAGCATGCGCAGTCGCCGTCCTCCCCGTCTTCGGCGAGACTACGTCTCCCAGAATGCTCCGCGCACAGCGCGAGCCCTCCTCGCCCTTCCTCCACCCTCGCCCGGATTTCTACTCCCTCTTCCCGTCCCCTGGGGATAGTGGTGGCAGCAGTAATGAAGTCGCACTCCTGGTCGTCTCTTCCCACACTCTCCGCCTCGAATCCAGGCGTCCGGCCTCCGTTGACGTGCGTAAGCTTCTCGGGGGGCAACGAACGGCGGTACCGCCCTCCAGATCGCGCATGCCCCCCACCACATTTTCGTCAATTCTCTGTGGGTCCTCCCGGGATTTGCAGGGTTCTGCACCAATCACGGCCCTCACTAGGACGCCGTCAGCCTCACCGTTTCCATGGCAACCCTCTGCCGGGAGGGGCTCCCCTCCCCCACCTCGCAGACCTCGGAATGGGGAGAGGCTCAGCGCGGTGCTTTCTGGGGGATGTAGTCGGCAGGGCCTCTGTGTGCGCGTGCGCAGCGCCATGAGGCGCTTTTGTACTCTTGGATGGTGGGTGGGTTATCCATGGTAACCAGGGATACACCTGGCCGTCTCCAGGGCAACAGCCAGAGCGGCGTGCGTTTGAAAGGCCTTAGGGCTGGTGGGATGAGGATGTAGGAGGGGACTGGGGCCGGGATATGACGAGAGTGAGGAGAGACAGACACAAAGACGCGCGGGAACAGGGAAGGGAGACCCAGAGACTGCGAGGACAGATGCTCGACTTGAGGAGAGACAGTGGAAGTAAGTGAACAGCAACATGGGTATGAGTAAAAGAGGAATTTCTCCTAATTGGAGAGGGTCAGAGAATCAGGGCCTGGGAGACAGTGCGTCAGAACAGTTAGCACCAGGTTGAATGATCAGAAAAGGATGGAGGTAAGAGAGACAGGGAGACAAAGAGACAAGGGCAGACCGTGAGAAACACGCTCACCTGTCCCAACCCAAGAATGGCCTAAGAGACACAAGCATAGCAAAAAGCGACAATCGTGCAAGATCAGTATCTGGGGAAGCAGGCACACCCCAGAGCTGGTACAATCAGCATTTTATCCCCCAGAGCGCAAGGTTCTTCCTCACAGTTCCTCAGTGTTGAGTACTATGGGGTGCACAATCTTCCCGAACTTTGCCTAAATTACACCTTTAAAGAAATACACTTTTAGTCCTTCTTCCCACCTTCCTTTGTTCTCTAATTGGGGGAAGGCCTTTCTAGGATATGCACCTATGAAGTTTATCTTTATTGGTCAGGCATGCCCCTTTCTTGACATCTCCGGTTTGTCAAGGGGCTATGAATTTTTCACTCTGGTGTTAACATGCTTGTTAATTTTCCATTCTACTGTCCCCTCCAGCTGTCTTACATCCCAATGTAAACATTTTAGGCTAAATACTATATTCTGAAAATGGACCACTGAACGTTCTCTTTGTCACACCCACATGCTAGGGAAGGGGTGAGAAACAGGGATTGAAATCAGATTCCATGCAGTTATGACATTTGTCAAAACGAACTCAACTACCTAAATAAATATCATGCTCCAAAAATAAAGTGCAGACATGACATCCAGACTCAAGAGATGTACAGGAGTACAGAGCAAACAAGAAGGAAGAAAGGGACAGAAATTAGAGATACAGTAAGATGGATTGACAGTTTTCAAAGACTGGGAAAAAGATGATAGCAAGTCAGGTGCTGTGGAAGACTGAGGCAGGAGGATCACAAGTTCAAGGCCAGCCTCAGCAATTCAGAGAGGGCCTAAGCAGTTTAGGGAGACCCTGTATCAAAATAGGAAATAAGAAGGGCTGTGGATGTAGCTCAGTGGGTAAAGAGCACCTGGGTTCAATCCCTGGTACAAAAAAAAAAAGAGAGAGACAAAAAGACAACTGGGAGCCCTAAGTTCCCTAGCATTAACTGCTTAGCCCACTTTCAGAAATCTGACTCCCTAGACACAACAACCCTTCACATAACTCTTTTGGTAAAGGTCTAGAGGTTGTTCATTAGAGACTAACTTGTAAAAAGCTGAAAGACTGCAAATGCTTTCTGTCCTGTGTATCCCAGGGTAGGTCACTAAGCAGTTTTGTGTCTGATTTTGTGCTTTTGTGTCAATATTTATTTGTTCTTTCCATCTAGGAACCACTAGTTCCTCTGAGTTTCTGACAGGTGCTCCCTGAGAATTCTGTTTGTAACTTTTCTGATGCTCCCTGAGAGTTGTGTTTGTAGGTGTTGGGGGTAGGATGGGGGTAGGATGGGGTAGAGGTGTGGGGTGGGTGGGTCTTGCTACCTGGCCCCTTGGCTTACCTCCTTCCCCCAGAGTCCTACAGATAAACATTGACAGTCTGCAGGGAGCCTGTTCTGGAAGGACAGCCAGGGTGGAGAAACCAAGGCAAAGCCTGGAGAGGAAGGAGGCAGGGAGGCTGGGGTGACCAGCTGCTTCCCCTGAGCATCCTGGGCTGGCAGATCTCCTGCTTAAGCCACCACTGCAGGTACCTGCTTGGTGGCCACAGGCTCCTAGGTCCTCGGAGATACAGCTTCCACTCAGACCTTGAACATCAAGGGGGCTTGGGCAGCTACTCCAGAAAGGGAGGGAGGAAATGAGCACATTAATTTAAAATTGGCGTGAACAGGCAAAGGCATGGATGCAGAAGACAGAAGGAATGAGGCCTCTTTCAAGTGTTACCAAAAGCTCTGTCCTTGTCCCCAAAACCAATTCAATAATGACAGGATTTTGAGAAAAAAGGAAAAATAAGTTTTATTGATTTTTCTAGCATAGGCAAAACACAGGGACTCCTGTTCCAGAGGAGGTGACTCTGCCCCTCTGGGAACAGAGAGGTTTTTTTTTTTTGTATCTGGTAGTAAACGCAGGACACTTAACCACTGAGCCACATCCTTGACCGTTTTTTAAAAACCTAATTAAATTTAATTTTATTTTGAGACAGGATCTCAATAAGTTGCTTAGGGCCTTGCTAAGTTGATGAGACTGGCTTTAAACCTGCGATCCTTCTGCCTTAGCCTCCCCGATTGCTGGGATTTCAGGCATGCACCACTAAGTACGGCAACAGAGGATTTTTAGAGGTGATTCAAAGACTACATTCTAGGTGTGCCCTGTTAGGGGCTGTAATTCACTTGTCAGTTTTTTAGGTATTCTGGTGCCATCCCTGAAGTATGAATTACTCCACTGCTGTGGTATGGGTTTGCTCAAGGACAGATAATGCAGCCTAGTATGGGAAGAAGGGTATCTTGCTACCCCCAAGGTTAGGGAAGGGGAAGGGGAGAGGGAGAAGAGAAAACCAAACCAAACCAAAACAGTCAGTTTAAAAGTAAGCGGCAGCGGCAGAACAGCAAGGGTTATGCCAAAAGCATGAAGTGGACCCCTGTTACACAGGCAGGAGCCTTCCTCAGGTCCACTGACTCCCCAGACTTTTGGTTTTGGGGACTGTCCTGGGTGCTCTAGCCATTCCTTTATACTCCTTTAAATTTTCAGTGTTTTTCTGGGGATGATGGTGAACCCCTGTAATTTCAGCCACTTTGGAGACTGAACTAGGAGGACTGCAAGTTTGAGGCCAGCCTCAGCAACTCAATCTGTCTGAAAATAAAATGAAAAGGGGGCAGCGTATATAATTCTGTGGTAGAGCGCCCCTGTATTCAATACCCAGTACTACTTGGGGAAAAAAAATCTAGTTTTGATCTGGTGCTAGGGTCAAAGTGTTCAGAATGCAAAAGGGACAGGGTGAGAAACTGAAATGGCCTCCCACCACTCACGGTACTTTATTTAATATTCTGTTTAACATGGCTACTAGGTACCTGCTAAGTGCCAAGGGCCTGGAGTCACTACAGAAGGCTCAGTGAATATAAGGGGTAGGACCTCTCTGATCAGGATACATTAGAACAGGACACCTGCAACAGATGGGGGAACGAGCTATGCAGATAACGGGAAGAACTTTGGCCTTGGTCAGGAGTGAGCGAAGGAGACAAGAGGGCTTTGATGCCACAGGAACCCAATGCAAGGGTGACTTTACTCCCAGGGGTGGGAGGCCTGGGAGGGCCTACCAGAGGACGGACAGGATCTAGCTTGTCTTGCTGAGTCACTCTGGCTGTCATGTGGAGGACCACCATTCTCTCACAGCACAAACTCTAAGGTGTTTTGGGAGGTTCCCTTCTGTGTTAATTTCCAATGATTGCTGTAACAAATTACTACAAATTTAGTGTCTTAAAACAACACAGCTTTCTTAGTGTCTTGGCAGTCAGAATATCGAAGTGGTTCTCACTAAACTAAAATCAAGCTATCAGCAAGGCTAGTTCCTTGAGGCTCTAGGCTTCATTGGTTAAATATTCCTGGTGTCTTATTTAGGACCCCTGTGATTACATTTAGGGGCCACCTGGATAACCCAAGATAATCCCCCTATTTTGGGATTATTAATTTACAAAATTTAAAAGTTCCTTTTATCATGTAAGGTAATTTATAGGTTCCTGGGATGAGGATCTAGGCATTTTTAGATGCCCTTCTCCCACACTGACCTTTGATGTTTCTGAGTGAGAAATGTGGAGACAAGAGGCTCACCTGTGTCTTGTAGGTGGTTTAGGGTCTCCCAACTCTCTTGCCTTTCCCTTGGGGTTGCAAGAGGTTCCTATACCCCCTCCATCAATGGGAGAAGAAAGCAAGGTCCCCCAGAAGACCTCTCTCTGGGTCATAAGAAGGCTGAGAAGTGAGTTTGCAGTGTTTCTAGCAGAAGAGAGAAGAGGCTGGGTGTGCTGCTGGAGCAGTGGTTGGCAGGGCTGGTGGTCTGTGTGAGTGTGGGAAGGCCAGGTATGTGTCACACATTAAAGCTCCTGTGTTTCCTTCTTACAGGTGGAGGAGTGTGGCAAGAGAGGGCAAGGGGCTACCACTGTGGGCACTACAGCAGCTGCTGGGGCCAGGCAGGGAGAAGAGAACTCGCTGAAGCACATGGCACAGGGAGGCGAAATGAAGGCAGCCGCTTACCTACAGGTGTCAGAAAAGGCAGTGCCAAAAGGAATCAGAAGTCTACCACAATATATGTGAAGGTGGAGGTGCTGCAGAAGTTTGAGGAGGCTGAGAAGCTGATAGACTGCCCGGGCCCTGGGGCTGGCCACCTTCACTGTTGCCTCTGTCTATGTGAACAAAGATAGAATCTGGGCCAGTTCTCAGGTGGCCACTCCAGTCAGCGCCATGCAGCTGACCCACTGCTGGGGTGTGGCAATGGGTCATATGGACAGCCAGCTTGTGAACTGAGGAGCAGAGACAGCAGAACTTGCCTGTCAGCGTGTTGCTTATCCAGGACAAGGCACACCAGCTTTTTGCATAGCTTCAGTAGAGCAGGGCAACAGTGCTCAGACTGAGACCTTTGGGGCCAGCAATGGCTGGCTTGCCCACTTTGAAGCATGCCACAATGTGCTGCTGTCAGGTGATGAGCCTATCATAGCTGACCACCCAGGTTGCTGCCTGATAACCCCTAGTTATACACCATCCTGGAGGAGGGCTGCTACTCACAAACCCGGGTCTTCAATGTGGATAAGACAGGCCTGTTCTGGAAGCAACTACCTGAGTGCATGCTGCTGGCATTAGAGGGTCTCTGAGCCTGGGCCCAAGACCTCTAAAATCATCTAACTTTGCTACTGAGTGGCAGTGCTTCTGATTTCAAGCTAAAGCCCCTGCTGCTGTATCCCTTGGAAAATCTGCACTTCCTCAAGGGCTGCTGCAAGGCCAACCTGCCTGTGGTCTGGCACTCCAACCATTATTACTGGCTGACTCCCAGCACCTTCCAGGAATGGTTCACTGGATGCTTCTGCCCCACCGTGGAGAGCAGCCATGCCCTACTGCTCCTGGATGGTGTACCTTGCCACCTTGCACTCCTGGGTGGCCTCTTGGCTCATATGCGTGTTGAGTTCTTGCCCAAGAACACCTCAATTCCAATCCAGCTCATGAACCAGGTTATCGCTGCTGCCTTCAAGGCCTATTACCTATGCTTCATGCTTAGGTAATCCAGGAGACAGCTGGTGAAGACCAACCCTATGCATGGAAGTTTTGGCACAGCTATACTGTCAATACCACAGTGGACAACACTGCTAAGGCCTGGGCAGAACTGCAGCACACTACTATGAACAGCACTTGAAGGAAGCTCTGCCCTCAGTGTGCCTGCTGGTATCCCTGAGCCTGATATCATTCCTGGCTCTGCCACAGCACTGTGGTGCTAGTCAGCCATGTGGGGCTTGGGGATGTGGCTGAGGTTGATGTTGCCTGCTTGCCTGCAGGATACCCTAGGACTCAGAGGATAGGGATGCTAGCAGCTCTAGGCTGCCCTGGGAGGAGAGGAAAGGTCTGTTTTCCAGAAAACCAGAGCCAGAGCTCACAGAGGGTACAGGGATTGAGGAAGCTGGTGTGGTAGTGCTGAGCCATAAGCACCTGGCCCTGGCCTTGTCCTACCTTGCTGCTGGCCTTCAGGTCCTTGTAGAGAATGATCCCAACTGGGAGTGCAGTCTGTATGTCCTGGGATGTCCACAGAATTTCTGCCCATCTCCAGGAGCTGTACTGACAGGGGACAGCAGATTTAGGTAGCTGCATCCTCAGGAGGTCCTATGATGGTGGCAGCAAGGGAGTTCAAAGGAAGCCTATCCTCACTACAGGAGGGGCCTGCAGAAGATGGGTAAATGGCTTAGAGCACAGCCCCAGGACAGACCTCTGTAGTTGTTCTGTATGATTTTGAGTTGGGGCTTCCTTAATGAACTCTGCCTGGTGATGTTTCCGGAGAGCAAACACTGCCTCTTCTTCTCCATGGTTCTTAGATCATGTCCTACAGCTTTCCTCAGTGACTCATACATAACACCAGGCATGGGGAACAGAAAGAGGATGCTCCCTAAGTGGGTGGGCTGCAGGGCCCACAAGTGCCACTCATAAGAGGCACACCCTGTACTTGCAATGGTTTCTATCAATGAGGCCTTTCATGAGGGGTAAGGTAGGGGCCAGGGCCCAGACCCACCTCTTCCATGTGCCACCCTGACCTCTCACTCCCTGCTGTTGTAACACTTGACAGAAAACTTCAGATGAGGGTTCTGTGCACGCTGCATCTCCCTGATCACTTTCCATCCTGCCCATTCTGGCTTTCATGCTCTCTTTTATCTAAGGTCTTTGCTACCCACCTTCTGACCAAGCCTAGGGGCACTTGTTCACCCTTCACCTTATTGTGCGTTTGATACCAGGGAATAACTTCCTTGGTCTGTCATGGCCTCTACCATCTTTGCTGCTGAGTCTTGTGATGAATGGTCTCCACTACATGGGAAGTTCCATCCTAACCCACTTCTGGGGACTTAGTGGCCAAAGGTCAGCCCTCAGTGCATTGGTTGCAGCCCAGCTTCTTCCCAAAGTCCAGATTCATAGCTCCAACTCTGAGGGACAGGCCTCCTGGACAGTCTCATTTCCTCTTATTTCAGTTTATTCTGGCCTTGCTCTGTAACAGTGGACACCTTGGGGTGTCTGCTTGACTTTGCAGATACACCAGATGGGCCACCCAGATATTAAGAGATGTTGTCTTTGTGCTCAGGTGTATAAGCCAGAGAGGCTTGTGTGTGTGTCTATGTGCATATAAGAAATAAAGATGGGAGGAAGGATTCCTGCCTCTTCTGTCCCAGCTAACACCCAGTGATGGGCCTGGTGACAAGGGAGGGGCTTGAGCACCCGGCCTTACTGAGAGAAAGGTCAGTTGAGGACTCTGCTTTTCTGGCAAGAGGGATGGCTAAGAAGGGAAAGAGGTTTTCTTAGGACCCTGGTGATTGTATTAATTCATTGAACAAATTATGACCAGTGTGGGTGATATTGTACTGCTGTCAGTACAGCAGGTGAATGGGGCAGGGAACCAGCCAAATCCAGAAGGGCAGAAGGAGGGATCGCACTAAGTCCCAAAAGGTGGAGGAGGAGGGGAAACAGCGGTCATTGGGCACAGCCGCCGGTGACAGTCCAGCATGCGAAAGCCACGCCGCCACACGAGCATGCGTGGAAGTGAGGACGCAGATGTCGGTCCATAAAGTTCCAAGACTCATTTTCTCCAAGCTCCAGGGTTTGCACACCGCGCTTGACAAACGCACCGCGGAAAGTCCAGGGCTCGCTCCATCAGCGCCCTCTTGCAGGTCCAAGCACCACCCATCCCAGCAACTCCTCTCCAACTCCAGCCTCGAGGGCGGTGGTGTAGCCCCGCGCGAGGTGGCCCGGCGCCCCACGAAGACCACGTCAGGCAGAGAAAGCTCGCAGCCTGCTTCCAGCGCCTCTCGCCGCCAGCTCGCGCGGCTGTCGGAGAAATACGGCAGGTCGGGCCGCTCCCCGCCCCACCAGTCTGCGCGCTCGCGTGGGACAACCAGCCGTGGTCCGCCTCGCGCGCAAGCAGCGGGGTGGGGAGGACACAGCGACGGAAGTGTCTTGTGAAGCGGCTGGAAGCTCCGGGTCCTTGCCCTCAGGGAAGTCTGTCTTGTTCCGTTGCGTCGGGGTCGGTCCGCGTGGCTCCCAAGGGGCGGCGAGTACCGGGGCGGGGCGGCCAGAGGCGTCTAGAGAGCTCGGTGCGGTGGCGGGGCGGAGAAGACCGCGAGCTCCCTAGGAGTCGGAGAGTGCGAGGGAAAGGCGACCCGGTGGCCGCTGGGACTTGGAGTCCGGCGGGCAGGACGGGGCCTGCCCCGGAAGCGGTTCCTTCGCGGGTGTGGCGTCTGGTCACGCCTCCACGTGGGTGCGTGCAGACCCGCGAGGTGGCGGAGGAGCGTGGCCGAGGGCCTGTGCGCACAGCCCGCTGGCTTTCCCACTCGGCTTCCGGGAGCGGGTCTTAGCGTCATGAGGAGTCCATAGTTTCCGCAGCCCCTGGGGCCCCGTTCCTACTGCGCCTACGCGCTTGTCCCTCGGTCCATGGAGTGCGAGCGTCCTCGCACACGCCGAGTCAGACCTGCCAAGTCCCGCAAGGTTGCCCTGGCCACCTGTCCTTTGCCCGTGCTGTTTCCACTGCCTGGAGTCCGTTTCTCGCTGTAACTTTAGAGTGCTCTTCTCGGGGAGGTGTACCGAAGGTGGGAGAGGTGGGGCTGCTCGGTTGAGCCCTGACGTATTTCATTTGGCATTGAAACAAAAAACAAAGCAAAACAAAAAAATTTTTTTTTCCTTTGAGGTGCTGGTGGGTTAGACAACCACTTTACCTCCCAGCAATACCCACCAACCAGATCCAGAAACTATATTGTGTGATGTTGCAATGGTAACACATGACCATTACAAAGAAAATTCAGGGGGCATACAGGAACTTATAAAGGAGAGTTGGCGTCCTTTTTCAATTTCTTTCCCTGGGATCATTAGCTTGTCCCCCCACCCCCCACCCCCAAGTCCCAGCGGCCACCGGGTCGCCTTTCCCTCGCACTCTCCCGACTCCTAAAAAAAAAAAAATGAAATTTTATTTATTTATTTTTTTATTTTGAGACAGTCTTACTAAGTTTACCAGCCTGACCTTGAATTCGCGATCATCCTACTTCAACTTTCTGAATAGCTGGGATTACAGGTGAGAATCACCATGTCCAGCTGGTGTTTTTAAGACTTCTGAGCACATATGATTATGCAAATGGTATGCTGTCACTCCATGTACAAACAGAAACAACATGTATCCCATTTGTTTCCAATAAAAATAAATTTAAAACAAAAGACTTCTGAGCACATATGATAGCCAGTGCATATACACACATATGTAGAGGGCTCCAGTGTACTCCTTTGTTGAGGTTTAGAGGGTGGATATTCCTCCTTGTCAACTTGCCTAGTAGAACTGCAGAAGTTTCTCAGTTTCTGCAGAAGTTTGCCATGAGGGAAGGAATACCTTCTGATGGAGGAGCCACCTGTTGCTGGCCAGGCACTGAGCCACATTGGCTACACAGCAACTGCTCCAGCCTCTGTCTTGCTAATTACATTCCTCTCCTGTTGTTCATGCTGTATCCTTCACTTGCTCAGACCCTCCCTGCACAACCACTCTGAAAATTTCTACCAGCAGATCTGCTTGGTTGCTGGGAGTTTTCTCAGTTGGCTAGACACAGAGAACGGTCATGCCTCCTATCTCCAGACGCAGCACTCCTGGCCGGCCACTGTTGGCAGCTCTTCCTCCCTTGGCCCAGTCTGGCCTAGGTATGGGGGTGCTCACTTTGATTGTATCCTGATTCCCAGTGCCAGGCATCTTGAGGGCATAGTAAGGTTCAAATTGGAGGTGCCCCCTCCCGCTTTGCTAGTTGGTCAGGATGTGCAGGGGCTAGGTGTGGGAACAGTTCCCCTCATAACAGGTGGCCTTGTAGGATGTGAGCAGGTAGAGTGGTGTGGGTACTCTGTGCCTCTGATTGTGTGTGTGTGGCACGGGAGGCTGACTTCCCACCTGTGTTAGTGGTTAATGCAGTGCCTGTGTATCTGGAAGAGCACCTGATCATTGAGGTAGAGGAGGACCAGGCCACCCCATGGGATCCTGGACCCCTCTCCAACCCTTAACCCTTGACCCTGCTACCTGAACTCAGTGGGGACTGCTGGTGGTGCTTATGCTTTGAGGGAGTTGTGGGTCCCAAAGAGGCTGTGGCTCATTTGTAAAACCTGTGCTGCCAGTAGTTCTGGCCTGAGGTGCATTTCAAAAGCAGATGATAGAGCTTTTCTGCTGGAGCAGTTCCCTGCTGTGCTGCCACCACCCTCCATGTCCTGAGATTGGCAAGGAGGTCATGGCACTGGGGAGGACCTTGCCCAGATGTTGCATGAGCTCCAGGGGCCCGGAGGTCTGGTTTGGAGGTGTGGAGGGTGGGAGAATGTTTGAGGGGACATAACCCATGACCCTAGGCCCTAAGTGTCCCTCACCCTAGTCTGCGTAAGCCCTCAACATCCCTGTCTTTGGGAGGAGGGCTTAGAAGCTTCCACATCTTTGAAGGCTTCTCTAAGCCTCTGAGTACCACAGAGGTGTGAACTTGAGGTTGGTGTGACTTCCATCCTTCTTAGGGTGCACTGGGTCTCCTTTCACATCGTCACTAAGTGCCTGCCATGCGCTAGACTTTTTGGTGTGGTATGGAAAGAGAAAGGCAAGGTCCCTGCCCTTGTAGAGTCTAGTCTGGTTGGAGAGATGGAGAGTGAGATCACCAGTCACATTTAGGTGTCTCTTCCCTGGAGGGGTGAGGGAAGAGGAGGCACAGAGCCAGCCTGTGTCGGGGTAGGTTTGTGGTTCCTGTCATGGGATGTCTTCATCTTGGGCTTGGCCTCCGTGTGTGTGTGTGTGTGTGTGTGTGTGTACACACCTGGGCGTGATGACCGCCATGAAGCAGATAGGAGAGGGTCAGTTTCAGCTGTCAGTCATTCCACCACTTGTTCCCTGTTCACTCATTTGTCTACTTATTTGCCTAATGCCTACTGCCTGCTTTACCATCTGGGGCACCAGGTAAAACCACTGTTCCACTTTTAAACATACCTTTTCTAAATTGTAATTTAGAAATGATGAAAAGTGTACAGTTCAGTTTTTTTTTTTTCCACTACACTCATAAGGTTGTACACCATCCATAGTACCTAGTCTTAGGGCTGGGGTTGTAGCTCAGTGGCAGAGTGCTTGCCTACCATGTGTGAGGCACTGGGTTTGATTGTCAGCACTATATAAAAACAAAATAAACGTCCATTGACAACTAAAAAAAAAAAAATATATATATATATATATATATATATATATATGAAAAAAAAAATAGCACCTAGTCCCAAAATGTAATCACCTCCAAAAGAAACCCTGTGCCCAGTAGCAGTCAATCCTCTTACTCCTCCAAGCCTTCAGCAACCACTAATCTGTTTTGGATTTGCTCATTCTGTGCTTTTCATTAAATGCAATTATATTAGGGACTTAGGCTGCCTTTGCTAAAAGCAGTGTCTCTTTGCTTGGACCTACAGATGCCCTGTGGGTAACTAAAAGTAGGAAAAAGCTTGGCATTTCTGTCTTTATACTGTGTCTCCATTATTACCATAAGCTTTGTGGCTTGATCAGCTCTGTATGTAGGCTTGGTGGTCATTTAAGGAATGTTCATCTAAAACCTGGTAATACAAGGATTATTAACACAAATTTACCTAACTCGTCTCTTTTCCCTTCAAGACAGTTTTGCAGGGTTATTTATAACATCCTGCTTCAGGGCTCTGGGTGGTGCCTGCATCAGAGCAGGTCTGTGTCTGTTTGCCTCTTCTTGTTGGTGTGTAGGTTGCATCCCCGTTGCTGTCTCCCACTCCATGTCTCTCTTACTTTCTCCCTCCAAACCCCCATCTGTCTCTTGGTCTTGAACAAGGCCACCCCCTAGCCCCTCATTACTAGCGACCTCACTTTCATGGGCTGCAAGGCACCGAGTACACGCGGGGCAATCACGGGCTCTTTTATTACAATCTTAATTTCTCCTGGGTGTAAGAGTCAATTCAGATATCACCCTTTATGTGCGTGCACTTTGGGATGTGAGTTTCAGAAGGACTGAGAGAAGGTGAATGTGGCCACGGGTCTTAGGAGGCTGTCCTGGGAGCCAAGCAGAGAGTAGATGCAAAAGATTACAGGTGTTCAGAGAAGGAATCAGCTGAAGAACTTGTTTGGGGTGCATAGCTGTCAGAGTAGGGAACTGGTTTGGGACCAGGGCAGTTCCCAGGAGGCCCACGTGCTATCAGGGAAACGAGCTGAGCCCTGCTGGTGGGGACAGGGAGATTAAGGCTCTTTGGTCAAGGTGGCCTGTCAGCCTGGAGACACCGGTCAGATGACTTGACAGATGGGTGGGCGCTTGTCCCTGTAACTTCTTCTCATAAGACCTGCAGGTGAGGGGGTTCTGTCTGGCAAGACAGATGCATAAGCTCCTGGGGTTTGATACACCCGGGTCTGTGGGCTTGATTCAACGCGCTACCTAATGTGCTACCTTCACAGGTGGTCCTTTGGAGGCGCACCACCGGCGGACCTAGGGGTGTGTGCCCTTGCTTAGGGTGGTGCTGTGCAGGTGCTGGTTGTGGACCGGTACAAATCAGGTGCCGAGCCCTCCCACCTTGGCACTTGGCCAGGCACCTCTCTGCAAAGTGGACTGGAAACTCAGAGCTAGGCACGGCCTGAGCAGCGCACTTCTGGGCTTGGTCAAGTGACCACTGAGTGGAGCGGGGCACCGCCCCCTCTCCACACTCGGCCCTGTTTTCTGTGGGCCTGTGCATCTGTCGCTCCCTCCCTGGGTCCCAAGGGCCAGCGGGTGCCCCCTCTCTGCATGGCTGTGCTAGGCACGCACAGCTGTTGCGTGTGGCCGCCTGCTGGCCTTCCTGAGTCTGACTGCGTTCCTGCCTGAGACGCTGGGCCTCTGTCAGGGTCTCTGTGTGCCTGTGGGGTGGGCGAGTGCGACTTCGCCGCTGGCTCTCGGGGCTCCTGGCGTGAGCGGGTGTGCAGCCAGCAGCCGGGAAGGGCGGCCTGGCCCTGGGCGGGGTGGGGGTGGGGTCAGGGGCGGGGGCTGGGGGGCTGGGCGTTTCTGAGAACCGGCAGAGGCCAGGCCGTGAGTGCCCCATGGGCCTGGGGTCCCAGGGCTCCCGCTGACTGGAGCCAGGTGGAGAGGGGCGGCCGGCTGGGTAGGCGGCCCTCACCCCCGACTCCAGGCTGTGGACTGGGCCGGCCTGTCGTCCAGGACCCTGGCACCTGGGGACCTGGCCAGGCCTGGGTGTGTGAGCGAGGTGGGCTGGGCCGGGCTGGGTCGGGCAGGGCCAGGCTGCCCTGCGCTGCACTGGGCCTGGCAGGCCGGACTGGACTGGTTCCCTCCCGCCCTGGCCAGCTCCCCTCAGACCAGCTGCAGTGGCTGCGGGACCAGAGCAGGCTCCTGAGGCATTCCGGGCGGCCTCCGCTGTTGATGGCCATAGGACCCAGAACGCACCCGATCTCAGGCCTGGGGTCACCTCCAGCAAGGCGAAGAGGCCTGGCTTCCCCCAGGGACACTAGGACACCCCTGGGAGCAGGCAGAGCAGAGCCTGGACTGGGCACCAACCACCCCATGGCCTGGGGGGTACCTGCCGCTCCACAGGTGACCAGGGCCACCTGCTGTGCCCCCACCCATTACAGCCACATAAACACAGACTGGTCATCCTGGTCCTGAGGGTGTGTGTGTGCCCAGCGTCTCTACCTGGGTTCTTTTCTCTTTTTACTCTAATGCTTGGTAGGAGTCTCTGTGCCTCTCGCTGGCCTGCCATCCTGGTGAGGGTCCCTCTGAGTCTGTTTCTCTTTCTCACTGCATTAGAGCAGATCTGTGGCTTTCTTTACCTTCCCTTGGTGTGGGTGTGTCCACGTATGAGGAAGCATCCCTGTCGCTGTCTCCCACTCTGTCTCTCACTCTCCCCTGCATGGTGAGGGCTGCGTGGGAAAAACACCAGATTACACTCCCAGGGCCAGCAGTGGCATGCAACTCCCTGGGCTCTGCTGTGCTGAAGGCTGGGTGGGGAGAGCAAAGGACTACCCTGTCCAGAATCCCTGGGAATTCTGAACGAATGTGCCGCCTGCAGCTCCCAGAGGCCTCCGGGCTGAGAGCTGTGCAAGCAGGACAGACTGAATTTTCTAGAATGCACCAGGATAGAGGTGTGCCCTCTGTAGCCCCCAGGGGCCTCCAGGGGACTTGGTCTAAGCTCAGGTTCTTCCTACCTTGACAGTGGCCACCATAGGCTGGGATTTAATTTCTTAAAACCCACGATCCTAAAATGGGGCAGTTTCTGGCTAAGTCACTCAGTCTCAAAGACTACATCCCAGAGGCCTCTGTGGGCCTGTTTCTGGCCTCCTGCCCTTGGGCACACTGATGAAGTGCGGGGGCTCCATATGGCTGTGGAAATCTGTGCCTCTGCCTGCCTGGCTCCTGGCTGCAGCAGTGCGTGGCCTGGTGGAGTACAAGGCCTGGGGTCTTCCGGAGGAGGTATCCTGGATTCTCTTTTCTCCTCTCCTGAGATTCCACTACTGGTGATGCCACAGATAAACACAGCCAGACCCAGTTCAAGCAGTGGGAAAGTATTTTATCCAGTAACTTCTGAGGGTGGATTAAGGAACTGAGTGATTCACCAGGATCCCCACATGTGAGCAGTAAGCAGCACCTGCGCTGAGTGTGGTGGAATGGGGTGGTAACTTCTAGTTCCATCTTTGATGCCTGTCCCACCTTTTCAGGGTGGGGACAGGAGCCTCCTCAGGACCAACCCACGAGAGCTCTGGCTCTGGGATGCTGTGGATCACCCCACAGGGAGGGTCAGTGCTCCTTTCTCTTCAAACCAGCCTCAGGGAGATGCCTGGATTGAGGACCCTTGTGGGTCATGTCTATAGGGACACCTGGAGCTCTCTTGTCAGAGTTACCTCAGGTGATGCTGGGCTTGGGGACCCTAGTGAGTCAAGTTTATAGGGAGGTTTGGAGTTCCCTTCTCAGACTAGACTCACCGAGATGCTTGGGTTGGGGACCCTTTTAAGTCATGTCTGTAGGGACACCTGGAGCTCCCTTTTTCTCAGAGCAGCCTCGGGAAATATCCTAGAAACTTCTGGATGAATAGGTGGCAGGTGAGAGCAGGTGGAGTGTGTGTGAGGAGAGAGCCCTTCCTGGGCCTGATCACTGAGAGGAGCCTGGCTCTGAGTCCGCTGTGTCCTTCACTGTTTCTTCCAGGCCCACTGTGCAAAAGCTTCCTTCCTCAGGCTGTGACCCTCATCATCTTAACACAGTGACCCTGGGTGGTCTGGGGAACCTGGCACAGAGGAGGGAGGAACATTGAGGGAGGGTCCTGAGCCTGAGGGGAGGGGACTCCTGCATACTCCATTACTTGTTTTCCTTAAGTTTTATGGTTCATTTTCTTCTTGCGGTATTAAAGTAGTAGAAGAAATACTGAAAAGTTGAAAAGCACATATGTTAAGCCCACTAAGTTATTTAAGTTTAAATATGTTATTTCTTTTTTTTTAATTTTTTTTTTAGTTGTCAATGGGCCTTTATTTTCTTATAATTGGTACTGAGGATCGAACCCAGGGCCTCACCCATGCCTGGCAAAGGCAGGCTACAACCCCAGCCCCTAAGTATGTTATTTCTTTTTTTTTTTTTTTTTTTTTTTTTTTTTTTGCAGTACTGGGGATCGAACTCAGGGCCTTGTGCTTGCGAGGCAAGCACTCTACCAGCTGAGCTACCTCCCCAGCCCAGCATGTTATTTGTAAAAGACAGAATTTAATAAAAAATTAGTCCATGGCTTTCTTGGAACTAACTCATCGACTACATATTTTTTGGTTGTGACAGTCACAGAAACATATACTGGCAGTATATGTTCATTTCTCGGCTTTTAAAATGTTTTTATTAGTTCATTTAAATTATATATGATAGTGGGGTTCATTCTGACATGCATACACACAGGGACTATAATTTGCTTCATTTCAACCCCAAGTACATTTACTTTTCTTCTCTTCCTCCCCCTGCTCCCCCCCTTACTGGTCTTCCTTCTATTTATTTATTGTTTTATTAAGTTGGTACTTTGTAGACACAGAAGTGGAATTCACTGTGCTATATTCATATATGTACATAGTATCATTTGTTCAATTTCATCCCTCAGTTCCTCCCTTTTCCCATCCCTTTTCTTTCCCCCTCTATCCCCTTCCTCTACTCCACTGACCTCCCTTCTATTTTCATGGGATCATCCCCTTTTTATATTTCCTTATTTCTCTCAAGTTTCTGCATATGAGGTAAGACATTTGACACTTGATTTTTAGGAATCTGGCTTATTTCACTATAGCATGATATTTTCCAGTTCTATCCATTTACCAGCAGATGCTGTTGTTTCATTCTTCTTTATGGTTAAGTGAAAGTCCATTGCGTTTACATATCACATTTTCTTTATCCATTCATCTGTTGCTGGATACCTGGTCTGATACCATAACTTGGCTATTGTGAGTTGTGTTGTTATAAACATTCATATTGCCTGCATCACTATAGTATGCTGATTTTGGTTCTTTTGGATAAATACCAGTGGGACAGCTGGGTCATATGATGGTTCCATTTCTAGTATTTTTAAAAATTTTTTGTTGTACATGGACACAACACCTTTTTTTTTTTTAAATTTATGTGGTGCTGAGGATTGAACCCAGTGCCCCAAGCATTTGAGGCACTCTACACTGAGCCACAATCTCAGCCCCCATTTCTAGTGTTTAAATTTTTTTTTTTAGTTGCAGATGGACACAACACATTTTATGTATTTTTATGTGGTGCTGAGGATCTAACTCAGGGCCTCACATGTGCTAGGCAAGTGCTCCACCACTGAGCTACAACCCACCCTTCATTTCTAGTGTTTTGAGAACTCTCCATACTGCTTTCCAGAGTCGCTGCCCTAGTTTGCAGTCCCACCAACAGGTACTTTTCCCCCCACATGCTCACCAGCATTTATTTATTTTGAATTTTTGATGTTTGCAATTCTAACTGGAGTGAGATGAAATCTCAGTATAGTTTTGATTTGTCAGGGATGTTGAACATTTTATCATATTTTTTTGGTCATTTGTATTTCTTCTTTTAAGAAAGGTCTATTTAGTTTTTTTGTGCATTTTTGATTGAGTTATAGATTTTTTGATTAAGTGTTTTTAATTCTTCATATATTCTGGATATTAATCTGTTGGAAAGTAGCTGGCAAATATTTTCTCCCATTCTGTAGGTTCTCTCTTCTGTTTCTTTTGCTGTGCAAAAGCTTTTTAATTTGAAGTCATCCCGCTTATTGAGTCTTGGTTTTATTTTTTGAACTTTAAGGGTCTTGTTAAGGAAGTCAGTGCCTGTGCCAATAAGTTGGAAAGTCAGGTTTCTGAGGCCAATCTAGCTTTTCCACTGACTGACATCTTCATTTTAGGAATCTTTTATCTTGAATCAGTTGATTATAATAAATACACCTTAAGTTTTAGTTTTCATGTGCTCTACAGCTTCTGCCAAATAGTTCACTGTCCATGAACATTAAAATGCATAAAGTGCTCATGAAGGTAGGACGAAAGGAAAGGGGCTTTATAATCACAATGCATTTCTCCCTCTCTCTCTTTTCGCAGTACTGGGGAGTGAGCACAGGACTTCATGAATCCTAGGTGAGTACTCCACCACTAAGCAACATCCTAGTTCTTTTTTATTTTGAGACATGATCTTACTAAGTTGCCCTAGGCTGGCCTCAAACTTGCAATCCCCCTTCCTCTGCCTCCCTAGTAGCTGGGGTTACGGGTGTGGGCCACCATGCCTGGCTCCTCTCCTCTTTCAGCATTATGGAATGAACAACGGTCACTTCTGCAGTACTTTTAAGTAGTTGTGGCAGATTGCCCAGATTCAGGGTAGCTGCTGGTATCTAGCAATGGTGGGTGGCAGGTCAGGCAAGCTGTCACTATGTCCTGCCACTTCAGCTTCAGTTTCCCCAGGGCAGCATATCAGGATGGAAGGCTGGAGATTGACCGACTCTGAGTTAGCGAGTACCAAGGCTGCTGCTCCTTGCACCAGTGATCCCTCCTCCCCCATCCTTCAGACCTACCCTTCCTTCAGATCCTGTTCCTCTTCCAGGTCCTTCCCCATCCTCCGATCCCTGCCTCTTTTACAGGCCACAGCCCTCCTCCAGATTCTGCTCCCATGGGGCTAAGACTAACATCCGCCCCTTGCTGCTGCACTTCAGTGTGCTAGTTGGCAGTGTGTGTGTATGTTGTGTATGTGTGTGTGTGTGTTTTGGGTACTGGGTATTGAACCCAGGGGCACTTAACCACTGAACCACATCCCTAGCCCTTTTTATATTTTATTTAGAGACAGGGTCTCATTGAGTTGCTTAGGGCCTCACTAGGTTGCTGAGGCTGGTTTTGAACTTGTGATCCTCCTGCCCTAGTTTCTGGAGCTGCTGGGATTACAGGGGTGTGCTCCAGCGCACTGGGGGCAATATGTTTTTAATGGTGCACAAAATAATATCTGTTGTATAGACACTGACATCTTTCATATCTTAATATCAGGCTAGATCATGAATATTTGAAATAAAATCAGAATTTGTTACAGGGGAGGCAACACTCAGCTGTGAGCCCTGATGATCCCTGGGTCTTTTCCAGTGGGAGATCTCTACGCATCAGTCCAAGGTTTTCTATGCTAATTGATTTATTTTACAGTTGTTTGGCAGTGTCTATATTTACTAGGAAATCCCCCATATTCTCTTGATTTCCAGTTCTGTGCAGTAGATTTCTCTTATTCAACTTTTAATTTCTCCTTTTTCTACAGAATTTCTTGTTTTAAAAGTGTGAATGTACTTTTTTATTTTTAATGTCATACATTCAGAAGATAGGAAGAGTATTTCTGAATAAGAATTAAAGAATACTCTTAAGACATTCTTGCATAATTTTTTGCACATAAGTAAAAAATGACAATATTTTTTTCCAGCAATAATTTTTTTCCCTTGAAAGTATAGACTAACCTAAGCTAAGTTAAATATGCTCTAGAGACTGAAATGATATTTTCATTAATAAACCCCACAAATCTTGTACTTTTTTTTTTTTTTTTTTTGGCAGTGCTAGGAATTAAACCCAAGGCCTTGTGCTTGTGAGGCAAGCACTCTACCAACTGAGCTATATCCCCAGCCCCACAAATCTTAAAGAAACATGCATTCTAATAAGTTGTAATAATTAATTACTTTTTATTTTAAAATCATGACATTTTTGGGGCTGGAGCTGCAGCTCAGTGGTAGAGCCCTTGCCTCTCACATGTGAGGCACTGGGTTCGATCCTCAGCACCACATAAAAATAAATAAATAGAGATATTGTCCATCTACAACTAAAAAATATTTAAAAAAATCATGACATTTTAAAAAACAGATGCTTTGGCCATTTGCTTGTTAAACCGTAACTATTAAACCAAAAGTTATTTATAGCTATGGTAAACTCATGGCACTTTTGGCTATTATCTAGCTTTCTTCAGTAAAATAGCAACTTCAGACATAATAAACACAATCTTTTTGGCTTAGTATTATAGTTTGTAAGATTTTCCACTTTTAAAAATTCTACTTATTTACAACCTGCCTATTCCCAAAAAGATTGAAGGTGGGGTTTTCAGTTAAGTTCATAAAAAAGCATATTCTTCAAACTTAACAGAGTCAAGAAAAAGAGCTAACAGCTTTTAATTACAACCTTTGGAATTTGTCCTCTTGCTTAAGGCATGCTGTGTAAGTAAAATGTTAAATGTGTTAAAACTTATCACCAGGGGCTGGGGATGTAGCTCAGTATTAGCTCGTTCATTGTGTGTAAGGCCCCATGTTCAATCTTCAGTATCAGAACACACACCACCCTCATAACTACATCTAAGATCACATAGATTTTCATCTGTTTCCTTTTAGAATTTTTTTAGTTTTCTCAAACTTTAGTTATGGACTATTATGAGTTAATTTTTGTAGGAGTTTCAGTTTGTGTCTACATTCATTTCACTCAGTATGGTTTCCAAAAACTTGTTCAATCACAACTTTTTGAAGTGGTGTATAATAGGTTTCACTTAAGTTTGAATTTCCAAAATCATGACCTTGAATAATCTGGATACAGTACTGAATTTCCTCCATTTCTCAGGAATGCCAGGAGGGGTCGCGCATGCACCACAGAACTGCAGCATCCTACGCTGAGCCCCATTGGCCACCAGAGGGGCGCAACACTTTCCAGGACACGGAGGTATCACAACATTGATAGGGTGGTGCCCTAATGCTAGTGTCACCCATATGCAGCCTGTAATGCTAATGCATGATCCACAGTGACCTTTGATGCTAATGGGTCCACATGTGGCCTCTGATACTAACAGTGTCCACAGAGTGGCCTTGAAGATTAATAAAACCACTGTCATATGGTCTTTAATGTTAATATAGTGTCTATACTGTGGCCTTTAATATTAATGTAATATTCATGCTGTGGCCTCTAGTGTCAATAAAATATTTACATTGTGTCCTCTCATAATAATATAATAGCTGCCCTGTGGTCCTTAATATTAATGTAATGTCCACACTGTGGCCTATAATACTAATACAAATATCCATACTGTGGCCTCTAATACTAATATAATATTCACACTATAGCCTCTACTACTAATATACTAGTAGCCACACTGTGGTCAATAATATCAATATAATATCCATACTGTAACCTCTAATACAATATCCATACTGTAGTGTATAACACTAATTTAATCACTTCCCTGTGGACTTTAATATAGTGTTCACACTGTGGCCATTATACTAATATAATAACCACATGGTGGCCTATAATACTAATATAATATCCATGCAGTAGCTGACATGGTGGCACATGCCTGTAGTCCCAGTGACTCATAAGACTGAGGCAGGAGGATTGCAAGTTCAAAGACAGTCTTAGCAACTTAGTGAGGCCCTGTCTCAAAATAAAAATAAAAATGGCTGTGGGTGTGGCTCAGTGGTTAAGTACCCCTGGGTTCAATCTCCAGTACCACAAAACAAAACAACCCCTCTCAAAACACACACACACACACACACACACACACACACACACGCACACACTCACATTCAGTGACATCTAACACTAATAGGTATTCTGTGGTCTTTCATATTAATATAATATCCATACTATGTCTTTTAATAATAATATAACACATGCCCTGAGTCCTTTTAATGTTAATATAATGTCCACACTGTGGTTGGTAATACTAGTATAATATCTATACTGTGGCATCTAACAGTAATTTAATAGCTGTCTTGTGGCATTTAATATTAATGTTATTCATACCATCACTATTAATACTAATCTTATATTCATATAGTTACATCTAACACAAATATAAGATTCATTTTGTGGATTCTAATGCTAATACAGAATCCAAACTGTGACCCCTAATGCTAATAAATAATCCAAACTGTGACCTCTAATATAATATCTGAATTTTGGAAATTAATATGATGTCCACACTGTGGCCTCTAATATTAAGATGATATTCACAATATGGCATCTAACACTAATATAATAGCTGCCTGTGATCTCTAATTTTAGTTAATATTCATATTCTTATTAATGGAATAACCATACTGTAGTGTTTGAGACTAATAAAATATCTGCCCAGTAGACTTCAGTACTAATATAGTGTCCATAGTATAGCATCAAAATCTGATATGATAGCTGCCCATGGCATTGTATACTAATATAATATTTATAATATGCAGTCTAAAACTAATAAAATAGCTGACCTTTGGTCTTCAGTAGTAATATAATATGCATAACAGCATCTTGAACTGTTGTATCAGCTGCCCTGTGGCCTTTAATACTAATGTAATATCCACACTATAGCATCTAAATTCAATACAATACCCAACATTTGACATTTACTACTAACATAATATCCATATTATAGCAACTAAAACTAATAAAATATCAGCCTTATTACCTATCATAATAATGATATCCATAGTATATAATCTAAAACTAGTATAACAGCTGCCTGGTAGCCTTTAACATTAATATAATATCAATACTGTAACCTCTAAAACTAATGTAATAGCTGTCTTGTGGCCTTTAAAAAATATATATATTTTTAGTACTGGGGATTGAACTCAGTTGCACTTGATCACTGAACCACATCCCCAGTCCTATTTTGTACTTTATTGAGAGACAGGATCTCACTGAGTTGCTTAGCAAACCACTGTGCCCGACTTAAAAATATTCTTTATATTTTTAGTTGTAGATAGACACAATACTTTTATTTTGTTTTATTTATTTTTATGTGGTGCTGAGGATTGAACTCAGTGCCTCACACGTGCTAGGCAAGCTCTCTACCACTGAGCCACAACTCCAGCCCTCCTGTGACCTGTTAGTACTAATACTGTATCCATACTATCATGTCAAAAACTGGAATAATAGCTTCCCTGTGGCCTTTAATAGTAATATAGTATACATATAGCTTTTAAAACTGATATTATAGCTGCCCTGTTGTCTTTCATACTAATGTAATTTCCATATTAATATAGTAGCTTCCTGTAGCCTTCAAGACTAATGTGATATGCATTATGGCACCTAAAAATCTTATAATATCTGTAATATAGCATGTAAAACTGATATAATATCTATCTTGTGGCCTTTATAACTAATAGGATATTCATGCTATAGCATTTAAAATTAAAATCATAGTTGCCCTGTGGTGTTTCATATTAATATTTTATCCATACTGTGCCTCTAAAACAAATATAGTAACCCCACTCTGGCTTTTTTTTTTTTCAGGGCCGAGGACCGAACTCAGGGCCGAAGACTGAACTCAGGGCCTTGTGCGTGCAAGGCAAGCGCTCTGCCACTGAGCTAAAACCCTGACCCCTCACTCTGGCCTTTTAAATTAATACAATATTCAGGGCTGGGGATATAGCTCAGTTGGTAGCGTGCTTGCCTCGTAAGCACAAGGCCCTGGTTTCAATCCCCAGCACCACATACACACACAAAAAATTAATACAATATTCATATTATAGCATCTAGAACTAATATGATTTCTGCACTGTGGCCTTTAGTACTATTATACACATACTAAAGCATCCAAAATTAATATAATCACTGCCCTCTGGATTTAGTAGTAATATGATATCCATACTATCGCATCAAAAATGAATAAATGTGGTCTTTAATACTAAAATCCATAGTATAGCCTCAAAAAGTGATAAAATAGCTGCTCTGTGGCCTTTAATATTAATATCATATTCATAATATAGGATGTAAAACTGACATATTGTCTGCACAGGGCCTTTAAACTAATATGATACCCATACTATAGAATTTAAAACTAATATAATAGCTGCTCTGTGGTCTTTAATATTAACATTTTATTCATACCATGGCCTCTCTCAAACTGATAAAATAATTCCCCTGTGGCCTTTAATATTAATACCATCTATAATGTAGTGTCTGAAACTGATATAATAGCTGCCCTGTGGCCTTTAATACTAATAAGATATCACTATTCTAGCATCTAAAGGTTATATGTGATAGCTGCCCTGTGGCCTTTAATACTATTCTGATATCCTTATTATAACATCTAAAATTGTTATGACAGCTGCTCTGTGACTTTATTATTAATGAAATGTCCATTCTATAGCATGTAAAACTAATATAATAGTTTCCCAGTGGCCTTTAATGTAAATATAACATACATACTACAGCATCTAAAACAAATCCAATATTTCCCGGTAGCCTTTAGTACTAATGTGATATCTGTAGTTTAGCATCTAATGCTAATATAATAGCTGCCTTGTGTCCTTTCATGTTATTATGGTATCCATAGCTGGTATGGTTTAGATATGAGTTGTCTTAAAAAAATTCATACGAGGTAATGAGAGAAATTTTAGATGTGAAATGACTGGGTCATGAGAGCATTAGCCTAATCAGTGCATTAATCCATTGATAGGGGATTAAGTGGGTGGTAACTGTAAACAGGTAGGGCATAACTGGGGGAGATGAGTAAATGGGAGCATTCCTTTGGGGTTAGTATTTTGTCCCTAGTGAGTGGAGCTCTCTCTCTCTACTTCTCATTTGCCATGTTGAGAGCCACTTTATTCCTCTTTGCCCTTTGGCCATGATGCTCACCTTCGACCAAGAGCAAATGATTGACTGTCTTGGGACTGAGACCTCTGAAACCATAAATGCCAAATAAACTTTTCCTCCTCTAGAATTGTTCTTGTCAGATTTTTTTTTGTCACAGTGATGAAAAAAGCTGACTAAAACAGAATTTGGTACCCAGAGTGGGTTTTTTGCTGTCAGTAACCTGACTATGTGGTTTTAGAAGTCTTTGGAGCTGGTTTGTGAGGGGAGAAATTTTGAAATGTTTAGAAATGTAAGCTGAAAACTCTTTAGAATGTTGTAGGTGGAGCTTAATGGGCAATTCTGATGGGAATCCAAAAAGCCAGAATGCCAATAGGACTGTAGACAGTAAAGACTGGGCTCATGAGGTTTCAGAAGAAGAGGATTGTATTGAAATTGGACTAGAGACCACTCATGTTACACTGTGGGTAAGAAGTTACCTACATTTTACCTGTGAGACTGAATTTAAAGGCGATGGAGTAATTAATCTGGTGGAAGAAATTTCAAGGCAGCATAGCATTCTGTAGTGATATGAATATTTCTGGCAGCTTTTAGGCAAGTTTACTGTGATAATCAGGATCAGAAAGTAGAGCAGAGATATTTGAATAACTCAAAGTTTGGCCAGAGAAGTGTAAGTGAAACTGGGGTTAAGAAAGTTGGGATTGTTAAGGACATTTTGACCACAAAGAGATGCTAAATACTTTACTCAGAGACAAAAGGAAAAATGGCTTGAGGGCATCTCTGGCTTAAGGTTAGAGAAGAAAAATTCATTTGAGAAGAGACCAGGGGGGCACCCTTCTTGTACAAAGGAGCCCAGGCACCCAGAGGCTACTGCAGCCATGGTCCCAGGTGTCTTGGCTGCTGCTCGAGATGGCGGAAGAACTTGCAATTAACCACATGGTGCTGATTCTTTTGGATTGCAGGATGCTGAAGTTAGGGTCACGGATGCTTCCACTGAGATTTAAAGGAAAACCTGGGAGGCAGGCAAAGTGCAGCAGTGTTGTAGTCTCTGCCTCTCAGAGGGTGATGCTCGAGTGGGAAGGAAACTGAAGCTGTAGTGGAGTTTTCATGCTAATATGACACACATATTATAGCATCCAAAAGAATATAATAGCTTCCCTGTGACCATTCATACAAATATGATATCCACACTCTGGCATCTAAAATGAATAGCTGACCTTTGGCCTTTTTCGTTAATATAGTATCAATACTGAGAACTCTGAAACTAATATGATAGCTGTTCTGTGACCTTTAGTCTAATATTTGCTCATACTATTGCATCAGAAATTGATATAATAGCTTCTCTGTGGCCTCCAATACTAATACGATATGTGCTGTGTTTCCTGTAATTATTATAATAGCTCCACTGTGCTCTTTAGTACTAATAATATCCATAATATAGCATCTAAAATCAATATAATAGATGTTTTGTGGTCTTTTCCCCCCTATTTTATTTATTCTTAGTAAGTGCACATCAGTTTCATTTGGGAACAGGAAAAATATGAACATTTCAGAATAATTTTATTAAAGTAATATGTGGTATTAAAAATTTTTCATTGTCTTTTTTGACAATGATAATTTCCATTCTGCCTAGAATGATAAACATTAATTTTTTTTCATACATGCATATAGGGTAATAAAGTCTCTCATTTTGCCATCCTTCCCATCCCCACTGCCCCACCCTTTCCCTCCCCTCTGCATAATCCAAAGTTCCTTCATTCTTCCATACCCACCCCCCAACTATGGATCAACATCCGCTTATCAGGGAAAAACTTTTGTCCTTTTTGTTTTTGGGATTGGCTTATTTCACGTAGGATGATATTCTATAGTTCCATCCATTTACCTGCAAATGCCATAATTTCATTCTTTTTTAAGGCTGAGTAATATTCCATTATGTGTATGTACCACATTTTCTTTGTCCATTTGTTGATGGGCATTTAGGTTGGTTCCATAGTTTAGCTATTGTGAATTGAACTGCTGTAAACATTGATGTGGCTGTGTCACGGTAGTATGCTGATTTTAAGTCCTTTGGGTATAAACCAAGGAGAGGAATAGCTGGGTCAAATTCCATTCCAAGTTTTCTAAGGAATCTCCATACTGCTTTCCACAGTGGTTGCACCAATCTGCAGTCCTACCAACAATGTATGAGTGTACCTTTTTCCCCACATCCTCGCTAACACTTACTATTGCTTGTATTCTTGATAATTTCCATTCTGCCTAGAATGAGATGAAATATTAGAGTGGGTTTGATTTGCATTTCTTTAACTGCAAAAGATGATGAACATTTTTTTTCATGTTTGTTGATCGATTGCATTTCTTCTGTGAAGTTTCTATTCAGCTCCTTAGCCCATTTATTGATTGAGTTATTTGTATTTTTGGTATTGAGTTTCTTGAGTTCTTTATATATTCTAGAGGTTAGTGCTCTATCTGGGGTGTGTGTGGTAAAGATTTTTTTCCCCATTCTATAGGCTTTCTCTTCATGTTATTGATTGTTTCTTTTTCTGAGAAGAAGCTTTTTAGTTTGAATCCATTCCATTTATCGATTCTTAATTTTACTTCTTGCACTTTAGGGGTCTTGTTAAGGAAGTCAAGTCCTAAGCCAACATAATGAAGATTTTGGCCTAGTTTTTCTTTTACTAGGCACAGGGTCTCTGTTCTAGTGCCTTTAAGTCTTTGATCCAATTTGAGTTGAGTTTTGTGCAGGGTGAGAGATAGAGGTTTAATTTCATTTTACTGCATATGGATTTCCAGTTTTCCCAGCACCATTTGTTGAAGAGGCTATCTTTTCTCCAATATATATTTTTGGCACCTTTGTACAGTATGAGATAACTGTATTTATGTGGTTTTGTCTCTGTGTCTTCTAATTTGTACCATTGGTCCACATGTCTATTTTGGTGCCAATACCATGCCATTTTTGTTACTATTGCTCTGTTGTATAGTTTAAGTTCTGGTATTGTGATACCTCCTGCTTCACTCTTTTTTTTTTTTCTTTTTTTTTATTATAAAATTGTAAACAAATGGGATACATGTTGTTTCTCTGTCTGTACATGGCGTAAAGGCATACCATTTGTGTAATCATAAATCTACATAGGGTAATGTTGTTTGATTCATTCTGCCATTTTTTTGCTTCCCCCCCTCCCCTCCCACCCTTCCCCTCCATCTATACAGTCCTTCCTTCCTCCATTCCTGCCCCCCTCCCTAAACCCAACTCCAACCCCAACACTAACCCTTCCCACCCCCCATTATGTGTCATCATCCACTTATTAGCGATATCATTCTTCCTTTGGTTTTTTGAGATTGGCTTATCTCACCTAGCATGATATTCTCCAGTTTCATCCATTTGCCTGCAAATGCCATAATTTTATCATTCTTTATGGCTGAGTAATATTCCATTGTATATATATACCACATTTTCTTTATCCATTCATCAATTGAAGGACATCTAGGTTGGTTCCACAATCTGGCTATTGTGAACTGAGCAGCTATGAACATTGATGTGGCTGTATCTCTGTAACATGCTGATTTTAAGTCCTTTGGGTATAGGCCAAGGAGTGGGATAGCTGGGTCAAATGGTGTTTCCATTCCAAGTTTTCTAAGGAGTCTCCACACTGCTTTCCAGAGTGACTGCACTAATTTGCAGCCCCACCAGCAATGTAAGAGTGTACCTTTCTCCCCACATCCTCGCCAACACCTGTTGTTGGTTGTATTCTTGATAATTGCCATTCTAATTGGGGTGAGATGGAATCTTAGGGTGGTTTTGATTTGCATTTCTCTTATTACTAGAGATGTTGAACATTTTTCCATATGTTTGTTGATTGCTTGTATATCTTCTTCTGTGAAGTGTCTATTCATTTCCTTAGCCCATTTGTCGATTGGATTATTTACATTCTTGGTGTAGAGTTTTTTGAGTTCTTTATAGATTCTGGAGATTAGCGCTCTATCTGAAGTATGATTGGCAAAGATTTTCTCCCACTCTGTAGGCTCTTTCTTTGCATTGCTGATAGTTTCCTTTGCTGAGAGAAAGCTTTTTAGTTTGAATCTATCCCAGTTATTAATTCTTGCTTTTATTTCTTGTGCTATGGGAGTCCTGTTAAGGAAGTCTGGTCCTAAGCCGACATGTTGAAGCTCTGGACCTACTTTTTCTTCTATAAGATGCAAGGTCTCTGGTCTGATTCCGAGGTCCTTGATCCATTTTGAGTTTAGTTTCGTGCATGGTGAGAGATATGGGTTTAGTTTCATTCTGTTGCATATGGATTTCCAATTCTCCCAGCACCATTTGTTGAAGAGGCTATCTTTTCTCCATTGCATATTGTTGGAACCTTTGTCTAGTATGAGAAAATTGTATTTATTTGGGTTTGTGTCCGTGTCCTCTATTCTGTACCATTGATCCACCTTTCTATTTTGGTACCAATACCATGCCGTTTTTGTTACTATTGCTTTGTAGTAGAGTTGAAGATCTGGTATTGCGATACCCCCTGCTTCACTCTTTCTGCCAAGGATTGCTTTAGATATTCTGGGTTTTTTATTCTTCCAGATGAATTTCATAATTGCTTGCTCTATTTCTGTAAGGTACATCATTGGGATTTTAATTGGAATTGCATTGAATCTGTATAGCACTTTTGGTAGTATGGCCATTTTGACAATATTAATTCTTCCTATCCAAGAACAAGGGAGATCTTTCCATCTTCTAAGGTTTTCTTGAATTTCTTTCTTTAGTGTTCTGTAGTTCTCATTGTAGAGGTCTTTCACCTCTTTTGTGAGATTGATTCCCAAATACTTTATTTTTTTCGAAGCTATTGTGAATGGGGTAGTTTTCCTAATTTCTCTTTCTGAAGATTCATCGCTTATGTGTAGAAATGCCTTCGATTTATGTGCATTGATCTTATATCCCGCTACTTTACTGAATTCACTTATGAGATCTAAAAGTTTTCTGGTGGAATTTCCTGGTTCCTCTAAGTATACCATCATATCATCAGCAAATAGGGATAGTTTGAGTTCTTCTTTTCCTATTCGTATCCCTTTAATTTCTTTGGTCTGTCTAATTGCTCTGGCTAGAGTTTCAAGGACGATATTGAATAGAAGTGGTGAAAGAGGGCATCCCTGCCTTGTTCCAGTTTTTAGAGGGAATGCTTTCAGTTTTTCACCATTTAGAATGATATTAGCCATGGGTTTAGTGTAGATGGCCTTTACAATGTTAAGGAATGTTCCCACTATCCCTATTTTTTCTAGTGTTTTGAGCATGAAGGGGTGCTGTATTTTATCAAATGCTTTTTCTGCATCTATCGAAATAATCATGTGATTCTTGACTTTAAGTCTATTGATATGGTGAATGACATTTATTGATTTCCTGATGTTGAACCAACCTTGCATCCCTGGGATGAAACCCACTTGATCATGGTGCACTATCTTTTTAATATGTTTTTGTATGCGATTTGCTAAAATTTTGTTGAGAATTTTTGCGTCGATGTTCATTAAGGATATTGGTCTGAAATTTTCTTTCCTTGATGTGTCTCTGTCTGGTTTAGGAATCAGGGTAATATTGGCTTCATAGAATGAGTTTGGGAGAGTTCCCTCCTCTTCTATTTTCTGGAATACTTTGAGAAGTATTGGAATGAGTTCTTCTTTAAAAGTTTTGTAGAACTCGGCTGAGAACCCATCTGGTCCTGGACTTTTCTTTGTTGGTAGGCTTTTGATGACTTCTTCTATTTCATTACTTGAAATTGGTCTATTTAAATTGTGTATGTCCTCCTCGTTCAGTTTAGGCAATTCATATGTCTCTAGAAACCTGTTGATGTCTTCGAAATTTTCTATTTTGCTGGAGCATAGGTTTTCAAAATAGCTTCTAATTATGTTTTGTATTTCGGTCGTGTCTGTTGTGATATTTCCTTGTTCATTCCGAATTTTAGTGATTTGGGTTTTCTCTCGTCTTCTCTTTGTTAGTATGGCTAAAGGTTTATCAATTTTGTTTATTTTTTCGAAGAACCAACTATTTATTTTGTCAATTTTTTGTATTGTTTCTTTCGTTTCAATTTCGTTGATTTCAGCTCTCAGTTTAACTATTTCCTGTCTTCTACTACTTTTGGTGTTGGTCTGTTCTTCTTTTTCTAGGGCTTTGAGTTGTAGTGTTAGGTCATTTATTTTTTGAGTTTTACTTCTTTTATTAAATGCGCTCCATGGAATAAATCTTCCTCTAAGTACCGCTTTCATAGTGTCCCAGAGATTTTGATATGTTGTTTCTTTGTTCTCGTTTACCTCTAAGAATTTTTTAATTTCCTTCCTAATATCTTCTGTTATCCATTCATCATATAGTAGCATATTGTTTAATCTCCAGGTGTTGGAGTAGTTTCTGTTTTTTACTCTTTCATTAATTTGTAACTTCAATTCATTATGATCTGATAGAATACAAGGTAGTGTCTCTATCTTCTTGTATTTGCTGACATTAGCTTTGTGGCATAATATATGGTCTATTTTAGAGAAGGATCCATGTGCTGCTGAGAAGAAAGTGTATTTGCTCTTGGTTGGATGGTATATTCTATAAATGTCTGTTAAGTCTAAATTATTGATTGTGTTATTGAGATCTATGGTTTCTTTGTTCAATTTTTGTTTGGAAGATCTGTCCAGTGGTGAAAGAGGCGTGTTAAAATCACCTAGTATTATTGTGTTATGGTCTATTTGGTTTCTACAATTGAGAAGGATTTGTTTAACATACATGGATGAGCCACTGTTTGGGGCATAGATGTTTATGATTGTTATATCTTGCTGATTTATGCTTCCCTTAAGCAGTATGAAATGTCCTTCTTTATCCCTTCTAACTAACATTGGCTTGAAGTCCACATTATCTGAAATGAGGATGGATACTCCAGCTTTTTTGCTGAGTCCATGTGCATGGTATGTTTTTCCCCATCCTTTCACCTTTAGTCTATGGGTATCTCTTTCTATGAGGTGAGTCTCTTGCAGTCAACATATTGTTGGATCTTTCTTTTTAATCCAATCTGCCAGTCTATGTCTTTTGATTGATGAATTCAGGCCATTAACATTCAGGGTTATTATTGAGAAATGATTTGTATTCCCAGTCATTTGGTTCATATTTAAAATTTTTGACACATCTTGGTTCCTCCTTTATTTGACAGTTCCTTTAGGATAATTCCTCCCTTTGCTGATTTGCTTCTTTGTTTTTTATCTCTTCCTCATGAAATATTTTGCTGAGGATGTTCTGTAATGCTGGCTTTCTTTTTGTAAATTCTTTTAGCTTTTGTTTATCGTGGAATGATCTTATTTCATCGTCAAATTTGAAGGTAAGTTTTGCTGGGTATAAGATTCTTGGTTGGCATCCATTTTCTTTCAGAGCTTGAAAAATGTTGTTCCATGCCCTTCTAGCTTTTAGGGTCTGGATTGAAATATCTGCTGATATCCGTATTGGCTTCCCCCTGAATGTAATTTGGTTCTTTTCTCTCACAGCCTTTAAAATTCTGTCTTTATTTTGTATGTTAGGTATTTTCATTATAATGTGCCTTGGTGTGGGTCTGTTGTAATTTTGTGTATTTGGAGTCCTATAAGCCTCTTGGACTTGATTTTCCATTTCATTCTTCAGATTTGGGAAATTTTCTGATATTATTTCTTCAAATAGATTGTTCATTCCTTTGGTTTGTTTCTCTAAGCCTTCCTCAATCCCAATAATTCTCAAATTTGGCCTTTTCATGATATCCCATAGTTCTTGGAGGTTCTGTTCATGATTTCTCACCATCTTCTCTGTTTGTTCAACTTTGTTTTCGAGGTTAAATATTTTGTCTTCAATAACTGAAGTTCTGTCTTCCAGCTGTTCTATCCTATTGGTTATGCTTTCTATGGAGTTCTTAATTTGGTTTATTGTTTCCTTCATTTCAAGGATTTCTGTTTGGTTTTTTTTCAATATCTCTAACTCTTTATTGAAATGATCTTTTGCTTCCTGAATTTGCTCTGTTAACTGTCGATTGGTGCGATCGTTCAATGCCTGCATTTGCTCTTTCATCTCATCGTTTGCTTCCCTAATCATTTTAATTATGTACATTCTGAACTCCCTTTCTGTCATTTCTTCTGCCATGCTGTCGTTGGATTTTATTGATGTAACATCTAGATTTGTTTGGGGCATTTTCTTCCCTTGTTTTCTCATATTGTTCAGGGATCAGTGGGTCATTAAGATATTGCAGATTTCCTCTATCAACTTATAATGTCCCTGAAGATTGCTAGTATATCCCCTCTTATCCTTCAGTAGCCTGAAGTCTTGGAGGAGGTTGATAATGCAGAGCTCCACAAAGAAGCTGCCTCTCTAGGTGTGGTAACCCTCAGGTGGCGTATATTCCCTGCTAGTGGGCGGAGGTGCCTCCACTTGTTGACCAAAGGTCATCCAATGGGGAAGTAGACTGTGGGCTGAGGCAAGGCCTGTTTGTGCCTATGTCTCTGGCTTTACCATCCCTGTGGGAAAACCTCCCCCGGCCGGGAAGAGTCACTCGGTGGGGACGTCTCGCTAGTCAGTTGCCCTCCTAGAGGTTCCCCTCAATCTACAACTACCACCTGGGCTGGGCTGTCTTCTTCTGCAACGATCCCAGGGGCCCGGACCTACGTCCTGGGCCTGGGAGCCTCACCCTTCGCAGGCGAGTCTCCTTAGGCTGCCTCTCCCAGATAATCTGCCTGCCGCCCTGGAAACTTCGCTCCGCCCCTAGGTGTGTCTCTGTGCGGCTCTTCCAGCAAGAAGCCACCTAGCTCCTGGGACCCTGCTCTGCACCAATCGCCTGGCTATGCAGCCCCTCCACTGAGCCACCACCTGGAGCCCCGTACAATAGCTCCGAGACACAGAGACCCGCCACACACCTCCTCCTCCGGACAGTCGCCTGGTTTCTGACGCAGTCACTAGGAATCCAAACAACTCACTTCGGGTCTCCTCCTCCCGCCAACCACCCGTAGCCCTAGGCAGTCACTCCAAGTCCAAGTGACCCGCCCTGTTCCTCCTCCTCCTCCTTGGGGTAGCCCCCCAGGTGTTCAGGAACGGTGGCTCCGAGACCAGGTGACTCACCATGCTCCTCCTCCAGGCAGGCCACCGGTGTTCAGGAGCGGTTGCTTTTAGTCCAATCAACTCACCACTCGCCTCCTCCTCTGGCAACCGCCTGTGGTTCTGATGCAGTCACTCCCAGGCTAAGCGTCCCACCGCTCTCCTCCTCCAGGCAGGCCACCAGTGTTCTGGAGCAGCTGCTCCGAGTTCAAACAGCTCTTCACGCAGCTCCTCCTCCGGCAACCGCCCGCGGCTCTGATGCAGTCACTCCCAGGTCAAGCAACACGCCGCGCTCCTCCTCCTCCTCCGGGCAACCTCCCGGCACTCAGGAGCGCTCGCTCTGGGTTCAAACAGTTTACCACGCAGCTCCTCTTCTGGCAACCGCCCGTGGTTCTGATGCAGTCACTCCCAGACCAAGCGTCCTGCCGCGCTCCTTCTCTTCCTCCGGGCAGTCCCCCGGCGCTCAGGAGCGCCCACTCTGAGTTCAAACAGCTCACCACGCAGCTCCTCCTCTGGCAACCGCCCGTGGCTCTGATGCAGTCACTCCTAGACCCAAGCGACCCGCCGGACCTCTCCTCCTCTTCCTCCGGGCAACCCCCCGGTGTTCGGAAGCGGTCACTCTGGGTCCAAACAGCTCGCCACACAGCTCCTCCCCAGGCAGCCACCCGGAGCTCCAGTGGCTGCTCGAGTCCAAGCGCTATGCTGAGCCGCCTCCTCTACGATGATCCCAGTTGTCTGTGTTTACCGCTCCAGCGGGGGGGAGGGGCGTCTCGCAGAGCAACTCCACTTCACAAATTCCCTGCGTTCCGGGGCTACCGCCCCATCCGGGACGCCTCCCCAACAGGAGAGACTCACCCGGCAGCTTTGAGTTGGTCCCAAGTCTCTCACTATCTCCTCTTTTGAATCTTGCGTCCTGGAGCAGCGTGAAATGCAGCCGCCCTCTAGTCCGCCATCTTGGCCTGCTTCACTCTTTTTTTAAAGTTTTTTTAAGGAAGAAAGGTTTATTCTGACTCAGTTTTCATTTCATGGTTACTTGTCTGCCTCTCTTTGGACCTATGGTTAGGCAGAATGTCATGGTGTGAATGCATGACGAGGCAAAGTTGTTCACCTCATGGCAGCTGAGATGTGCAGAGAGAGGAAGGGGCCAGCGTTCCCACACCCCTTCAGAGGTATGCCCTGATGATCTGACTTCTGTCCACTAGGTTCACCTCCTGACAGTGCCACAGGCTGACAACCAAACTTTTAGCATATGGGCCCTTGGGAGACATTTAAGATCAAAACTGTAACAAATGTGTATTTGTTTTGTGTAACAAATACACAAAACATATTTTGTCACAATTGCATTTCTGAGGTATAGAATAATTCAATCAATTGTAGCAGTCACCAATCAAAATGGTTTGAAAATCTAATAACAGTTAATAAGTTACCCCTTGAACTTGAGAATAACTGGGTCAGTCTTCAGTCATCTATGCCTAAATTGAAGAAATGTCTGCCAGCAACATCTTCTGATAGAAGTATAAAGGGCAAATTAAATGTTATTTCTTCCTGTTTGATATTTTTCTCATGAGATTTTTATCATAGAGTAGAAGGCAAAACGTTTTTTAAAATCAAAAGCTGGGCTGGGGATACAGCTCAGTTGGTAGAGTGCTTGCCTCGCAAGCACAAGGCCCTGGGTTCAATCCCCAGCACTGCAAAACAAACAAACAAACAAAAGCTTTTCTATAAAAAGAATAGACATAGATATTTCCTTAATTCTACCTTTCAGTGTTTTCAGTTCTATTATTCACTAGGTTGCTTGTGACCCCAAATAGTAAAGATAAAATATGAAATTTTTAATTTATTGAATCTTAAGTGATATGCTGGGAAGAGAGAGCCTGTAAATAGTTATGTAAAGGAAGGTACAACTCGCCAAGAAGCATTAATAAAAATGACCAGCACTCCTTGGTGACAGAAAGCAGCTTCACCAGGATGCCTGTGTGTACCACTGAAGAGGAGATAAGGTGAGTCTCTTCAACTTGTGACCAAACTAAAACTACACTGTTTAATCCTGTTTTGCTTGGAACACAATAAATCTAGATAAAATCAAGCATTCCTCCTGTTTGAATTGCCAAGGAATAGAACAACTGAAGTGCATCTTATACCTTTTCTCCAAACTTTCAATGGAGGTTTCTTTATCTTTTTTTTTTTTTTTTTTTGTGGTGCTGGGGTTTGAATCCAGGGCCTTATGCTTGTGAGGCGAGCACTCGATCAAGTGAGCTATATCCCCAGCCCCTTCTTTATCTTTTAAGACATCTTTAGTTTCACTTAGTTCTTTGGTTTTATGCTAACATATGTTTGCTCCAAGAACACTTATTCTTTCTTTTTCAATAGTGACATGTTTACTGGAAATAAGCAGATCTCTGTATCCCAACTTCACCAAATTTCTTTTTAGTTGAAATAACTCAGTTTCAGTTTCCTCATCAGTAAAATAGGGCTCTTCAGTGCTGTCACAGCAGGTAAACTGAAGATCACTGGTTTTGTGGAAATGTCTATTAGAGTTCACAAAGAGGCAAAGAACCAATATCAGAAACTTTCTGAAATGGGGACCTAATTGTAGACTATAGGACATCACCTGTCCCCTCTCTCTTTCTCTCTCTCTCTCTCCCTCATACACACACACACATACACAGGCAAAATCATGTAGTAATTATAGTATTATTTATGCATCTTTGATCTTTTTAGTGTTTTGAACTTACTAAAAAACTTTGTACTTCTAAATATCTGTAATTTTCTTTAAATAACCAAGCACTGGAAACTTGATAAAAATGTGAATTATAAAAATGGTTGAGGTTCTTTTCCACTTGAACAGTCTAAGCCTGGATGGATCTTTTGTAGCCACACCTACTTTTATTTCAAGGGACATGTGATGGATTCTCTGTTAATCAACTTTATTTCCAAACAAAAATCTCTATACAAACAGGATCAGTCTTTATTAAATTACATGATGATGTTAGTTTTTAAAACCCATTTAACAAAGAGGTGACATAAAATATTATGGTGTGCTTGGTGAGTCTTAGTTGTAGAATTTCTTCTTATGGAATTTTTTCTTGCTGCATTTGCTACTTTTTCAGCCCTGATCTGAGTACTTCCTTCAGTTATATCTTCTGAATTCAGAATCAGCCAGTAGTCTTTCCACCGTAGTTCTTTACCTTTGCTTCGTGGGAATTCGTGAATGATAGAAGTCAGCTGGATTGTCAACAATGGTTCTGACCTGGAAATACTTAGGAAAGCCATCATTTTTCCTGTAGAATCTTTTTGGCTTCATGCTTGCTCTCATCTTCAGAGCTCTGAGATCATTTTTCAGTTCATCTGTCAATTCTTGAGCTGTCATACCAAACCAGCCATCACCTGCTGTTTTTTGTCACTCTTTCCTGTGTTTTTTCTGAAGCTGACATTTTGAATCACTGTACTGTGGGATGCAATGGTTTTTTTCAAAATCAGGCGTAATGATGGCTTTCTGCAGAAGCTCATTTTTCTTCTTCTCCTGATCTGTGTTAGAGTTTTCTTGTTAGGCTGTAGTTTGTCGGCTTTGATATTAATATACAAACCACCTAACTGCTTGATACTCAGACCACGATCTGTGCTGCCTCTTGTCAATTTCAGAAGTTTAGACTTTGTGTTATTTAGTAAGTCATCTTCATTACTACACTCATCATCTTCATCTCTGTCATTGTCTGATAGTTCTTCACTGTTTTCATCATCTTCCTCCTCCTCTTTTTCTTCCCCAATGGCAACTTCACTTGCTTTGTCTTCCTCTTCCAAATACAAATTTCTGCCAGCACTCAACCCAGGAGTTGTGTCAATTACAAACAATGCATTTTTGCAAGATGTATTTCCTGAGTCTCTCTACTTAATAACTCCCTTTGGTCACTATTTTCAATGAAACACAAAGCGTCCTCTTCACTTTCACTGTTTTCAGACTGCTGGCTAATAAAACAGAACTAATAAAACAGAGTCACTTATCTCCTGAGAAGTGTTGAGCTCAGACTTGGAGAGTTTGGTATCACAGTCTAGACTTTCACTCCTTTTGCTGTTGTCTTCACTGACATCTATTCTTGAAGATTCTTCATCATCCTCCCTGAACTTCGTCATGTCACTTGTTTTTATGGTGCTTTTTCTCTCTTCACTCCATTTGTACACTTCACAACTGCAAATGTTTTTCTGATGATTTCATTATAGCTTCACAGTTCAGATTTGACTGCTTTGATATGGTTTTCTTTTGGGGGGTTGAATGTTTCTTAGACACTAATTGTTGAAGACTCATGCCTGAAGTTCAGAAAGACTGAACTGAGAACCTTTCTCATTAATTTTTTCACCTCATCTATTATTCCACTGTCCTCTTTAAGAGATGTTGTTTCTCTAAGAGATGCAACATTGGTCTGTTTTTCTTCCCTTACATTAAGATGTCAGTGTTTTTGCACTGTTAGTACTTTATTTGAATTTCTGTGGAAGGGATTGATACCGCCGTTTACTGGTGACGAGTTCTGCTCCTTCTAATGTTGAAGATTGAACACTAGAGAAGCACGCCAAGGCAAGCATATTAAGCAGGTTTTATTTAAAGGTAATAGTACAGACTTCTCCCGGCAGGAAGGAGGGGGCCATGGCTGATGTTCTAAAGTCCCCAGAAGTGAGCGCACCCTACATCTTTTATAGGTTAAAATCTCTTTTGTTCTCCAGTTTTTCCCCCCCTTATCTCTCTCTCTCTCTCTCCTGCCTATGTGACTAGGCCTGGTTTTGTGTTAAGTGAGAAGCCATGGGGAAGGGGAGGGCCAAGGTGATTCAGGCAGGTAAGGGCCCAGGGGGCATTCATTAGCAACTCCTTGCTTGCAGTCCTTGATAAAGGCAGGTAAATTTGGTAATCAATGGGCTCCGGAGATCCTTGACATTCCATTCTTCCAGGGGCAGTCTCCAACTTCCAGAGGCAGATGGCTTCATGGCTTTATTTCCTCGAATTGACCCGATTTCCTATTTCTACACTAACTACCTGTCCTTAGTTCTGGCTTCAGGATCATCATTAAAGTCATTATATGATGGGGACTGTGTCTGCCATGCTGCTTGGCAAGGGCCAAGCATGGGGAGGGGCTTGGCAGGGCCGCCATTCCAGGAAACTGCCGCTGCCATCTCTCCTAGGAGTCGGGTGTTTTCTTGTAATATCACACTTATAACTATGCAACTGCAAATCATATTCCTTGGATTGTTGTGATAAGAATTTAGCCTCAATGAATCTGCAGAACTTGGAGGAGGATGAGGAATGCTTTAAAAAATGTACCAATATCACATATAAGTTTAAAAGTGCAGCCTTTGAGGAGTTCTTCAGAAAACTACAGATACAGGAATTGCTTGTTTCTATGCTGACCACACCTGCCCCAGTTAATTCTTTACCAGTAAAGAGCCTGACAAACAGAACAGGAGACTTATTGTCCCCACAGTACTAGGACCGCCCTACTTAGCCTACAAGATTGGGGGACATTTGTGGTATTCACCCAGAGGGAAACAAGTGAATAAGTATAAGCAGATCCACCTCTTCCCTATACAGTAGTGTACAATAAAAATGGTGAATAAATAATTAGTATCACATATGAATTATAATAGGTAGAGGATAAATCAATGACATAAAGACTAATAGGATAAAATTAAGTACTCACACTGATTGTTTGGCAGTAAATAACCTAACTTAGTCTTAACTGAGCTTGTTTAGGTAATAGAGTAGACCTTTAAGGTTAAATCAAAAACATAGTAATATGAACTAAAGATTAGTGCATGTTTTGCTTAGCAGTTTGGTAAATTTAGCTTAAAACAAAATAGAGTCACTATGCTGACAATAGGTCTGACACGGGAGGGTGAACAAAGTCCAGTGGGATGAAAAGAGGAAAACACCTTGTTAGGCCAGATGTTAGGGGCAGTTTTGGTTCGTCGATAACTCCCAGAAAAACGCTCCGCAGACACAGGTCCCACACGAGGAACTTTTTATTTTATGCGAACCAATCGTGCCCGCTCGGGGGGAAAGGGGAAAGGAAAAGAAAGAAAATGGCACAGGGTTTCTTTTTAGTTATGGGAATTTCTCGGGCTGGGAGGAACCAATCACGGAGGAGAATTATTACAGACTGATGGACCAATGACATATTAGAACGTAATGTGGGAGGCAGGAAGGTTATGGCAACTTAAGTCAGAAATTCCTGTAACGGGAGAGGCGGGCGTAACGCAGATTGACAGGTGGTTCCTGTAGCGGGAGAGAAAGGTGGCTTTATACCTAACATTCCCCCATTTCTTTTTTTATAAAAAATAAAAAATTTTGCTCTCCAGTTCTCTTTGAAGCCTTCTCTCTCTTTCCTGCCTAGGTGACTGGGGTTGGTTTTGCAGGTGAGATGTAAAATGTTCATTCTACTTCTAGGCTTCCAAAGGCAGATATTTTCATGGACTTCATTTTCTCGATTTGACTGATCTATTTCTACACTAATTGCCTGTTCCCAATTCTGACTTCATTTACCCCTCTAATACTAGGAACTCCTTCACTGCTGTAGGGAAAAGGGGTGATGACCGATCTGACTTCTTCGAGCTGGAAGTGGACAGCATGGGGCAAGCAGTTTGGAGGTTCCGTTTTAGAAATCGGTTCAATTGAGGGGTTCATGGTAGAAGTCTGGTTGTGGGAGAGCAGGCTGTAAAGGCATCCGGGGATGTGTGCTTCTATGAGAGAAGAGCAAAAAGACATGAGTACTGAAATGAGATTGACACATTATAAATGTTGCAGAATCTGGATCATGCCAATGAATATCTTAAAGATGACAGAAGTTAATAATTCCTCACGAGGGGGTGGAAGAACTGCGAAGTTTTTCCCATAACAAGGCCTAGCAAAGGCTGGAGAGGACAGGCCTTCATTTGGGAGCTTTAATATTGTCTAGGTTATCAGGAATGTGAACATAACATTTAGTAGAGATCTCTATACTTCTGTTACTAGCAAACATAGATTAAGCCTATTTGTGTCTGTAGGCCTTAAACTGACTAAAAACTTCTGACTCTAGCAGTTTCTCTTGATAGTTACTATTATTTTTAATTGCCCAAGAATGGCTATACTTTGTTTTTTTTTATTATTTTATTGTAAACAAATGGGATACATGTTGTTTCTCTGTTTGTACATAGCGTAAAGGCATACCATTTGTGTAATCATAAATTTACATAGAGTAATGCTGTTTGATTCATTTTGTTATTTTTTCCCTTCCCCCCACCCCTCCCACCCCTCTTTTCCCTCTATACAGTCCTTCCTTCCTCCATTCTTGCCCCCCTCCCTAACCCTAACTCTAACCCTAACACTAATCCCTCCCACCCCCCATTATGTGTCATCATCCACTTATTAGTGATATCATTCATCCTTTGTTTTTTTGAGATTGGCTTATCTCACTTAGCATGATATTCTCCAATTTCATCCATTTGCCTGCAAATGCCATAATTTTATCATTCTTTATGGCTGAGTAATATTCCATTGTATATATATACCACAGTTTCTTTATCCATTCGTCAATTGAAGGACATCTAGGTTGGTTCCACAATCTGGCTATTGTGAACTGAGCAGCTATGAACATTGATGTGGCTGTATCTCTGTAATATGCTGATTTTAAGTCCTTTGGGTATAGGCCAAGGAGTGGGATAGCTGGGTCAAATGGTGGTTCCATTCCAAGTTTTCTAAGGAATCTCCACACTGCTTTCCAGAGTGGCTGCAGTAATTTGCAACCCCACCAGCAATGTATGAGTGTACCTTTCTCCCCACATCCTCGCCAACACCTGTTGTTGCTTGTATTCTTGATAATCACCATTCTAATTGGGGTGAGATGGAATCTTAGGGTGGTTTTGATTTGCATTTCTCTCATTACTAGAGATGTTGAACATTTTTTCATTTGTTTGTTGATTGCTTGTAGATCTTCTGTGAAGTGTCTATTCATTTCCTTAGCCCATTTGTCGATTGGATTATTTGCATTCTTGGTGTAGAGATTTTTGAGTTCTTTATAGATTCTGGAGATTAGTGCTCTATCTGAAGTATGATTGGCAAAGATTTTCTCCCACTCTGTAGGCTCTTTCTTTGCATTGCTGATAGTTTCCTTTGCTGAGAGAAAGCTTTTTAGTTTGAATCTATCCCAGTTATTGATTCTTGCTTTTATTTCTTGTGCTATGGGAGTCCTGTTGAGGAAGTCTGGTCCTAAGCCGACATGTTGAAGCTCTGGACCTACTTTTTCTTCTATAAGATGCACAGTCTCTGGTCTGATTCTGATGTCCTTAATCCATTTTGAGTTTAGTTTCCTGCATGGTGAGAGATATGGGTTTAGTTTCATTCTGTTGCATATGGATTTCCAATTCTCCCAGCACCATTTGTTGAAGAGGCTATCTTTTCTCCATTCCATATTTTTGGCCCCTTTGTCTAGTATGAGAAAATTGTATTTATTTGGGTTTGTGTCCGTGTCCTCTATTCTGTACCATTGATCCACCTTTCTATTTTGGCACCAATACCATGCCGTTTTTGTTACTATTGCTTTGTAGTAGAGTTGAAGATCTGGTATTGCGACACCCCCTGCTTCACTCTTTCTGCTGAGGATTGCTTTAGATATTCTGGGTTTTTTATTCTTCCAGATGAATTTCATAATTTCTTGCTCTATTTCTGTAAGGTACATCATTGGGATTTTAATTGGAATTGCATTGAATCTGTATAGCACTTTTGGTAGTATGGCCATTTTGACAATATTAATTCTTCCTATCCAAGAACATGGGAGATCTTTCCATCTTCTGAGGCTTTCTTTAATTTCTTTCTTTAGTGTTCTGTAGTTCTCACTGTAGAGGTCTTTGACCTCTTTTGTGAGATTGATTCCCAAGTATTTTATTTTTTTCGAAGCTATTGTGAATGGGGTAGTTTTCCTAATTTCTCTTTCTGAAGATTCATCACTTATGTATAAAAATGCCTTAGATTTATGTGCATTGATCTTATATCCCGCTACTTTACTGAATTCACTTATGAGATCTAAAAGTTTTCTGGTGGAATTTCCTGGTTCCTCTAAGTATATAATCATATCATCAGCAAACAGGGAGAGTTTGAGTTCTTCTTTTCCTATTCGTATCCCTTTAATTTCTTTGGTCTGTCTAATTGCTCTGGCTAGAGTTTCAAGGACAATATTGAAAAGAAGTGGTGAAAGAGGGCATTCCAGCCTTGTTCCAGTTTTAAGGGGGAATGCTTTCAGTTTTTCACCATTTAGAATGATATTGGCCATGGGTTTAGCGTAGATGGCCTTTACAATGTTAAGGAATGTTCCCACTATCCCTATTTTTTCTAGTGTTTTGAGTATACTTTGGTTTTAACTGATTTGCTAGGTGTTTAAGATCAAGCTGGTCAAAGTGACCTGTTCCTGTCTGTTAAAGAGTCAGCTGAGTTTCCACAGGGGTCACTCATAGAGAACTTAAGAGCAGCTTCTTAGCTCCATTAGTGCCATTTGGTTAGGCAGGGTCTTCTTGATGAGGTGACTTTCCTTGAAAGCGTTAGGGATGTCTCCCTTTTTCTGTGACCCTCCTCTGCAGCAGATGCACTAAGTGACTTTTTCTCTAGCAGTCTCATCAATCTCCTTGCTCAGGAGGTTGTGTGACCCAGAGTTGCAAAGCTCCTTGGAGAAGTCCTCTTGTTCCCTGGGTTCAGTCTGACTTTGAGGGCAAGACCCAAATATGGAGTTTTCTTGACCTCTGCATTTAATCTCTGTCTCTAAGTTTGATCTTAACCATCAAGCAAGTCAGTCTCACCAGTCATAAAGTAAGAGTACTGGGCTTTAGCTTTAATGTCTATAACTTTACAGTTATTTACCCCCTTTTTTCTAATTGTGGTTTACATTATCTGTTCTATAGGTGATGACTTACTATTCCAAGTTAATTTACGGTGTTCACTCTTGAAGCAGTACTTCTGCAAAATATTGATCAGGCAGCAATTAGAGTTTACAAGGAAAATACAAAATGGAATTACCAACAGTAAAACATTCAGTTTGTGCAATAGCTATCTTGAATTTTGGCTGAGTTCCATTTGTGCTACTGCATATTACACTCTTTCTTAAATGTCATTTTACATATACCCTATTGATGACAGGTCCTATAATAGAATATTAAATGATAGGTTTACCTTTACAGACAAGTTTAATTTGGAGAACAGCAGCTTGATAAATTTTCTGCTTTAAAGGCTTGTATACCTGGAAAATATGAACACATTTAATATAGAAAGAATAATGTTTTTAAGTATGTTACTTCATGGAATAACCTTATAAATTAATCAGATGTCTCTAACAAACACATTTGAGTAATCTCATACATGTTGACTCCAATTCACTCATCTTATTGTAGAAAAAACAAGATATTAGACAAGTGTACCAATAGTATTTGCTGTCTCTTTTCTGTTGAAGAAAATTCCTAGAAAAATTGATGTTAGACATTTTATAAACATTAATATTTTATTAGTTTGACCACTTAGAGACTTGTGAGTTAATTTTAATGACATTTTTATTCTATTAGTTTACCCAATTTAAATTGAACCTCATTAAATCACGTGAATTGAAAATATTTGGATCCATTTTTAAAAATTTAATTTTTATGCGTGCTTATATTTAACACAAAAGCAAAGGCCTTATAATATTTATCTCCATTGTAATGTAATGGATGTTCAAAAATAACTCTAGAGTTGGATAAAAAGAACTGATCAAAAATCATTAACCTAGGTCTGTAGGATCAAAATTGTGAGCTCAAAAATAGAGTATTTAAGAAAAACAAAGTCCTAGAAGAAAAATGATAATGGTTATTAATTAAAGCATGAGAAAATGAGAAGGAGAGAAAAGTTGAAAGGGAGAAAAGTATTCTGAGTTGTAGCCCAGGAGAAATTTAAAATGGACACTTTTTTTTCTTGGGTTTGAAACTGGTCTCCTACTGAGCCTTTCTTCATTTACATTTCAATGTAACCCTTGACTGAGATCTGAATCTGAAAGGGGCTAATACGTTCTAGCAGAGACTTGATGCTTAGGTCCTTTTAATTTCTTGAGCCTGCAGGGAGAGCTAAGAAAGAAAGAAAAGATTTGAAAATAAGGAATCAGCCAAGAGAACATGTTCAGGTTTTACTCCCTCCATGTCAGCCACCTCCAGTAAAGGAGCTAGAATGTGTGTACGAGACCGTGTGGTTGGGGGACTTGGTGGGCTGAATGGAGGAGCGGAAGGAGAAACAGAATGAGGCAAAGAAGAAGAATGGACAGGGGCTTCTACAGGAGGAGGCTTGTAAGGAGATGACTCATCAGTTGGATTGAACTCGGAAGGGAAAGAAGGGTTAAAAGGTGGGTGAGAAGCCAAGAGAGGTTTAGCAAGAAAGAAAGGAAAAACACGAAGGGGAAAAGTTCCTTTCCATTCACCAGGTTGCCCACATATGTACTTAATTATAACTAGTATAATTAGGCATATAATTTTACCTAGTATAAAACTAGAATTTAGGGTGTCATAAATAGACCATTCTGACTTACTATGTAAAGGACAATTTAGCTCTGATTCAGGGAATAGGTGAAGGGGTTTGAGATGATTTAATAAGCATCTCAGGGGCGAGTTTTCTGGGCTGGATGTTTTGAATTCCATGGTAATCTGAGACCCACCTGGCTAGTGGATTTGGCGTCCCAGAAACCACAGTGCCAGGCAACGAGAGGTTAGAACAATGATTTGGTCGTCACCTGAAATCAATGTTTAACCGGGCAAAGAGCCGAGAGAGTTTGAAGACCTGGCCAGGATTTCGAGCGAGAGCCATGAGGGGGGGAAGCTGCAGGGCGGTGAGAGGGAGCCGTGAGGCGAGCAGCAGCAGAAGAGAGCGAGCTTCAAATCCCGAGAAAGAATCTCAGCACCATAAAATTCAGACATCCACCCAACAACTAAGACCAATTATGAGGACCAAGGAGGTACCCCCACACCTTGGCAGTTGAGCGGCGGGAGCCACGAGGAGGGAAGCCGCAGGGCGGCAAGAGGGAAGTGCGGGCGAGCGGCGAGAACTGCAAGCCGGCGGAGGGAACTGTGGGGACGGCCGCTTCTCAAATAAGGAGGGGACTGCTGCGGGTGGCCAAGATGTGTTTAAATGGTCAGGGGCCTGCCTAAGGGGAACTCACCAATTTTGGAGTCCGGTGTTGTATGCAGAAAACTGGGCATCCAGGTAAATCGAAGGTGAGCCTGAATCTGCGGGCGCAGGAGCCATTGGATGGGATTCCGCTTGCTTAGTTAGCGGAAAAAACCCATCCCGGGTCTTTCGGCACCAGATGTTAGGCCAGATGTTAGGGGCAGTTTTGGTTTGTCGATAACTCCCAGAAAAACGCTCCGCAGACACAGGTCCCACACGAGGAACTTTTTATTTTATGCAGATGAATCTTGCCCGCTTGGGGGGAAAGGGGAAAGGAAAAGAAAAAAAAATGGCGCTGGGTTTCTTTTTAGTTATGGGAATTTCGCGGGCTGGGAGGAACCAATCACGGAGGAGAATTATTACAGACTGACTGATGCACCAATGACATATTAGAACGTAATGCGGGAGGCAGGAAGGTTACGGCAACGTAATCCGGAAATTCCTGTAATGGGAGAGGCGGGCGTAATGCAGACTGACAGGTGGGTTGGGAGGCTGGGTTCCTGTAACGGGAGAGGCGGGCATAACGCAGATTCACAGGTGGTTCCTGTAGCGGGAGAGAAAGGTGGTTTTATACCTAACACACCTTTTACTGTAATTTGCTTATGTGAGTAACTTTAAGTAAATATAGAAAGTTGGCCTTAATGTACCCGCTCTGTGTTAGACACCTGCTGGAGAGTGCAGTTAATGACAAATCTTGTGGCAATTTTTCTATAACTTGTATCTTGTTTAATCCTGCTTTACTCATTAGTATAAAAGAAGAGCTAAAATAAATCTGAGTAGCACTTGTTAAAGTTGCTCCAGGGGTTTGTGTCGTTCCTCTGCCCATCCTTCGTGGAACCTGGGAGTTTTTGGGGCTGGCTCCCGGCAATTATAAATTTCATTATTACAGAAATTGGGTTTATTTATCTGAGAAGGACATCCTACTGGTAACTGAGAATCCAGTCTGGTATCTGCGTCCTTTCAATTCACAGGCATATCTTTTATTTGCTTCATTTCCTTGTACAATATTCGTATCTTTCTTCTCAGTTTCTGCCTTTAATTTACTATGCACATTTCTGGTTTTTCTCTTGGGTGTAATTTCAGAGATTGAAATGTAGGAGCATGACTCAGCATTAGCTATAGCTTCTGTATCTGATTCTTGGCTTAGATCTGTTAGAGATTTAGCCTTCCTTCTTCTGATTCTTCTTGTTACTTCCGTGGAAGGCACAATTCTAGAAATGTCTGCTTTAGAGACAACTTCTTCATCAAGAGGTTCATAGGTGTTTTTTTCATTTTTTGTTTTTCCGTAGAAGGAGGGTGAGGATCTAGGGTTCCCTTGGAGGAGTGGGGTGCATTCCTTCCCTGACTGGCACCCCATGTGGACACATAAACACACAAATGCAAGTCTATACATTTGTGTAGGTGCACACATACACAACACCCTCACAACCCTCCCCACCAACTCTGTCACACATGCCTATGACACAAACACGCACCTGTGCTTGCCTGTACGTATGTGTGCACAAGCACACATGTGCACACACACACACCCTTCCCCCAACTGTGTTACACATGCTCATGACACACTTGTGCACCTGTGCATGCCTGTACATACATGTGCATGAGCACACACACACACACACACACACACACACATACACACACCCCTATCTGGCTTGCACCTCTGAGGCTGCAGAGACAGGAAATCAGGAGAGGAGCTGGAGGAGCCAAGGAGGAACTGGGCAGCAGATGGGAGTGTCACTTCCCAGGAGACCAGGACATTTCCTTCCTGACCCAGCTCTGCCTCAAACCCCGGACTTCTCTCCAGAGCCAGGAGTGGATTTTCCAGGCTTGTGCCTTTCCAGGGGTTGATTCTTGTGGGGACCTAAGCTGAGATGTGAGTTCCCTGGGCCCTCACTCTCTGCCTTCATTCACAAGGGGGAAAGAGGTCCATGGCTTGGGGTTTTGATTTGTTTGCAGACAAAAGAGGAGGCAACAACCAAACACACCAACGAGGGCATCAGTGTGGGACAGAGTGCAAGTGAGCTCCCCTGAGCCCTTTAGGAGCTGTCCCCCTTTCCTACTTGTCCCTGTGGTGCCACTGGAGCATTGGTGGGGTCTGCTTTCTTCGTAGAATGTGATGTGTGGGGTCAGGTACGTCTTCCGAGCCCCTCGCCCCCTCTACCCTGTGACAGGGACGTTCTCTGAACACTTCCCCCACCCTGTGGGCAGGGACGTCCTCTGAGGTATCTGGCCACTGTGAATAGAACTGCTGTGTGTAACTGCATGCTGTTATCTAGATATACTTTTTTGAGGCAGTTGTCTATATTCTTAGGAGCATGTGGTGACACCATGTCTAACTTTTGGGAAAATGGCCACCTTTTTGAAAGTAGTGAGCTGTCGTGTGCTCCACCAGCAATGCACAAGAGTGCCTGTGGCTGCTCATCATCCCCTTGGTGGATACTGCACTAAAGGAAAGACCTTAGCTGCTTAGTAGGTGTGCAGTGCATATCAGGGCTTTAGTTTTTTATTTTATTTTTAGAATATATATATATATATATATTTATGTATATATATATATTTAGTTGTCAACGAACCTTTATTTTGTTTATTTATATGTGGTGCTAAGATGTGAACCTGGTGCTTCATACATGCTAGGCGAGCGCTCTATCACTGAGCCACAACTCCAGCCCCTATCTCAGGATTTTAGTTTGTGCTTTCCTCATGACAGGTGATGCTAAGAACCATTTCTGTGCTTCTTTGCACAGAAATCTTGTATCTTTCTTGTGAGTTGTCTGTTAAGTTCTTCACCCATTGGATTGTCATACTGTTGACTGTCTTACTATGGTTTGAGCACAAGTTTATTTTAGACACATACTTTCCAAATGTTTCACCCAGTCTTTGACTTGTCTTTCATTTCCTTATTATGATTTTTTCAGAGTAATTTAATACAGTTCACATTTCCAATGTTTTCTTTCATGGATTCGTTTGGGGACTGTATTTAAAACCTCATCCTGAAACGTGGTCATGTACATCTAGAGGTTTACAGTTCCACATTTTAAATGCAAGTCTATGGAGTATTTTGATAGGTTCTGGGGTCCAGATGTGTGCCTTCTTGAGGTGTGTCTATCCTAGGTTTAGAAACAGCTTGCTGGGAATTTTGCTGGGAATGCACTGAATCTGCAGATCAGGTTTGAGAGGATTTCATGTTAATGATATTGGGACCTGAAAAAGGATTATCTGTGCATTTATTTATATGTTATTTGATTTCTTTCTACTGTTTCAAGATTTTCTGAAAGTATAGTTGGACTTTAAAACTTACATGCAAGTACTTCAGTTTTGGGGGATGCAATTTTAAATGTTAGCACATTTAAAATTCTCTAATTCCAGTTTACAAATTACTCTCTGCTTCCTCTACATGATTGCTGATATGTAGGAAATCAATGGGATTTTGTCTGTGGGCCATGTACTTTGCTGCTTGCTATCTCCACCCATTCTGATCAAGACATGGGATGTTGGGCTCTACTCCTTTTTGATTTCCAAAATTGTGACTTGGAATAATCAGAACTATGAATTTCAGAACTTCACTGTGACTAGCACAAGGGGGTGCAGAGGCAGCTCTGAACAGTGAGTACCCAGAGTCCTGGGCTGTCCATGGCAGCCAGAAGGGAGTGCACATAACAACTTTCTAGAACCACCTGCTTTTGGGGGGCTGTGTTCTGTGTCCTCTGCAAGCTTCCTTCTCCTGGGGACCACCTGGGAGATGCCACATCTGGGGATCCCTGGGGGCTCTGTCTAAGGTGAGGACCAGAGTTTCCTTATCCTAGGAACCCACCTGGGGAGACACATGGCCTGGGGAAACCTGGGGGCTTGGTCTAAGATGAGGACCAGAGCTTCCATTATCCTGGGGATACCTTTTTTTTTCAGTGCTGGGAATTGAACCCAGGGCCTGTGCTTGCAAGGCAAGCACTCTATCAACTGAGCTATATCCCCTGCCTCTGGGGATGCTTTTGGGGAGACATCATGGCTTGGGGATGCCTGGGTGACGTGTCTGTGGTGAGGACCAGAGCTTCCTTCTCCTTGGCACTTACCCATGGAGACTCCACTGTGGATTCAGGATGACTGAGGTCCATGTGAGGAAAACATGAGGAAGAGGATTCCTGTGCACTGCCTGCTGTGATGAGAAAGAAGTTCTGCATGTCCTTTACTTTCTCAGGTAATACCTTGGCAGAACTTGTTTTACAGTAGTATTCCTTACTGAGGCTTTGACTGCTCATCATTATGACATGTCAATGTGTTTTGTGTGGCTTGAATGTATTTTGGGGGAGAAATCCAAGGACACAGAAAGGAGAAACACAGATGCCCCCTCAAGATGGTGCAGGGAGGGCCTCATGTCTGGAGTGTCACCGGGGCCCAAGGGGAAGGGCTAATGTATACCTTATTGTTTGCTCTTATTCATGTTTATTTTTTATTTTTTAAAATTTTATTTTAATTTTTTTAGTTCTATATGAACACATACCTTTATTTTATTCATTTATTTATTTATTTTTATGTGGTACTAAGGATCGAACCCAGGGCCTCATATGTGCTAGGCAAGCACTCTACCACTGAGCCACAACCTAAGCCCCTCTTATTCATGTTTTAATGACTAATTTTTTTTATAGTTTTTAAGCACGTGAGAAATTTTGAGATGTTGAAGTGTTAAAAGTCAAAGTTACGGACTGGGGTTGTAGCTCAGCGGCAGAGCACTTGCCTAGCATGTGTGAGGCACTGGGTTCGACCCTCAGTACCACATAAAAATAAATAAAATAAAGGTCCATCAACAACTAAAAAATATTAAAAAAAAAAAAAAGTCAAAGTTACACTAAGTGAAATGTTGTATTTGCATCTGTTACAAGAAGAACCTTGTGGGTGGGGTCATAGGTCAGGGTAGAGTGGTGCCTAGCATGCATGAGGACTTGAACTCAGTCCCAGGCACTACGAGATAAAACAAAGAAACACAACACAGACTTGAAGATCTACAGTAAAAATCAACTACTTTTATCAATAAACTGGTGACAAGTAAAGGAAGACTTACAACATACTAATCAAATGCAGTGGATGCTCCTAGTTTGACCCTGATTTATTTGTGTCTAACTATATAATTTATTTGAAATAGCTGGAGAAATCTCTGTATTGGGCATTTGATATTAAAAAATTATTTTTATTTTCAATTGTGGCTGTATTAAATATTTCTTTTCATTACAAAACTACAATTTTTTAGAAGAAACCTGATGATGACAGGGTTTGCGGGGAGTCTGTTCATAGTAGGGTGAGTCCCACAGTGGTGATGGCTGCCTGGGCAGTTTCTTGGCTGCACTACCCATAATCCTCAGGTACCAGGGCTAGCATATGACCTGCAGTTCCTATGGACCATACATATACTGAGGGTCATGTGGGCAGAATGCTGGACTGCATTACCCAGAATCCTCAGGGGCCCACAGTTCCCAGGAGCCTCTGTGGCAAGAAGAGCATGGGCAGAAAACTACTACCCAGAATTCATGGGGCCTCCTGGCAACTGTATTCCCAGAGCCTTTGTGGAGAATTCTTGACTAGGCAGGCAGTTGCTGGGATATGCTACCAAGAATTCTCAGTGTACCAGGGCAAGCATGTGGCCCAAAGATTTCAGAGGTCCTCCTGCTGAGTGCTGAGCAGTAGAATCCTGGACTACACTCTCCACATTCTTCAGGGTGCCTGGCAAGAATGTGGCAAGCAACTCCCAGGAGTCTCTGGGGTGAAGGCCGCAAAGTTTCCACAGACTGCACAACCCAGGATCCTTCATGGCCTGCAGTGCCCAGAGCCCTTTGCAATGAGTAGTGACATATTGCACTACCCATACCCGTTTGGACCTGCAGCTCACAGAGACCTCCACAGTGAGGGCTGTGTGGGCAAAATGACAAACTATGCTACCTATTACCCTTGGGTTCCTGCCATTCCTGGGATTCTCTGGGGTGAGGGCTGCAACGGTAGACCACACTACCTAGAATCTTCAGGGTACCAGGGAAAGCATGGGATCTGCAGCTTCTGTGGTCCTCCCAGTAGGGCTGCATGGGTAAAACACTGGAATACATTATCCAGAATCCTCCAGGGCTGTAGATCCTAGGATCCCCTTGTGCTGATCAGACAAACCATTAGCCCATGTTACCCACAGTCCTCAGGGGCTGTAGCTCCCAGGATCCTCTGTGTTAATTGAGCAAGAACATAGCATCATATTACTCATATTCTCAGGGGCTGAAGCTCCCAGAACCAACTGTGGTGAGTACTTGTAGGCAGAAGACTACACAACCCAGCATCTGTGGGTGGGATATTTCCCAGGTGAGTATGCAGCCTGCAACTCCCAGAAGCCTCCACAGTGAGGGCTATGTTGAAGATCAACCTATACTACCCAGAACCCCCTTGGGACTTGCAGCCCTAGACACCTTCCTGTGGAGGGAGGGCTTCATAGGCAAGGTTTGTATTGTGTTACCCAGATTCCTTGGGGTGCCCAGGCAGGCCGTAGTATGCAGATCATGGGACCCTTGATGCCCAGGACCACTTAGGTAGGATGAACTGCACTATCCAGAATGATCACTGGTCCACATCTCTCAGAGACATTTGAGGTCAGGGCTACCTAAGTAGAACAGATTATAATACCCAGAATTCCTGGGGGCTCAGAACTCCAAGAAGCCACTATAGTGTGGGCTGCACCGACAGCACCAGACTACCATGTACATAATCCTGGGCGGCCTGCAACTCCCAGAATCCTCTGTGGCGAGGGTTGCTTGGCCTACTAACACCAGACTACATTTCCCAGAATCCCTAGGGGTGTCTTGTGATGGGGTAGTCAGCAGCTCCCAGAAACCTCTGCAAGAGGGTTGCATTGTACAATAATGGATGACACTACCCAGAAGCCTGTGGGTATTTGCTACTTGCAGCCCCCATAGGCTTCTGGGGCCAGGGCTTTGTGGGAAGAACACCAGACTCCACTGCCTAGAATCCCTGGGAATTCTGAATGAATGTGCAGCCTATAGCTCCCAGAGGCTGCTGGGAGCTTGGTCTGAGCTTAGGTTCTCCTAACCTAGATAGTGGTCACCTTGGGCTGGGATTTAACTGCTTTTATTAAAAGCGATGATTGTAAAGTGGGGCAGTGCTGGCTAAGTCACTCCACCTTAAAGACCACACTTCCCAGAGGCCTCTGTGATGTTCAGTTTCTGGCCTTCTGCCTTTGGGCACAGTGAGTGAAGCTGGGGCTCCCTGTGGTTGTGCATGTCCATGCCTCTGCCTGCCTGGTGTCTGGCTGCAGCAGCACTTGATCTGGTGGAGTGCAGGGCTGGGGTCGCAGGAAGGTGGTCTCCAGGATTCCCTTTTCTTCTTTCCTGAGATTCCACTCCTTGTGATGCCAAAGATAACACAGACGGATCGAGGTAAGGCAGTGGATATATATATATATATTCTTAAACTTTTTTTTGTTGGTACCTGGGATTGAACCCCGGGGCCCTTAACCACATTGGCAACCCATTTTGTATTTTATTTAGAGACAGTCTCACTGAATTCCTTAGGGCCTCACTAAGATGCTTTGAACTTTGAACAATCCTCCTGTCTCTGCCTCCTGGGATTACAGGTGTGTGCTACCCCACCTGGCTGGGAACAGATTTTATTCAGAACAGTTGAGGGTGGAAGGAGCTCAGGTTCACCAGGAAGCCGGGAGCAGCACGGCCCCCAGGGGGAGGAGCGACCTGTGCCGGGCGTGGCCGCAGGGGTGTGGCCGGCAGGGGGCGGGGCCTAGTGGCACCATATTTGATTCCACTGCTGCCACCTTCAGGTTGAGGACGTGACGCTCTTCCTCAGGGCCAACCCAGGAGAGCCCTGGCTCCGACTTGGTGGTCACTCCACAGGGAGGGGCAGAGCTCCCTTCTCAGAGCTGCCTGAGGGAGATGCCTGACTTGGGGACACTGTGGGTCATGTCTCTAGGGACGCCTGGAGCTCCCTTCTCCTCAGAGCAGCCTGAGGGAGACGACCTGGGGACACTGTGGGTCACATCTCTAGGGACGCCTGGAGCTCCCTTCTCAGAGCTGCCTGAGGGAGATGCCTGGCTTGGGGACACTGTGGGTCATGTCTCTAGGGACGCCTGGAGCTCCCTTCTCAGAGCTGCCTGAGGGAGATGCCTGGCTTGGGGACACTGTGGGTCATGTCTCTAGGGACGCCTGGAGCTCCCTTCTCCTGAGAGCTGCCTGAGGGAGATGCCTGGCTTGGGGACACTGTGGGTCATGTCTCTAGGGACGCCTGGAGCTCCCTTCTCAGAGCTGCCTGAGGGAGATGCCTGGCTTGGGGACACTGTGGGTCATGTCTCTAGGGACGCCTGGAGCTCCCTTCTCCTGAGAGCTGCCTGAGGGAGATGCCTGGCTTGGGGACACTGTGGGTCATATCTCTAGGGACGCCTGGAGCTCCCTTCTCCTCAGAGCAGCCTGAGGGAGACGACCTGGGGACACTGTGGGTCACGTCTCTAGGGACGCCTGGAGCTCCCTTCTCAGAGCTGCCTGAGGGAGATGCCTGGCTTGGGGACACTGTGGGTCATGTCTCTAGGGACGCCTGGAGCTCCCTTCTCAGAGCTGCCTGAGGGAGATGCCTGGCTTGGGGACACTGTGGGTCATGTCTCTAGGGACGCCTGGAGCTCCCTTCTCCTGAGAGCTGCCTGAGGGAGATGCCTGGCTTGGGGACACTGTGGGTCATATCTCTAGGGATGCATGGAGCTCCTTTCTCCTCAGCAGCCTGAGGGAGACACCCTAGAAGCTTCTGGATGAACAGGCAGCAGGTGAGGGGAAGGTGGGGAGTGTGAGGAGAAAGCCCTGTCCTGGGCCTGAGAGCTGAGGGGAGCCTGGCTGGGAACTCTGCCCTCCCCTTCAGTGTTTCATTGAGGCTGGCTATGCAGCAGCCCTTCCTTAGGCTGTGACCCTCATCATCTTAAAACAGTGGCCTGGGTTGTTTCTGGGGAACCTGGCAGGAAGGAAGGAGGAATGCTGGGGGCGGGTCCTGAGCCAGAGGGAATGGGGCCCCAGTGCACCCCATTACTCATCTCTGTAATATTCTAATGGTTCATGTTCTCTTTTTTTATACTGATAACCTCTGTATTTTTTTTTTTTATTTGCTGTCATATATTTTGGTTCATTTTCTCTTGCAGTGTCAAAATAGAAAAAATGTTGAAAAATTCAAAAGCACATGTGTTAAGTCGCTGTCATATATTTTGGTTCATTTTCTCTTGCAGTGTTAAAATAGAAAAAAATGTTGAAAAATTCAAAAGCACATGTGTTAAGTCGCTGTCATATATTTTGGTTCATTTTCTCTTGCAGTGTTAAAATAGAAAAAAATGTTGAAAAATTCAAAAGCACATGTGTTAAGTCCACTAAGTTTTTAAAGTTTAAATTAATTATTTCTCACAGTAAGAATTTATTAAAAATTTATTCCATGGCTTCCACGGAACTAAACTCATTAACTACATTTTTCTTTGACTGAGACAGTCAGAGTTTGTCAGTACGTGTACATTTTCTCCCTTTTAAAAATGGTTTTATTAGTGCATTTTAGTTATACACAATAGTGGAGTTCTTTTTGACATATGCAGACATGCATGGAATATAATTTTCTCCATTTCATTCCCAGTACTTGTACTTTCTTCTCTTCCTCCCTCCTGCTCCCCTCCTCTACGGTTCTTTCTTTCTTTCTTTATTGTTTTGTTAAATTGGTGCTTTATAGAAATACATGAAAGTGGAATTCACTGTGGTCTATTCATATGTGTACATACATTGGTTGGTCAATTTTGTTCCTCAGTTTCTCTCTTTTCCTATCCCTCCTTTTCCCCACCTCTATCCCCTTCTTTTCCACTGACATCTCTTTTATTTTCATGGGCTCATCCCCCACCCTTTAAAAAATTTTTTTAGTTGCAGATGGACACAATATTTTGTTTATTTGGTTTTATGTGGTGCTGGGAATTGAACCCAGTGTCTCACACGTGGTAGGCAAATGCTCTACCACTGAGCCACATCTCCAATCCTGACTTTTTCACTTATTTCTAGCTAGTTTCTGCATATGAGATAAAACATTTGACCCTTGACTTTCTGAGTCTGGCTTATTTCACTTAACATGATGTTCTCTGTTTCCATTCATTTACCAGCAAATGTGGTAATTTCATTCTTCTTTATGGCTAATTTGTTGTGTATATCACATTTTCTTTATCCATTAATCTGTTGATAACCACCTGGGCTTGTTCCTTTACTTGACTATTATGAATTGTGCTATAACACCAATATGGCTGTATCACTACTGTGTGTTGATTTTAGTTCTTTTGAATAAATACCAGGGAGTGGGACAACTGGGTCATATGATGGTTCATTCCTAAGTAATGTTGTAAGTAGTCTCCACACTGCTCTCCAGAGTGGTTGCACTAGTTTGCAGTCCTACCAGTAACATGTGAGTGGAACTCTTCCCACATCCTTGCCAGCTTGTCATTTGTGTTCTTGATATTTGCCATTCTGACTGGAGTCAGATGAAATCTCAATGTAGTTTTGATTTACATTTTCCTGATTGCTAAGGATGTCAAACATTTTTTTCACATATTTGTTGCATTTCTTCTTTTGAGAAATGTCTGTTTATTTATTTTGTCCATTCTTAATTGAGTTATTAATATTTTGTATTGTTTTGAGTTCTTTATATATTCTGGATATTAATCTCCTGTTGGAAGAGTAACTGGCAGAGATTTTATCCCATTCCAAAGGTCTCCATGCTCCTGTTTCCTTTGCTATGCAGAAGCTTTATAATTTGAAACTGTCCCACTTACTGAGTCTTGGTTTTATTTTTTGAACTTTATGGGTCTTGTTAAGGAAGTCAGTGCCTGTGCCAATATGTTGGAAACTCAGGTTTCTGTGAGCCCAATCTAGCTTTTCTACTGACTTATACCTTCATTTTAGAAATCCTTTATGTTGAATTGATTGATCATCTAGATCATGAAGATTTGAAATAAAATCAAAATTTGTTAAAGGTTAGATAACACTTAACTGTGAGCCCTGGTGATCCTGGGGCTTTTTGCAGTGGGAGATCTCTCAGCACCAGTCCAAGCTTTCCTATGCTGGTTGATTGATTTGTAATTTTCTTATTTTAGCACCATTTTGCAAAATCTGTATTTACAAGGAAATCCCCACATGTCTTCCCAGTTTTCAGTTTTGTGCAGTAGGTTTGTCCTATTCAAGTTTTAATTTCTAATTTTTCTAGTTTTCTACAAATAGCACTTTATATTTTAGTTTTTAAGAGTCTACAGCTTCTAGCAAATAGTTCATTGTTCATGAACATTAAAATGCATTGAAATGGGCTGGGGCTCTATCTCAGTGGCAAAACACTTGCCTAGCATGTATGAGGCACTGGGTTCAATGTTGAGCACCACATAAAAATAAGTAAATAAACTAACTAAAATCATATTAAAATGACATTGAAGGTAGAATAAAAGGAGATGGGCTTTATAACAACAGTGCATTCTCCCTCATTCTTTTGCCGTACTGAGGATTGAATCCAGGATTTCATGCATCCTAGGTAAGTTTTCCATCACTGAACATCCCCAATTCTTTTTAGTTTTGAGAAACAGTCTTGCTAAGTTTCCCAGGCTGGCCTCAAATTTGCAATCCTCTTTCCTCAGCTTCCCTAGCAGCTTGTATTATAGGCGTGGGCAACCATGCCAGGCTCTTCTCCTCTTAGCATTATGTAATGAATACCTGCCACTTCCACAGCACTTTTAGGCCAATTGGTACAGAGCAGGTAGTGGTGGTGGGTGGCCCAGGGACTACTGCCTCCAGATTCAGAGTGGCTGCTGGCGACTAGTGGTGGTGGGTGGATGATCAGGCAGGCTGTCATTATCTCCACCCAGTGATGGAAGGCCAGAGATTGAGGTCCCTGAGCTAGAGACCATCTGAGCTCCTCACCATCTGTGGTCCCTCTGACTCTTCTCCAGAAACCCCTCCTCCTCCAGAACCCCTCCATACCTGCCCCCTCCAGGCCTTGTCCCTCCTCTAGACCGTGCCCTTCTGCAGGCCCCACGCTTCCTCAGGCCCTACCCTCTTCCAGATTCTGCCCCTCCTCCAGGCCCCACCCTCTTCCAGATTCTGCCCCTCCTCCAGACTCCACCCTCTTCCAGATTCTGCCCCTCCTCCAGGCTCCACCCTCTTCCAGACTCTGCCCTTCCTCCAGGCCCCACCCTCTTCCAGACTCTGCCCTTCCTCCAGGCCCCACCCTCTTCCAGATTCTGCCCCTCCTCCAGGTTCCACCTTCTTCCAGGTCCACCTCCTCTCTTGACCTTACCCCTCATCTAGACTTGCCCCTCATCTAGACCCCACCCATCCGCTAGGGCCTGCTCCCTCTTGGGCTACAAGGCCACCCCCACCGCTACACTCAGTGAGCTAATTGGCAGTATGTTTGTAATGGTACACAAAACTATGTCTGTTGTACAAACATTGACGTCCTACGTTGAAGGTAGACTATGTTTACTTTTCTTCTTCTCAATAGTCAGTAGTCAGTTTTTTGATTGTTTTGATGATTTGCTTAATGTAACATTCTTTACCATGTGACACTGCTGTTCATGATAGTCTACCTGTGTTAGCTGAGCTAGTTTGTGATAGGAAGAAGAGTATTTTGATTCTGATAGTCTGAACTGTTTCAGGCCAACATGTTTCTTAGGAACAGTGATTACTCATTTTTTATTTAATTACACAAATAAAGCACAAATTATATATATATATTTTGTGGTACTGGGTGTTGAACCCAGGGTGTCTTGCATGCTGGGCAGGCATTCTTCCACTATGCCCCATAGAGCCTTTAATTATCATTAACTTCATGATAAGCTAAAGTGGAAATAAAATCACTTAGAAATTCAGCTAAATTTGGAACCATTTGAGAGTTTGGGAATCTAGTTCTTTGTGGTTTCTAGAAGGTACACTGTTTTGCCACAACACAGCAGCATCTAAGGGCACTCCTGGACTGAGCGACCACCTGTGCTCCTCCTCACAACTCACCACTTCCTGCAGAGCATCATGGAAGAGATGGATGCTGGTGTCTTTTTTAAACTCTTCTGCTTGGGAGGCGTCACTCATGGTGGTTGTAATTTCTGCTTACCTTTTTCTTTTCTTGAACTGTTTGTCCTAGTAACAAATATTTGATTCTATTACTGCTTTAAAGGATATGCATAGAAACAAAATAAAAACAAGGATTCTTTGGGATAAGGAATCCAAAGTCACAGTGAGTCAATTTATCATTGGAACATTTTTTTTTCTTTTTGCTTTTTTGGGGTGCTGGGGATAGAACCCAGGGCCTTGTGCTTACAAGGCAAGCACTCTACCGACTGAGCTATATCCCGAGCCCCTGGAACATTTTTTTTAAAAGTCACTCTTTTGAGAAAGTTTAGCCATAAATTGAAATAATCTCTAAAATGTTATTTTTTTCTCTAAAATGATCAGGTTTTTAGAAGGCACACCCAGGACCTAGTGACAGCATAAAAATATAAATTTACACATATCTTATTACATCAACATAAAACATGTAAATAAAAGGCATGTATCTTGAATTAAATATTTGAATTATTTAATTTTGTGTCACAAATGCCTATAATAAAATTATAGAACTGACTGTCAGTTACCAGTAATTAACTCTAAATAAACAAGTAGATGTCTGAAAAAATATAAGCACGTCTTAAGGTTTTATTTTAGAGTGGTTTAATCTTTATGCAGAAATTGCAAAGGAAGTGCAGAGATTGCCCAGGTAGCCTCACCTTGGTTTTCCCTTGTGATGACTTTTTATGTGACTGTCTCAGATACGTTAACATCTTAGACAATTTGTCATGAAGAACAAATACTGGTCTGCTACTGTTAACTGAAATTGTATTTCCTTTGGATTCTGAGTTCTGCCTCTTCCTGTTCCAGGACCCCATCCAGGACCCCATCCAGGACCCCATCCAGGACCCCATGTGACATCTAGTCATCATGTCTCCCTAGACTCCTCTTGGTGTGACAGTTTCTCTGACCTTCCTTGTTCTGATGACCTTGACAGTGTTGAGAAGGACCTTTCAGGTATTTTTTGATTATTCTCCATTGGGGTTTCCTAGTTTTTCCTCATATTAAGACTGGGGTTTTGGGTCTGGGGAAAGCAGGTCACAGAGGTGGAGAACTGCTCTGTCATCTTGTGTCCTCAAGGTGAATGTCATGTTGATACTGACTGTGCTCATCTGGCTGAGGCAGTGTCTTTTAGGTTCCCTTGTTTTTCCCTCATATTTGTTCTGGGGCTATTAGTCTATAGAAAGCAGGTCACAGAGGAAGAGCACTGCTCTGTTATCTCTTGCTCTCAAGGTGAATGTCATGTCAGTACAACTGTACTCAACTGGCTGAGGTTGTGCCTTTCAGGTTTCTCACTATGAAGTTACTCTTCTCTGCACATCCACATTGTATGTATTTTCTGGGGGAAGTCACTATGCAGAACCCACACTTTGTGTCAGCCTCAATTATCTGGAATTCTTCTACACACGAGGTTTCTAGTCAACCCCATTTGTTTATGTGTTCAGTCCAGTGTGGACATCTGGATAGTTACATCGAGCTGTTGTTTGTTATCCAATTCTACAGTATTTTGTTGCCTGATTCATTCCTTCTTTAGCCATTGGGTGTTCTTTCCATTGGGAGTTCTTTCCAGTATCTCTTTTTGTCCTTCCACTGTCTCATCATATCTACATGATTTTATCCATTTCTCTGCAGGGTCTTTAAAAAAAGTGACTTAGGGAGTTTCTGAGTTGCTGACCACCTCCATGCACAGGGAGGGTGTTGTGCCCAGACTCCATGTGGACAGAGGCTACTGCACTGGGGACTCATGTGCATCTCCTCATCTGATTGTAATTTTGTCTTTTCTAGAATGTCATAAAAGGTGGGCTGTAAAATGTGTAGCTTATTCAGCCTGGCTTATTTCACCTGGCAGCACACAAGGTAGAATTTATCTGTTTTTCTTTGTAGGTTGGTGGTTCATTCCTTGATATTGTATGTTGACTGTGCATTCCATTATGGAAGAACATTCTTATTTTTGATCTCATCAACAGAGGTGCTGTGCATAATTACTTATTGGTCTTTTTGGACATGATTTTTCAAAGTACTTGTTTAACTGCAGATAATTTACAGGCACACTTTTGGGTCATAGATTAGACTTCTTTTACTTTGGAAAGAACTGACACACTGTTCTCATGTACACACTGTGGCCTCTAACACTAACATAATATCCACACTGTGGCCTCTAATACTAACACAATATCCATACTGAAGTATCTAACACTAGTTTTATAGCTTCCTTGTGGACTTTGATATTAATATAATGTCCACACTTTGGCCACTAATACTAATATAATAACCACATGGTGGCCTCTAATATTTATGTAATATCCATGCAGTGGCACCTAACACTAATATAACAGGTACTCTGTGGCATTTATATTAATATAATGTACACACTGTGAGTTCTAACAATAATAAAATAACTGCTCTGTGTCCTTTAATGTTAATATGATATCCACACTGTGTCCTGTAATGAAACTATAATACATGCCCTGTGTCCTTTAATGTTAATACACTGTCTACACTTTAGTTTGGAATACTATATAATATCCATACTGTGGCATCTAGTACTGACTTAGTAGCTGCCTTGTGGCATTTAATAGTAATATGTTATCCATACTGTTACTGTTAATATCAATATAGTATCCAGTTGGTTGCATCTAACAGAAATAAGAGCCACATCATGGTCTCTAATGTAAATATTAGAATCCAACCTGTGGTCTATAACATTAATATGATTTCTGAATTTTGGAAGTTAATACTAATGTAATGTCCACACTGTGGCCTTTAATAATACTAAGATAATATTCACAGTGTGTCGTCTAACATTACACTCTTACCTCTAATAATAAAATCTGTAATGTGGTCTCTAATTCTAACATTATAACTGCTTCATGACTTTAAAGTAAATATAATAACCACATTATATCCTGTAACACTAATATAATAGCTGCCTTCTGACATTTCACACTAATATGATATTCATACTCCAGCATCTAAAACTGTAAGAGCTGACCTGAGTTCTTTCATACTAACATAATATCCATATTCCAGCATCTAAAACTAATATAAGAGCTTTCCTGTGGACTTTCATGCCAATATATCCATATTGTAACATCTGAAAGTAATAAAATAGATGTTCTGAGGTCTTTCATACTAATATTATATCCATACTATAGCATATAAAACTAATAAAATAGAAGCCCTGTGACCTTTAACATTAACATATTATCAATACTCTATCATAAATAATATAAGAAATGCCCTGCAGCCTTTAACATTAACATAATATCCATACTCTATCTAAAATTAATATAATAGCTGCTCTTTGGCCTTTCACACTAATGATATCCATATTATAGCATCTAAAACTAATATAAAATATATTATCTTTAATACTAAGGATGTCCATACTATACCTTCTAAAACTAATACAATAGGTGGGACCTTTAATACAAATATAGTTTTTTTTTTTGGGGTGCTGGGAATCCAAAGCAAGGCAAGCACTCTACCGACTGAGCTCTCTCTCCAGCCCCACAAATATAGTATCCATACTGTGGCCTCTAACATTAATATAATTACTGCCATGTGGCTTCTAATGCTAATTTGATGTCCATACTGTTGACTCTAAGTCTAATATAATAGCTGCCCTGTACCTTTTTTTACTGATATGATATCCATATTACATCATGGAAAATTTATATAATAGCTGCTCTGTGGACTTCAATACTAACATGATGCTCACAAAATCTAAAACTGATATAAATTTTACCCTGTGGCCTTTAATACTAATATATTATCTACATTGTAGCACCTAAATTTGATATAACAGATGTGTTGTGGCCTTTAATACTATATCCATACTGTAACATCCAATGCTGATATTATAGCGTCTCTGTGGCCTTTAACATCAATGTAATATCAATACTATTCTATGTTAAACTAATATAATAGCTGTACTGTGACCTTTCATATAAAGGTGGTATCCATTATATGACATCTAAAACTAATATAATAGTTTCTTTGTGGCCTTTCACACTAATATGATATCCATACTACAGTATCTCATGCTAATATAATATTGGCCCAGTGGACTTTAGTGCTAATATAATATCCATAGTAGAGCATCTAAACCTAATACTATACCTACCCTATGGACTTTCATAGTAATATGATATCTAAAATATACAATCTGAAACTAATGTAATCACTGACCTTTGGTGTTTAGTACTAATATGTTGTGCATAGTATATTATTTTAAACTATCCTAACGACTGCTCTGTGACATTTAATACTAATGTAATATCCATTCTATAGCATCTAAATTCAATATAATAGCTGAATTTGGTCCTTAATATTAATATAATATCCATTAGTGTAGCATCTGAAACTAATAAAACAGCTGCCATGTAGCCTATAATAAGCATATGGTATCCATTCTGTAGCATCTAAAACTAGTATAATAGCTTCCCTGTAGTCTTTAACATTAACATAATATTAATACTGTGTCCTCTAAAACTAATTTGATAGCTGTCCTGTGGCCTTTTAATACTAATATTGTGTCCATACTGTAACATCAAAAATGGATATTTTAGCTACCCTGCGACTTTTCAATACTAAGATGAGATGCACTAAGGTACCTAAAATATTTTAATAGATGTCCTGTAGTCTTTAATACTAATGATATCCAGTCTATAAAATCTAAAACTAGCACAATAGGTGTTCTGTGGTCTTTAATACTACAGATGTCCATCCTATGCCATCTAAAGCTAATATAATAGCTTCCATGTGGCCTTAATATTAACAAAATATCCATACTGTAGCATCCAGTACTAATATAATAGCTGCCTTGTTGTCTTTTATAATAATATTATTTGTATAATATACCATTTCAATATAACATGATAACTGCACTGTGGACTTTAACATTAATATAATACACATACCGTCTCATCTAATCTAATCTAATTTAACAGATGTCCTGTGTTCTTTACTATTAATGTAACATCCATATTAAGCATCTTAAACCAATATATGTACTTTGCCTCTAATACTAATATGATGTCCATAGTGTAGCATCTAATGTGAATATAATAGCAACCCTGCAGACTTTAATATTAATGATATACATAATATAGCCTATAAGATTAAACTGATGTAATAACTAACCAGTGGCTTTTGATTTTGATATAATAGTCATACTACAGAATCTTACACTAATATATTAGCTGCCTGTGACCTTTTATACTAATATTGTATCTATACTACAGCATCTGAAGCTAACATAATAGATGCCCTGTGTTCTTTAATATTAATGTAATATCATACATGTAATAATATTAATGTAATATCATATGATATCATGTCTAACTAATAGGTACCCTTTGGTCTTAAATATTAATATAATATCTATAACATAGAATCTTAAATTAATACTATGTTTGTCCTGTGCCCTTAGTACTAATATTATATCTGTACTATAGGATCTAAAACTAGTATAATAGATACCTTGTAGCCTTTAATACTAATATGCTGTCCCTCCTATAGCCTCTAAACATAATATAATAGCTGCCTGTGGTGTTTAATATTAGTATGATAAACATTGTGTCCTTTAAAACTAATACAACACATTTCCTGTGACTTTTGATACTAATGTAATATCCATAATACAGCATCTAAAATTAATAGCTGCCCTGTAGTTGCTAATATAATCTCCATACTATCTAATCTAAAACTAATATAATAGCTGCCCTGTGACTTTTGGTAGTAAAATGATATCCATACTATAGCATCTCGAGCAAGTGAATAACTGCCCTGTGCCCATTAATAGTAATATCTATATTATAGCATCTTAAACTAATACAATGTATGTCCTCAGCCTTTAATATTAATGTAATATTCATATTATAACATCTAACTCTACTATAAAATGTACCTGTGGTCTTTATTTAATATAATATCTGCACTAAATCATCTTAAATTACTGTATTATGTGTCCTGTGATTTTAATACTAATATGACATCCATATTAACATCCAATACTAATATAATAGCTGCCCTTTGGACTTTAATATTAATATAACATGCATACTATACAGTATAAAAGTAATGTAATAACTCTCCTGTGGACTTTATTATTAATATAAATCCATACTATAGGGTTTAAAACTAATAACTGCCCTGTGGCCTTTAATGCTAATGTAATATTCATATGATACCATGTAAAACTAATGTAATAGCTTCCCTGTGCCCTTTAATATTAATTCAGTATTTATAGAATAGCAACAAAAACTAATATAATAGCTGCTCTTTAGACTTCTATAGTAATAAAATATCCATTCTGTGGCCTCTAAGTTAATATAACAACTGCCCTGTGGCCTTTATTACTGATATGATATCCATACTACAGCATGAAAAACTGATAAAATAGCTACTATATACCCTTTAATATTAATATAATTTCTATATTTTAGCACCAAAAACTGATATCAGAGCCATTCTGAGGCCTTTAAAAATAATATATTATCCCTACTGTGTCCTCTAAAACTAGCATAATGGCTTCCCTGTGCCCTTTATTATTAATATTATAACTGTCTTATAGCAAATTAAAAGAATAGATGCCTGTAGCCTCTTAAATTAATATAACATCTGTACTACAGCATCTAAAACTGATACAATAGTAGCCCTGTGGCCTGTATTACTGATTTGATATCCATACTATTGCATGGAAAACTGATAAAACAGATCTGTGGCCTTTAATATTAACATGTGTACTGTCACATCTAATACTAATAGTCGTGGTGTGGCCTTTAATACTAAAATCATGTCCATACTACAGCATCTAAAATAAACATAATAGCTGCTCTGCAACTTTTAACATTGATGTAATGTCCATACTATAGCATCTTAAGTTAATATAATATATATCCTCTGGCCTTTAATACTAATATGATAGCCGTACATTAGCACCTAAAACTGATAAAATAGCTGCCTTTGACCTTTAACGTCAATGTAATAGATATTATGTATCAATTACAATGAATTGTCATTATGTAATTATATAATTGTACTATATAATTAATGGTATAATCTCAATGTAATATTTATACTTTACTATCTAAAATTAATGTAATAGTTGACATGTGGTCTTTCATACTAATATTATTCATAGAATAGCATAAAAAACTAATATAATGACTGACATTTGGGGTTTGAGTAAAAATAATATTGATACAATGACATCTTAAGCTAATATGATAGTTGAACTTTGGCCTCTAGTACTACTATAACTTGTATAGTACAGTATCTTATATCAATATATTAGCTGCCTGTGACTTTTAACATTAATGTAAAATTCATGTATAGCATTTGATCTGTTAAAATATCTCCCTTGTAGCCTTGAACATTAGAGTAATATACTTACTATAGCATATTAAACTAATACAATAACTGTATATGAACTTCAATGTTAATTTTATATTCATACCATAGCATCATAAACTAATATAATAGCTGTACTGTGATCTTTAATATTAATGTAATATCTATACTATCTGCTGGTTTTGTTTTCTTTGTTTTTGGTACCAGGAATTGAATGACTGAGCCACATCCCCAGCCCTTTTTTTATTTTTTATTTTTTAATGTGGCTTTGAAAACTGAAGAAATAGCTGCCTTTTGGCCTTTTAATAATATATAATATCCTTACAGTAGCATCTAAAACTGATAAAATAGATGTCCTATGGCCAGAATAGAGGCTGGATTTGAAATTGTGATCCTCCTGCCTCAGCCTCCCAAGCCACTGGGATTACAGGTGTGTGCCACTGTGCCTGGCTATCCTATATGCTTTTAAAACTAATATAATAGTTGCCCTGTGGCCTTTAATACTAATGTATATAGACACTATACCATCTAATAGTGATATGATAGCTGCCCTATGGCCTTTGATAGTAAAATGATATTCATACCAGAGTATCTAGAACTAATATAATAGCTGCCCTGTAGTCTTAATACTAGCATGATATCCATAGCAAAGCATTGAATATTTATATAATAGCTGCCCTGTGGACTTTAGTACTAATATGATATCCATACTGCAGCATTTAAAACCAACATAATAACTGAAATTTGGACTATAATATTAATAAAATATGTATATTATAGCATCTTAAAATACTGTAAGAGATGCCCTGTGACATTTAATATTAATACTATATACATAATGTGACTTTGAAAACTGAAGAAATAACTGCCTTGTGGCCTTTTAATAATATATAATATCCTTACAGTAGCATATAAAACTGATAAAATAGCTGCCCTGTGGCCTTTATAACTAATGTAATATCCATAATGTGACCTCTAAAACTAATATAATAGCTTCCCTGTGGCATTTATATTGGCATTATATCCAAAATGTGATCTCTAAAACTAATATTATAGCTCTTTTGTGGTCTTCATACTAATAACATTCAAAACTGTGGCCATCTAAACATGAAATAGTAGCTGCCCTGTGGTCTTTAAATACCATGTAATACCCATACTATATCCATACTGTATAGTATCCCTAAGGCAATTAAAGTTAATATAATAGCTTCCCTATAGTCTTAATTATTATTATAGCCATACTGTTACATATAGAACTAATAAAATACCTGCCTTGTGACTATTAGTTCTAATATAATATCAGTATCATAATATCGAATACTAATATAATAGAAGCCCTCTTCTCTTAGTACTATACAGTATCCATAGTATAACACCTAGAACTAGTGTAGTAGCTGCCCTGTAGCCTTAGATATTCATGTACTATCCATAATGTAGTATCTAAAAATAATAGAATTGCTCCCTTGTGACCATCAATACTTACATGATATACATACTATAGCATCTACAATGAATAAAATAGCAGTCCACTGACCTTTAACACTAATGTAATAGCCGTACTCTGTCATCTTAAATAATATAATAACTGTATTGATGTTTTTAATATTGATATAATATTTATGGTATAACCTATAAAACTAATACTATAACTGCCCTGTGAACTTTATTATTAAAAAACTCTCCATATTGTAGCATCCAAGCATAAGAGCTAACCTGTGGCTGTTAATATTGATGTGATATCTGCACAATAGCATGTAACACTAATGTAATAACTGTCCTTTGGTTTTAATATTATTAAGACATCTATTGTATACCATGTAAAATTAATATACTAACTTCCCTGTGACATTTAATGTTAATATAATATACAGGATATAGCATCCCAAACTGATATAATAGGTACCCTGCAGTCTTTCACACTAAAATGATAATCCATGTTTCATACTGTGTGCTTAAATATTAATGTCATATACATAGTACAGCATAAGAAACTAATGTAATATATGATCTGTGGCTTTTAATACTTGATATCCATAGTAAGCATCTAATACTAATATAAGAGCTGTCTTGTGACCTTTAATAATAATAGAATACAAATATCCATACTTTATCAAGTAAAATTAATATAACAACATTCTGATTGTAATACCATTTTCATATCAATGTGTAGCATGAAAATTAATATATAGCTTCCTTGTGGACTTTAATGTTGATATGATATTCATGTTATAACATCCAAATCCAATATAAGAGCAGCCTTGTGTGTTTGTAGAAAATGATAATCCATTTTACATGCCTTGTGGTCTTAGCATTAATGATATATCCATAGTATAGCATCAAAAACTGGTAAATGAGCTTCATGGTGGCCTTAGATGTGGTATCCATATGATAGCTTGAAAAACTGATTAAGGCTGCTTTATGGAATTTAATACTGATATGATATCCAAATTAGAGTACCAGAAGCTGATAAGGTAGCTGCTTTGTGGCCTTTGTAACTAATATATAGACAATATAGCAGTGAAAATAATACAGTGGTTTCATGTGGTTTCACTTATTAATAAAATACCCATACCATAGCATCTAAAGCTGATGTAATACCTGAATGTTGCCCTTTATACTCATGTGTTACCCATATTATAGTACCTAAAGTTAATAAAATACCTGCCCTGTGGTCCTTAATACCAATATGATATCCATACTACAGTACTGCAAACTAAAGTAACAGCTAGAATGTGGCTATAGTATTAATATGATACTCATACTCTGACCTCTAAATATATTATTATGGCACTCCTGTGGTCTTAAATGTTAATACAATAACCAAACTACAGAGTCTAAACTAATACAATCCCTGCCCTGTGGCTTTGATGTTGATATAATATTGATATTTTAGCAAGTAAAATTAATTTAATAACTTATCCTGGTTGTAGCAGTACTTTTTTTTTTTTTTTTGTGGTGCTGGGGATCGAACCCAGGGCCTTGTGCTTGCAAGGCAAGCACTCTACCGACTGAGCTATCTCCCCAGTCCTGTAGCAGTACTTTGATATCAATAAGAAGCAAGTGAAATTAATACCATAGCTTCCCTCAGGCCTTTAATGTGAATATAATATTCATGTTATAGCATCTAAATCTAAGAAAAGAGATATCTTGTAGACATTTGTACTAAAATGATAATCCATTTACAGGACTGTGGTCTTTAGTACTAAAGTTATATCCATAGAATAGCATCAAAACCCAGTAAAATAGCTGCTTTGTGGCCTTTCATACTGTTATCCAAATTATGGCATGTAAAAATGATATTATAGCTGCCCTGTGGACTTCAATACTTACACATAATCTGCATCATAGCATCAAAAATGGGTAAGCTTAAAAAAAATGGGTAAGCTTGCTGTCTTGTGGCCCTCAATAATGATACAATATCCATATTATAGGTTAAAATACTGATAATGTGACTGCCTTCCTGTCTTTTGTACTGAAAACAAAATCTATGTTATCTACCTATGGTGTTTATTTATTAAGGTCATATTCATAGTACAGCATCAGGAAATAGCATAATATATTGTGTGACCTTTAATGCAAATATGATAACTATGATAGCATTTATTACTTATATAATCACTCCCTAGAGGCCTTTGTAATAATATAATATTCACATAGGCCTTCAGTTCTTTATAATAACTGTTCTGTGGTATTAATGCTACTATGGCATCTGTATTTGAAAACCAAATTGATATTACAGATGACCTAAGGCATTTTTTTTTAACAATTCAAGTTTACTTAGTAACTTGTCATTAGTAACTACTTTCATCATTCTCAAAGAGTTATAGTCAAGCTCTACCTTGATGAATTAGGGCCTCAAACTTCCAATCATGTAAATTGTCATGTTAGGTTAATTAAAAATAGTATTTTTCAGCCTATAAAATACAAATGACACTAAAAATTACACTGTACATGATTGACAGCTCAACAAAGAACTGAGGCCTGATGACAGAGGGGGCCATTTATCAGTCTTATCTACATTTGTACTGTGGATGGTGGTATTAAATAATGCTCTGTACTTTAATATTAATTTCCAGAAACTGTTATTAAGGTTACTTGTAGTTGTCCTTATGCATATAAATTAGTATGATTTTAGAGCAGGGAAACCACTAGTGTTTTAAAATAAGGGTTTTTCTCCAATTGCTGGGTCCTATTAGAGCTGAGTATAGTTCTGCATGGCAGAGATCTGGGGAGAAGCTCTTCTGTGGAAGTTATGACATCATGTTTTTGTCATGACATCAGTTTTTGTCAATCATCATTCTTTTGTCAAAGTCCTGCCCATAATCTTCATTCATGAGGTTTCTTTTCTGGAAGACTGGAAAACATCAAGATTCTTTGTCACAAATGGTGATACTTTGGAACTCTGGTGTAAACACTGATCATATGTATAGAATAGTTTTCTCATCTGTGAACTCTGACATTTGTAAGAAATTTATCTCCTGAGTTCTTAAAATGGCATTTTAGAGAGTTGCTTTCCTGTGAAGATTCCTTGAAGCTTCTGGGTTCTGAAGAAGTCACCTGGAGGCTACACTTCCTTGTCTCCTCTATAGACTCCCTCTGGTGTGGATTCTCTGGTGGTAGATGAGTGTGACCTCTGACTGAAGCCCTCACAGCAGACATTGCAGATATACGGTCCCCTGTGCGGACCCTCTGATATATGTGGAAGTGTGAGGCCTGGTTGAAGCCCTTCCTGTGCTGCTGGCAGGTGTAGGGCTCCTCATCCATGTGCACCCTCTGGTGGGCACTGAGTCCTGAGCTCCAGCTGAACTCCTTTCCACACTCCTCTCACTTAAATGACTTCTCGCTGGTGATTATTTGATGGACTTGGAGTCTGACCTCTGACTGAAGGCCTTGCTGGAGGTGTCATATTTGTAGGTCTTCTCTCCTGTGTGGATTCTCTGGTGGGCCTTCAGGTGCAAAGCCTGGGTGAACTGCTTCTGACATGTCACACACTCAAAGAACTTTTCCCCAGTGTGGACACTTTGGTGGACCTGAGGTTGGAGGCCTGGCTGAAGCCCTTGCCACATTCCTCATAATTACAAGGCTTCTCTCTGGTGTGGATGTGCTGATATTCTGCAGGTTCAGGCTCCAGTTAAAGTGTTTTCTACACACATCACACTTGTACAGCTTCTCTATGGTGTGTACTCTGGTGGGCCTGGTAATATGAGCTCTGGCTGAAGCCCTTTCCACACGTTACAGCAGAATGGCTTCTCTCTGTGTGGACCTTCTGGTGGCTCTGGAAACTTGAGGCTGAGCTGAAGCCCTTGCTACATTCATCACATTTATACAGCTTCTCCCTGGTGTGGATCCTTTCATGGGCCTAAAGGTGGGACCTCTGGGTGAAGCTCTTCCCACACACCTCTCACTTGTACAGCTTCTCCCCAGTGTGGACTTAGCAGTGGATGTTGAGGTCTGTGCTGCAGCTGAGGCCCTTTCCACAACTCTAACACTGGTAGGGCTTCTCTCCTGTGTGGATGGGCAAGTGGGCATACAGGTGTGAGCTCTGGTTAAAACTCTTGCCACACTCGGGGCAAGTGCAGGGCTTCTGCCCCAGGTGGACTCACTGATGGGTCTGCAGGTTGGAGCTCTGACTAAAACCCTTGCCACATTCATGACACCAGTAGTGTTTCTTTCCCACGTGAATGTTCTGCAGTGCAGGAACACTTGTGCTGTAATTGGTGTCAGCCTTGTGGATGCTCTTTGTTGGAGGCTTCGTTCCTAAGAGGACCTACTGAAATCCAAGACTGGGACTGTCCCTGAAGCCTTCCTCATGTTCAGCAGTCTGGGGAGTTTTCTGTCCTGGGTGAACACTATGCTTCGTCAGAGGCAAAGCCTTTTCTCTGTCCTGCTCTGCATCATTGTGGTGGTGTGAACTGCAACTTAAAATGTCAACCCAGGGAGCAAATAGACAGTTTGTTTTTCTTCTGTTTACAAGTTTTCAGATTGTTCTGTGTTTCACTAAGACATAGTTCACTGCAAGAACTCTGAGCTTTTCTGGTTGGAAATCCCTGACTTTCAGTAATAATGGAATGATCCCCAGTGAGATTCACAAGAGAGCCATCCTCCTCAGCCGCCTGGATGATTCTCCCGCTCCTACAGGACCACACTGCTTGGGGAACCGAGAGCACTTTCCTTGACTATTACGCAGTCTTGACTTTCAGTTAGTCTGTTCACAACCTGTCTCTTGATTTGCCAGCATGAAAGCTATCCCAAGGAAAGGCACTTTAATCCTGCTTCTTGAAGACTCTCCGCCGTTTCAATTCCTGTATCCTGTGTGAGTCTGGATCTCCTTCATCCATAGCTTTTTCTCCCTCTCCAACTGGGATATCATATCTGGTTTGAAGAACTGATGTCTCACTGAGAGCAGGTTCCTGAAGTTCTCCAGCATTAAATCTCAGTACAGCTTCCTCTGGGCAGAGTCCAGAAACCCAAACTCCTCCTCTCTGAAGACTACAACCATGTCCTTGGATGTCACTGTCTCCTAGATCTTGGTCATTGTTCTCCTCTTCCTTCTGGGCAAAGGCAGAGTTATTCCCCAGAGCAATCACAGACTGACCTCCCTAAGACTTTAAATATTAATAAATTAGCCACATAATGGCATTTAAAACTAATAAAATAGATGCATTGTGGCCTTCAGTACTGTAGCATAGCCATTTCATAGCATCAAAAACTGATAGCTGCCTTATAGCCTTAAAACTAACATGATATTTATATTATATCAAAACTTGATAAAATTGCTGCCTTGTAGCCTTTCATATTGAGATGTCATCCACATTATAGCATGTAAAATGATATAATAGCTGCCTTGTGGACTTCTTGTGGCCCTCAATACTGATACACTATCCATATGATGACTTTAAAAACTAATAAGGCAGAGTTGGGGTTGTAACTCAGTGGTAGACTGCTTGCCTAGCATGCGTGAGGCACTGGGTTTATTTCTCAGCACCACACATAAATAAATGAATAAAATAAAGGTCTATCAACATTTAGAAAATATTGAAAAAACTAATAATGTAACTGTTTCTAGTCTCTTATACTAAACAGAACATCCATGTGATATTCCCTATGATCTTTAGTTATCAATGTCATATCTGTAGTACAACATCACAAAATAATGAAATATAAACTGTGTGGCATTTAATGTTAATATGATAACCCATGGTAGCATTTATTAGTACTAAAAACTTTCCCCTGGTAATAATAGAATATGCATGTAGAAATAATAGAATGTGCATGTAGAGCTTCAATTTTCATATGATATATAACTGCCCTGTGGCATATATGTTATATGTTAATGCTCATATGTTATCTTTCTTTGGAAACCAAATTTGATCTTAGAGATGCCCTGTGGCTTTTTTTTTTTTTTTTTTTGTGGTGCTGGGGTTTGAACCCAGGGCCTTGTGCTTATGAGGCAAGCACTTACCAACTGAGCTATATCCCCAGCCCCCGCTGTGGCTTTAAATATTAATAAATTGGGCATAAAATAGCATCTAAAACTAGCATAATAGACACCTTGTGGCCTTCAATACTGATAGAGTATCCATTTCGTTAGCAAAAAACACCTGGTAAATTAACTGTCTTTTGGAATTTGAATCTGTAAAGTTATCCAAATTATAGCATCCAAAAGTGACAAGTTGATACATTTTGGCCCATAATACTGCTATGATATCCATATTGTAGCATCAAAAACTGATAAAGTAGCTTCCCTGTGTCTTTTAGTATTGCTATGCTGTTCCTATGATATCATGAAAAATTCATGAAATTCATGTCCTTTAATGGACATGACATCTATAATAGAGCTTGAAAAAGTGATAGAATAGCTGCCATTGAGCCTTCAAGAATGAGAGTTATACACAATGTAACACGAGGACATGACAAAGTACTGCTTTTTGGCCTTCGTTGGTGATACGTAATTCTTAGGACTGCAAGAAAAACTGATCAATTTAACTGCCTTGTGGTGTTTAATTATGATCAGCTATCCATATTATGGATCACATCACTGATTAAAATGTATTTGCCTTGTGGCCTTGAAAACTGATATGTGGGGGCTGGGGTTGTGGCTCAGTGGTAGAGCACTCACCTGGCATGTGTGAGGTCCTGGGTTCTATCCTCAGCACCACATAAAAATAAAATAAAGGTATTGTGTCCACCTACAAATAAAAAATATTAAAAGAAGAAAACTGATGTGATATCATACTACAGCATGGAAAACTGACAATACAGTTTCTATGTGTCCTCTGTCCCTAACCAGACATCCTCATTTTGTCATGAGAAGTGAATGTGATTGGGCTGGGGATATAGCTCAGTTGGTAGAGTGCTGCCTTGCAAGCACAAGGCCCTGTACCACAATCCCCAGCACCATAAACAAAACAAAACAAAACAAGAAGTGAACGTGATAGGTGCTACATGGCCTTTTAAATTAACATGATCTTCAAAATACAACATCTAAAATTGGTACAGTCGGGGCTGGGGATATAGCTCAGTTGGTAGAGTGCTTGCCTTACAAGCACAAGGCCCTGGGTTCAATCCACACAGGAGTGGACGTAACTTGTATTGCTGCTCATGATTGGCCTCCTAGCTGGCCAACTACTAAATCCCCTTCTACTTTGGTGGGGCTAGGATTAGCCTCCAATGTGGCAAAAAGCTCTGTTATGTTACATTGGAGAGATAAAGAAAAAACTGGGACTTTTCAACCATATGTTATTCCTTCTCTCCCCTTTACATTATGGGGAAGAGATTTAATGGAACAACTTAATATTACTTTAACTGATGAACAGGAGGAAAGTACACATTTTTCATAGGGGCCTCTGTTACCAGGCAGGCTGACCCAACTATCTGGAAGGACAACCAACCAGTATGGGTGGAACAGTGGCCCTTATCAAAAGAAAAACTCGAAGCAGCCACAAAATTAGTACAGGAACAATTAGAGTTAGGACACATAGAGCCATCTAATAGTCCATGGTAGAGTGCTTGCCTTACAAGCACAAGGCCCTGGGTTCAATCCACACAGGAGCAGACGTAACTTGTATTGCTGCAATACACCTATATTTGTTATAAAGAAAAAATCAGGAAAATGGTGATTACTGAAGGATCTAAGAGCAGTTAATAATACAAGGGAGACTATGGGGGCACTTCAGCCTGGCCTCCCTTCTCCTGTGCCTGTCCCTAAAGGCTATCATATTATAGTCATTGATTTACAAGATTGCTTCTTTACTATTCCTTTAGCTAAACTAGATAGATGGCGTTTTGCTTTTAGTTTACCATTGCCTAACTTACGAAGGTCTTATCAAAGATTTCAATGGAAAGTATTACCTCAAGGAATGAAAAATAGTCCTACATTATGTCAAAAATTTGTAGATCAAGCCTTAATTAATTGTAGACAAAAGTATCCAGACTGCTATATGATTCACTATATGGATGATATATTGATTGCACATTCTCAAAGCCATTTGTTACAAATAATATTACAGGATTTAATTAAAGATTTACAGAGGTGGGGTCTGATAGTGGCTCCTGAAAAAATTCAACAGGAACCTCCTTATAATTATCTAGGAAGAACTATAAAAACAGATTGTGTCAGCTCTCAAAAGTTACAAATTCAAAAAGACAAACTATTAATGTTAAATGATTTTCAAAAATTATTGGGAGATATAAATTGGATTAGATCTTATTTAAAACTCTCAACTAATGATTTAAAACCTTTGTTTAAAATATTAAAGGGTGATTCAGATCCTAACTCAAGTACAATATTAACTAAAGAAGGAGAACAAGCCTTACAAGTTGTTGAAACTGCAATTCAAAAACATTACTTGCAAAAAGTTAATTATAACCTGCTTTGGGTTTTTATTGTGCTAAAAATGAAACATACTCCAACAGGTTATTTATGGCAAAATGATCCACTTGAATGGATACACTTACCAGTATCAGGAAAGAAAATATTAATGTCTTATCCTACTATGGTAGCTTCTTTGGTATTAAAGGCCAGATTTAGAAGTAAAGAATTGTTTGCTTGTGAAATGCATGAAATAATTATTCCTTACACAAGAGAACAATTTGACCAATTATTACAAATTGATGATCAATGGGCTATTGCATTTCTAAATTTTACAGGAAAAATTTCTTTCCACTTGCCCAATAATCCTTTACTACATTTTTTACTTCAAACAGAAATAATATTTCCTAAATGGTGCTCCTCAACTCCAATTAACAATGCTATGTTAATATTTACAGATGGGCAGTACCTGAGTCGAAATGAGAGCAATCAATGTAAAAAACAAAGCCTCTGGGGTTTTAGGTTTTCCGGAGCTGTTCACCATGTGTTCAGCAGCGGCAGTCAGGCATTTCACTTGTCCCCAAGTCAGCAGGTCTGAGTTGCGAGTTGCTGATGATTGTGCAAGATGCAACCTTTTCATCTTAAATACTAGCCCGTCTTCATCCATCTGATTGGGTTGGTAAGGGATCCAATACTTTTCGTTCTTCCTACTTTGAATAGGGCTCATTGTAGTGATGTATCAATTTGTCTGGAATCCACAAAGGTGTTTCAGCATCCTGTGGAAATACACAAGCATAGCCTCGACCGGATGTTAGCAAGACATCAGGTCCTCTCCATTTACCAGATAATAAATCTTTCCATTTTACTAAACTTTGTTTTGACCTTTTACTTTCCCAATGTCTCATCATTGCAGTATTTCCCTCCTTGTCAGTATTTAGATGATTTAAAGCAAATAAATCATGTTGTAAAATATGATGTGGGGAAGAGTATTTAAGCTCTCCCTCTTTTAGCTTATTTATTTGTATTTTTAATCTTTGATGGCTCCTTTCTACTATTGCTTATCCTTGTGGGGTATAAGGAATTCCTGTAGAATGAGAAATATTAAAGCTGGAACAGAAATCTTTAAATGGTTTTGATGTATAAGCAGGAGCATTATCAGTTTTTAATTTTTTAGGCATTCCTAAAACAGAAAAACAAAAGAATAAATGTTGAATCACATCCTTGTAGGCTTCCCCAGTCTGGCTGAGGCCACAATAACATGAGAAAAGGTATTGACCGTAACATGAACATAAGACAATTTTCCAAATTCTGATATATGAGTTACATCCATTTGCCATAAGACATTAGGTAAAAGTCCTCAAGGATTAACTCCCATCTGTGGAGAAGGAATAAATTTAGGACAAACATGACAATTTTTAACAATAGTTCTAGCTTCTTCTTCTATTTTTAACAATAGTTCTAGCTTCTTCTCTAGAAATATGAAATTGCTTTGGTAAAGCAGATGAATTTTGATGATGATTTTTGTGTGATATAATAGCTTCTTCTATAGCTGTTAAAATAAAATTTTTAGTTAAGTGATCAGCATGGGTATTCCCCTGAGCAAGGGGACCAGGTAATCCAGAATGTCCCTGAATATGACCTATAAAGAAATGTGAAGTTCTGTTATGAATTAGATATTGAAGTTCTTGTAGCCTATGTATAATTTTAGATGAAAAGGAGAGCATTGCTGTTTCTATGGTTGGAAACAATTTAACAATGTATAGTGAGTCTGTGTACAAGTTAAAGGGTTGAGCAACAGTCTTGAAAGCATAGATGACTACTTCTAATTCAGCTCTTTGTACAGAAGTTTCTTGTGTCCATTGAACTGTGGGTTGAGAATTAATTATTGTAACTGCTTTTCCATTTGATGACCCATCTGTAAATATTAACATAGAATTGTTAATTGTAGTTGAGGAGCACCATTTAGGAAATATTATTTCTGTTTAAAGTAAAAAATGTAGTAAAGGATTATTGGGCAAGTGGAAAGAAATTTTTCCTGTAAAATTTAGAAATGCAATAGCCCATTGATCATCAGGACACACAAGGGTTCTCTCTAGCCTATCCAAGCTGTGTTACCCCAGGCAAAATGCTCTCCATTTATGATTTTCCATGGGTTTTTTTGACTATGTTAAGTAATTTTTATCTCAGATCAGTTTATTCAGACCTAGCACTGAACTAATGAATCTGGGTTTCCAGTTTACATTTGTGCCACTGAGCTGTATTCCAAAAATTGTTCCTGAAATGCTTCTCTGTGGAGAATTGATAGCTGCAGTGTGATATTTTTAAACTTACATTTCATTGAGTTGAATAATATGGCAACTTTCTACTTCAGTTTCAGAATTTTTTACTCTAAACCTAGGGAAGAGGTAATATTTCAGTCACTTGAATTCTAGATAACTGAGCTAGGAGAAATGCTGTCTCTAACCCATCATCTTGTCATTTCTCCATTAAATTTTTAACATGGTGAATTAAGTCATTTTGAGGACTTCCATTTGTTTCTTTTTTAGAATCTTTCTCTGTTGAAATAAACTTTCACTTCCTCTGTTTTATAATTTCACTCCTTTCAGCTTCTTTTATCTCATGGAACATTTTAACTACAAGATTTCTACTTTTTTACTCCATTGTGGTATCAGGAGATTAATTTTCCTGAAGCTCTATGGATGGTCCACAATGGTTTGCTCCCTTGCATTTTCAGTTGCTTACATATCTGATCAAACTTACTCATTCTTCATTTTAACAAGGTATTTGTTTTTGACCTATTTTCTTTTAAGAGCCCTGGTTTGAAGAAATACCAAGTTATTGATGCTTAAACTCAGTATGTGGTCCTTGCTGATACCAGTAACAGCAACGGTGTGAGATCAGTCACTAAACCCTGTTTAATACACTCAGTTATGTGCCTATGGATGTACTATTCGACCTTAGTAGAAGTGAAAAATGTGTTGATATTGTTCTCCAAACTTTCTATAATTCAGATACAAGCTTGAAGTAGGGTTCTGAAACAAATAGAAAAATTAGTCATTAAATATAGTAAATTTGATGTAATAATACATAAGAACAAAAATGGGCTGGAAAGGTGGAGCAAAATGAATTAAGAAACAAAAGATAGCACACACAAATAAATAACACCCACCCAAGTATAAGGAATAAAATGAATAGGGGTTATTTGCTGCAGAAACGAATTTATTAAAAGGGAGAATATGCATTAATTGGAACAAGTACAAAATAGGAGTAGGAAAAAAGAGGGAGAATTATTACCATTAATGCTTTAAAATACTAGAAATAAAACACTCAAATGTATTGAAAGTGCCTTGTTGGTTATTAGGGTAACAAATGAAAATTAAAATAAATAATATAAATGACCAAAGTTGATGTTAGAAGTCCTCCAAACTTTCTCAGTGAATCTTTGCAATTGCTCAATGACATCAGTGAGTTTAAGTCCATCCCTTACTGTTTAAGCATAAAGCCTCATGATGATAACGTGCTGCTAATATTTGAAATTTAACATAATCAATTTATTTATATCAAATCAATTAACCTTATTAAATATATTTATAACTACTAAGGTACTTTGGTTAACCAGAACCTGATGTTTATTTGTTAAGGTAAAACAACACTTTAAGATATAGTTGCAATGTTCTGAAAATTAAATCTACAGTTATGCCAATCAGCACTTTCAAGTAATGAGGAATTGAGGAAAGACAACCTTAATAAATTTGTAAGCTTAAGACTGATAAAGAAAATGTTGCTCTTATGTTCATCCTCTCTAACATTTACCTAAAACTGTAAAAGCATATTTAGCAATTACCTCACTCCTATATCTTCATTTTCAACTTTGAAATCATCACCACATATTGGTCAACATGCATGCATAGATGTTCACCTCTTGCTTTGTCCTGAAGGCCATGTAGTGAAATATGGATCTCACTTGGTTTATCCAATCTACATGCCCACACATGGAGTGAGAAGGTAGAGAAATGTTCCAGGGAAAGATAAACTACTGGGTAGATGAATCTAATGCCACTGCATACAACTCACTTGCTGATAGCAGAGCTGTTAAGGAAAAAATAATTTTGCTTCTCACTTTGAGTTCAACTTACATCTCCTTAATTCTATATCTAATTTAGTGTGGCTTTTAACCTCAGGATAATCATCTTAAACCTACAGTCAGGATACTAAGCTTCACATCATTCAAGTTATTTATATACAATGTCAATGACAAATTTTATTTTTTAAAATATTTTCCTCCTCATTTCTAGGGGCAAAAAGAAGAAAATGAATATTAAACAAGTATCACAATTTACTATTTACAATAATTATATCCTATTAAGGTGAAATGGTTAATCAAACTGTGATACATAATTTGTATTTAAGTATATGGTGTTTTAAACTTGGCTAACAATGTTTTGGTGGCCTTGATTGCAAGTTAGGCAGTAACATAAATTTAAAATTGTTGAAAGTGCACCCAATTCAACAGGCGTTTCTGACCACTATGAGGTAAACCACATTCCTCTGTCACACTGTTCCAATATAATGTTATGCCCACTGAAGACTCAGGAAAAGGGAATCAGCTGACCATGTGATGAGTCAAAATTAATTTTCAATTCTCTAAGTGTTTTCTCTCTGGGGTTGTATATATAAAATTATTGGAGAAAGCTAGAAAATGGTTACATGGATATTATTTGAATTGATTTTTTCAAATAATTGTGAAACTATTCTTTCAAAATGATGTGAGTAAAAACAGCTATTTGTATGAGAGCAGTACTAAAACAAGGAGAAAGTGGGATATACAGAATAGAAAGGCATTAATATGGAATTGTGAACTTGAGTCTGTGCCCTGGGATTGAAAATTTTCTGGCCAATTTCCCACACACATCTAATACTGTCAACTATCTCATTAAGTTTACCCTGTGTTCATGGGGAGATATCTGTGCTGAAAAAATTTGCCCTCTTCTTGAAAGTACCTTGCCTCAATGTTCCTGCCTAGAGGTTTCAGTGTTATCTCCTGTTCCCTGAATTCCTGTTCTATGTGGGAAAGAAAATTGAAGTCAGCATGTGTTGGACTAACACCTTCTGCTGAGACTCAGATCCCACATTTAAAGCTGCCTAACCATGTCCATTCATAAGAATTTGCTTACAAGCAGAGGATAAAGAGGATGCGCACATTGTTGCTTAGGAAATGTCTCCTGCTCCCCGAGTCCAGGCTGCAGTCCTGACACATGATCAGTAGTAACCTGTTAAAACTTCTTGAACAATGAGAAGTAAATACCAAAAATAAAAGCAAGAAATACAAATTAATACAAGGCAATATCTGGGATCTGTGACAACAAATACATATTTGATTCATCAATAGTCTTAAAGCAAGAAATACAAGTTAATACAAGGCAATATCTGGGATCTGTGACAACAAATACATATTTGATTCATCAATAGACTTATTCTGTCATTGTTACCAGCCATGGGTAATAGTTTCACCATTATTTAGTCATTTATAAAGGTAAACTTCACATTTGAATTTCTAAAGTAAATGTAAAACATGGTATAATAATAGTTTTGTGATTGGATATTATGGGAATTGGATATTTTCATCTGATACTTATAGAAGTATACAGAACTATGAAAGTTGTTCCATAATTTAAAGATGATGTACAGTCATAAAATCATTGATTATTTTGAGCTCAATTTTTCTCCTAGGATATTGTGAAAAGAAAGGATGTAGACTATACTTGTTATTAAGAAACTGAGCCTTGAACATTCATATATTCAATGTGGAAACTTATCAGGAAATGAGAGATTAGTGTAGGGAGTGCAGATGAATCTACACAGAAATAAGTTTGAGCATATTGACCATGAAAATACATGGATGTTTTGTTTTTCTTGAATGAGTGTGTCAGTGCAGCTCTTGAAATTTGTACTACTTTGAGCCTATTTGAAGCTGTTAGTACACTCACATCCTCCTCAGAATTTAATGTATTTTCTGCTCACTCATTCTTTCATATTGTCCACAGGTATTCATATGTAGCTCTTATATTAATAATTTCATCCCCTCAGTTTATATCATGTTCATACTTCATCTCATGTTCACTTTCTCCATAGTCAACTTCTCTGAGAAAGTAAATAAAAGAAAGAGATGTGATTTTTCCTTAGTGTTTATATACATTTTTCTATCCATTTGCATACAGCAAGAGTCTGATATGTGACACATTCAGTGAACATGCACGATTTCTGCATGCATTCAAAATAAGATGATTCCAATTTCTAATGTTTGAATATTTATTAATATTTTACTTGTTTTTTTAACCAATGCAAGGCAGTAACATATAGTGTTATATATCATATATACAGGTAGTGTAATTTATTCTAATTAGTATCCCATTGTTTTGGCTATACACTATGTGAAGTTTCACTGATAGTTTATTCATATGTGAACATAGAAAAATTAATTATTTAATGCCAAGATATATTTATTGTGTCAATGCATGTTATGCATGGTATTTGCATAATGTGCCATATGTAAATGGAGCAAAGACTGTGAGATATCTCCTTTTGAACGGCACATACTAATATATTATATTTATCAAACTCTTTTATACATGACTCTCATAATATGATTCAATTTTATACACTGGTATATGTATGGAAATAACATTCGACAATGCCAGGCATGACCATACAAATATATGTACATTTTATCACATTTGATTTTCCTGCTGACATGGTTACTATTAACTCAGTGATGCCTAGAAAGCTCTATATCAATAATGACAAATTTTTCTTCAATCCCAGTCCATAAATTATGAATTATACAATGGAGGAAACATCATTTCCACCTGCATCTGGTCACTGAATTTTAACTTATTTCAAATTAAGATCTTTATAATGGTTAATATTGTCTGTTTTTTCTCTTTTTTTCTGAGAGCCTAATAATCTGACTTGTGTATAAGCAATTGAACAATTACAATAAATGTAAATGTATCTTTCCCTACCTTCTTGTGTGTTTGATGTGTGTATCAAATGGATACACATGCATTTAAATAGATATATGAGGTTTGCATGCCTCTGATGATCATACAAATATTTGAAAGTGTATTAATTTTATGGAAGGTGAAGGAAGATGGAAATATAAAAATTTACATAAGCCAAAAACTTTCTTGGATATAACAGATATCCTCAGAAATAATTTTGTGAATATCAGATTCTCCTCAGAAATATGAGCCAAGACTTTGAATATTAGGGTTGACTCCTATCTGTCCACTAGGGAAAAATATTCCATCTAGCACCACTGAACAATGCTTCTGTCTCACAAGAGTAGTGAATGTATTGTTAATGTCCATGTTGACAGCCACTGTATATTCCCATAAAGAGTCAAATTTCTTCTCCCTTTAGCCATTATGGAAAATCAGTGTTTTGTGTCTTTCGTATGTATCCTGTTTTCCTTTATATTGCAAAATGAAGTCTGATATTTTCCATCTTACACAATAATTAGTTTTACTCCTGTATGAATAAACTCCATGTGATTTATATTCATAGAGAACTCATGACTATGTGATATAATGAGAAATAAGAGACTGAATGCAGATGGATCTATGAAGAAGTAATTATAAATACATTACCTATAAATTTATGAATGCAGTGCATTCTTTGGGTGTGTGAAGTTCAGTTTTGAAGGTTCAATCATTATTAGTCTATTGCATTTCTAAGTATATTCACACCTTTCTGGCAAATCAAGATGTCTGCTTGCTCACGCTCTCATGTTGCTCACAGGTGTTTGTTTCTCTTGTGATACACTGCCCACTTCAGCCCACCACTTGTGCACACACCCAAATACCATTCTTTGAGGGAGTAATGGTGTCAGAACTCAAGGGTATTTGACCACTGAGCTACATCTCCAGCTCTATTGTATTTTATGTAGAGACAGGATCTTACTGAGTTGCTTACTACCTCACTTTAGCTGAGACTGACTTTGAACTCAAGATCATACTCCCGCAGTCTCACAAGTTGCTGGGATTACAGGCATGCACCACTGTGCTCAGCAAGAACGTTTTAGAGTTTGATCATGCCTAAAAAAATTAAATATAAAATATATGGTTCTTGTTAGGTGTTCATGGGTGTTTTTCTATTCCTACCCACAAAGTAAGACTCTAATACATGAATTCTTAAATGAACATTCATGATTTCCATCTGCATGAATAATAAGCAGATTCCTACTTCTAATATAGAGCAATATTTATTATGTCAATACATGCTATGGATGACTGTATTTGCAAGTTTTAATGGAGAAGAGGCTGTTAGTTATTTCAATTCAACCCTGGCAAAAAAGTGAGTTACATTTTAAAACTTCCTTGCAGCTAGCTCTGATCATGTGAAAAAAATGCATAAAAATAAAAAGTCAAAATAACATTTGCCAATGCCAGCTATGACCATACAATATTTCACATTTTTCACATTCTTTTTATTTCTTTTCTTTTTTTAATTATTTTTTTACATTTCAATTTTTTGCACACAAATGAGATACAATTACCATTTCTCAGGTTTTATAGGAAGTACAGTCACACCACTTGCAATATCATACATGTATTATTTTTTCTTATCCCAACTCCCTTCCACCACTCATTTTTTCTATATAGTTCATCTTTTCTTTGTTCTTGCCCCTATCTCAAACCTGAAATTTATCATCATTCACTCCTCAGAGAAATCATTTGGCCTTTAGATTTTTTGGATTGACTAATCTCACTTAGCATGATATTCTCCAAATGCATCCATTTACCTTCAAATGCCATAATTTTATTCTTCTTTATGGCTGAATAATATTCCACTGTGTATGTATACCTAAGTTTCTTTCCCCACACATCTACTGATGAGCATCTTGTTTGGTTGCACAATCTAGCTATAGTGAATTGAGCTGATATAAAAAATGATGTCATTGTGTCACTGTGGTTTGCTGATTTTAAGTCCTTTGGGTATAGGCCAAAGAAGTGGCATAGGTGGAACAAATGGTGGTTCCATTCCACTTTTCTGAGGAATCTCCATACTGTTATTCAGAGTGATTGCACCTCTTTGCAACCCCATTAGCAATGCATGAGTGTACCCTTTTCCCCACATCCTCACCAACACCTATTATTGCTTGTCTTATTGAAAATCGTCATTCTAATTGGGGTGAGATAAAATCTTAGGATAGTTTTGATTTGCATTTTTTTTATTACTAGAGATATTGAACATTTTTTTCATATATCTGTTGATTGCTTGCAGATCTTCTGTGAAGTGTCTGCTCATTTCCTTAGTCCATTAATTAAGTGGGTTATTTGTATTCTTGGTGTAAGGTTTTTTGCTTTCTTTATAATTCTGGAGATTAGTGCTCTATCTCAAGTGTGTTTTACAAAGATTTTCTCCCACACTGTAGGCTCTGTTTTCACATTGTTGACTGTTTTCTATGCTGAGAAATTGCTTTTTAGTTTGAATCTATCCCAATTATTGATTCCTGCTTATATTTCTTGTGCTTTGGGAGATGTGTTAAAGAAGTCTGGTCCTAAGTTGACATGATGAAGATAGGGACTACATTTTCTTCTATTAGATGCAGGTTCTCTGGTCTAATTCCTAAGTCTCGATCCCTTTTGAGTTGAGTTTTGTGCAGAGTGAGAGATACGGGTTTAATTTCATTTTGCTGCAGATTTCCAGTTTTCCCAGCATCATTTGGTGACGATGCTATCTTTTCTCCATTGTATATTTTTGGCACTTTTGTCTAGGAAAATCTATTTATGTGGGTTTGTCTCTGTGTCTTCTATTCTGTACCATTGGTCTATTTGTCTATGTTGGTGCCAATACCATGCCATTTTTGTTACTATTGCTCTGTAGTTAAATTAGAGGTCTTGTATTGTTATACCACCTACTTCAGTATTCTTGCTAAGGATTGCTTTATCGATTTTGTGTCTCTTATTCTTTCAAATGAATTTCATGATTGCTTTCTCTATTTCTATGTTGTATGTCATTGAGATTTTAATTTGAATTGCATTGAATATGTATAGTACTTTTGGTAGTTTGTCCATTTTGACAATATTAATTGTCTACCCATAAACATGGGAGATCTTTCCATCTTCTAAGGTTTACTTGAATTTCTTTCTTTAGTGTTCCATAGGTCTCATTGTAGAGATATGTCACCTTCTTTATTTAATCATTCCCAAGTAATATTTTTGAGGCTATAGTGAATGCAGTAGTTTTCCTAATTTCTCTTTCAGAGGATTTATCATTTATGAATAAAAATGAATAGATTTATGAGCTTGATCTTACATCTTCCCACTTTGTTGAATTCATTTATGAGTTCTAGAAGTTTTCTGGTGGAATTTTTTGACTCATCTAAATATAGAATCATGTCGTCAGTAAATAGAGATATTTTGAGTTCTTTTTCCATTTGCATCCCTTTAATTTTTTGGTCTAATTTCTCTGACTAGAGTTTCATGGAGGATGTTGAATTAAACTGGTGAAAGTGGGCATCCCTGCCTTGTTTTTAGTTTTTCTCCATTTAGAATGCTGGTGATATAGCCCATCACATGGAGTGCCTGCCTCTCAAGCTCGAGGCCTGGGTTTGAGTCCCCAGCACTGGTAGATTGTGGAAATTCCAAACAAACAAAAGAATGATGTTGGTCATGGGCATAGCATAGATAGCATTTACAATGATGAGGTATGTTTCTACTATCCCTATTTTTTCTAATGTTTTGAGCATGAAGGGGTGCTGTATTTAGCTGTCTTGGATATTGTCCAACCATGGTTGTCTAGAAAGAATAATGCTCCTGGTTTAAAGATTTTCTTCCATACATTCCATTAATCATCAATTACAGAATTTAGGACACTTGTCATTTCCACCTGCTTCTCTGTTCTGAGTTGCAATTTAAGAATAAGAGTTCTCATACTAGCTATTTTTGCCCAGCCTGCTACAATGTAATTATTGTGCAAATTTTTTAAATGTCAATTTGTACCTAATAATTTGAATATTATGGGAGATATTAATATGGATTAATTTGGAATGTTAAAATCAGCTGCAATTTGCTTTTACCAAAACTGACCAATGATCTTATCTCATGGAAGCAATTTATTTAGAGTCAAACTATATATTTACAAACACTATTACATTTCATATAAAACACAGAGTATTTCATCATTTTAGACATTATGGTAAAGTAGTGTGTCCTTTTTGATATTGAATATGGTTCCTTACATTTTATCTTAGAGTTTAAAACAAAATAACATTATTTATGAATGAGTTTATAAATACTATATGACACTATACTAACCCTGTACAACAAGTTTTAAAGTGTTTAGCTTTTTTGTTCAGTGTTTTCCATATTTTCAAGTGGCACCTTCTTTTTTATTTCAAGTTTTTATTTTATTGCTTCTTTTTATTTTATACATGACACAAGAATAGCTTTTGACAAGATTATAAAATCATTGAATATATTTTACTCTAATTAAGATTGAAAGAAAACCACTGGAATTAGAAAATTGACAACATTGTTCATTTCACCTATTTAATTAGAAAGAATACTAATAAAATAAATTGACAGATACACAAATGACTGTTTAGGTGCCCTGATCCCAATGTCAGAGAGAATGTCTGCATCCTCTTAATGTTTTCTTTACTCTCTAGAAAAACTTCACTCTCTAGAAAAACCCTCAGGAAGAACACAGGATCTAGAAGGAAAAAATACCTTTCTCCATCTTCCTTTTTTCAGTTACTTCTCTTGTTCTTTTATCCCTATCTCTTTCTTCCTTCTTCTACTAACTGGAAATTCTGCCTCTTCCTTTTTAGAAAGCAGTTGCTTATTTTGTTAGACCCTTGAAACTTGCCAACACACACCTTTGACTTCATTGCAGGCTGAAGAAGAAATGGGTCACTACTGCTTTTTCTTTATGGTCTAAATCCTTGGAGGGTTATTCAGATAAAAAAATCTTTCTCTTAGAAGCTCAACTCTCCAAAAGTTACTGATAATGGCTAAAAATAAAATACATACCAGAAAAAAACAACAACAAAATCAAGCAAGACTATCTGTTCACAAATTCACTTCTTACTCTTTACTGAGAAGAGCTCAGTACACCATCAGGGTTGATATGAGAAGTGTTATCACTACAGCCTAAGCTGTGTACTATGACCTGTTTAATATGTCAAATAGACTAAGGCAATGTTAATTGCCTCTAATGTTGGCAATACTGCAGCATTGCTAAAATACATCATCTAAGATGACACTAGATATTGGATTTTCTATCACTAACTTAAACATTCATACATTACATTTAATACCAAAATTAGATATACTGTTGATTAAAAAATAAAATCCTTCTATGCATCTATGGAGACTGTATTACTAAATTTGCCCAATGGTAAGGATGTGGCAGTACCAGAAACAGTCATGGTCAGCACCATTATTGACTCATAGAAAAAGTAAAGACTATATCTCATGAGTACTATTTATAATGCATAGAAGTCTAGGTGGAAGGCCTAAGATTGTAGGTGTGGGTCTGAGAACATCACATACACTCTTAGCAGTTGAATTTTCCCTGCTGCTGGCAGAAGTCTGCTATATCTTCACAGTCACTCATCTCTTCTGACACTCTTCCTCACCACTTCCACATTGGGGAAAACAAGAAAACACCCAGCCTCACCACACCTATTTTTTCTCAGGAATTTTGTTGTTGTCAAGCCCATATTTCTCACTCTATTGGATTCTATCCCTGAACCCAGTCTGTCTAATGAAGAGAGTTTTATTTAATTTTAAACTACTCTAAATTTCCCATGTCTTTTAGTGTTTACATGTTTTTAATGTTACTTTTAATTTTCATCATAGTATAGACTACTTCATTCTCATTTACCTACAATGGATTCTTCTGGATGTTCTCTCATTTATCATGGACACTGAATAAAAGATCTTTTATCAATAACACATCAGCTTTGTAAGTTATTTAAAAATGTGAAAGTCAAGAACAAATATGATTGTAAATGTATCAAATTGGTAAAAATGGGAGGATAAATCTATACCCAATGAATATCTGGCTAAAACAGCATGAAGATACTGAATGAACAAAAATATTGATTTATGTAAATATAATGGAGAAAAATAATGTAAAATTACATGATACATAAAAGTAAGTGACCTAATACTCTATAATATCACTTTATAAAGATCCATTTACAAGTAGGATATCCATAGCGTTACATATTCTGTGGAAGTTTTTTGATTTTAAGACTTCAACTGTAAAAACTCTATCAACACATTTTGGTTGTGTTTGGTTATTGATTGGAATTGAATTAATTTCCAAGCATAGGAGTCAGGGGTAATAAAATATACCATGTGAAGGAGCATTGGGAGAGACCCAGGGATAAGGAATCAAAAGTAAGATAAGACTGAGTTCAATAATTATGAATTTTTATAAATTAACTTCTGTATACAACACTGTCTATTAATAACTCAATCATTTTAAATCTTTTGAAAGAACAAAAATTATATTTTACCCTAAAGTATATGACTCCATTAGGTTAAGATCCATGTGAAAGTATGGTTCTTTTTTTATTGACTTCATACTGCTTCAATAGAAATTCATTAATATTTCATCAGTTAATAAATGAAGGGTGTTTTAGAACTTGCTTTTAAAAATCCACTACAGGTCTTGGTACTTGAACATCTCTCCTGCTGCTTTCAGAATGTTCAAACTGAGAATTTTTCTATATCGCCCCAACTTATGGTCTGTAACTGTTGTTAATGTTCTCCACCCTCATCAGGCATCAGTACATTATCTGCTTCCATGGTCAAACCTTCATGCTGGTCAACACCTTCTTAGCTGCCATGTATAAAGTCCATTGTGATTACCTTGATTATAATCAGATAATTCAGAAAATGCCCAGTTAACATCCTTAATCTCATCCTTGTGTGGTCAAGTTTATTTTCAAGATTAAATATTTTGTCTACATTATCTAACGTTCTGTCTTCCAAGTGATCTAGTCTGTTGGTGATATTTTCCACTGAGTTTTCTATTTGGTTTATTGTTTTATCCATTTAAAATATTTCTGTTAGGTTTATTTTCAGAATCATTATTTGTTTGTTGAAATTATCTTTTGCTTCTTGCAGTTGCTCTTTCAACTGTTTTTTAGAGTGATTGTTCATTGCCTGCATTTGCTCTCTTATCTCATTCTTTGCTTCATGAATCATTTTAATTAAGTATATTCTGAATTCCTTTTCTGACATTTCTTCTATTGTGCTGTCATTGGATTATATTAATAAGGAATCTTTGTTTGGAATACTTTTTTCCCTTGTATATTTATGTTGTTCATGTTTCATCCCCTCTAGCAGTGCAGATCTGGGGTGCTGCAGTTTCTCCCCCCATTGACTTAAAGTGACACTGCAGGTTTCCAAAATCTCTCCTTTAATGAGGAGATCAATATTAGCATCACCCAGAACCAAAAATATGCAGCCCTAAACCAAATAGCCCCTTTGAAGACTTTAAAAATATTGTCATGTTAAAGAGAGGATGGGTTCATTTATTATCTTTATATAACAAATAGATTTGCAATAAGGTCTACAATTTCTAATGGTAGACAAAGAGGATGTGGAGGGGTGTAGGATGTGACTGTTAATAAAATTAAGGAAGAGTATATAAAATACTAGATCATAGGAAGATTGAAAGTGGAATCAAAAGAAGTTGGTTGCTAGCATAAGAAAAGGGAGAAAGATACTCTGAGGAAACAGGTAAACAATAGGAAAATAGGGAGAGTGAGAAAAATTAAGAAATAATAATGGAAAATTTTTCAAAAAGAGAAAAAAAGAACTATATGGTAAGAGTTATATCCTATTCAAACATCCCAGTCTTTAGTAGCCTGTTGTGTGAGAGGTACCAGACAATGAGCTTCCAGTCTCCAGCAGACATCTCAGGATGGGATTAGCCCCACCTAAAAATTGCAGTTCCTGCTTCAAGGAAAATCCAAGATGGTTACACTGTCTTCCAAATGTGTTTGCACATGGGGAGCTTCAGCATGGGTCATGGGCACCAAGTTTATATGGGGCGCAGTTGGTCAGGTCTGGAGTCCTAGAGGTGGGGCACAGTCAGTCAGAACAGGGGGTTTCTGTATGTGGGTGCAGTCAGTCAGGCCAGGGATCTGCAGGTCCTTCCTGTTGTCCCAAAATGATGGGAGCCATATGTAACCAAACCTGTGGGTATGGTGACAGTGAACTTCCAGGCAAAAGCAGGCATCTGGTGAACAGCTGGAGGTCTGTGGGTGGTCTTCAGTCTACCAGTGGACAATCAGAAGGTAGACCTTGGGTGTTGGGTGATGGGTAGATGAAAGGCAGGCAGTGGGGAAGCAAGAGACAGAAAATTGGGCAAATGCAGATGATAGGCAGAAGTCAGTGAGCAATCAGCTCTGAAAGTAGTCCACATGTTGGCAGACTGCAGGTGGTGGAGGTGGACAAATGGTGTAAAAGGTAGGGGATCCATGAGCAGCAAAGACTGCCTCAGAGTGAAACAGATTCTCCTCTACTTGAAACCAGAGTTATGGAGCAACTGGGGATGCAGCCTCCCTCTAGTCTGCCATCTTGAATCTCTCAGTCTAGACTTTATCTCTGCAAAGTCTCTTGCTTTGCCAGGCCACAAATTCATAAGTTCTAAGAATTAGAAGTTCTGTACTTGGTAGTGAAGTGTCTGTCAGAGTAGAGGTTTCTTCCTTCATCATCCTATGCCAAAATAAAATTATAGTGCTTTAGAAAGAATTCTCCTCAGGTGAAATAAAATATTTTGAGACTGTAAACTTGAAAATGAACAAAAATGTGGAATAAATTAACACAGTGATATAAATACATAAATAAAACAAAGCAGAACAAAAGAAAGAAAATTTACTTGAAAAATAATGTCAATAAGGCATGAAACTAAATTACAACATGTTTTGTGCTGTACAACTCACATAAATAATTTAATAAAGAAAAGCACCAAGACCATATTGCATCAATGCGAAAAAACAATTGTAGAAATTTGACTGGAAAGTGGAGATAGTAAAATGTGCATAACTGAATATATAACCTAAATAAAAACTGAAAGAAGTAAAATGGAGCATAAAAATAATGTTTTGTAAACAGTTTTAGAGAAAATAAGGTGAAAAAATATAATTAATTCAAATGTAAGATTCTTTTTCTTCCTTCCCAAGGGACTGAACAAAGGGATGAACTAAAACACATCCCAACATTTTGAATATTTTATAGAGAGACAGGGTCTTCCTAACTTTCTTTGAGCTTTGCTATGTTTCTGGGGCTAACTTTCCACTTGTTATCAATTCAAATGTAACCATTCTCAACATGAGTTAGAAATTATCACAGATAAGTGTTATATCTAGTCCTACCTATAAGTAGGAGAAATGGGTAGATAAATCAGACTCATTCAATTATAAACTTAAATAGGCTTCTTTAATATATATCAATAATACATCAATAAAGCCATTTTAAATTCATTTTTATTGTAAACAAATGTGATAAATTTTGTTTCTCTGTACATGAAGTAGAGGCATACCATTTGAGTAATCATACATTTACCTAGGGTAATAGTTTTTGATTCATTCTATTACTTTTTTCTCCCCCCACCCCGCCACCCCTCTTATCCATCTATAGAGTCCCTCTTTCTCCATTCATGCCCCCTTCCCACCCTCTATATGTGTCATCATCTGCTTATCAGTGAAATCATTCATCCTTTGTTTTTTTTTGAGATTGGCTTATCTCACTTAACATGATATTAACCAACTGCATCCATTTGCCTGCAAATGCCATAATTTTATTATTCTTTATGGCTGAGTAATCTTCCGTGGTATATATGTACCCCAGTTTCTTTATCCATTCATCAATTGAGGGACATCTAGATTGGTTCCACAGTCTGGCTACTGTGAATTGAGCAGCTATGAACATTGATGTGGCTGCATCTCTGTAGTATGCTGGTTTTATATCCTTTGGGTATAGGCCAAGGAGTGGGATAGCTGGGTCAAATGGTGGTTCCATTCCAAGTTTTCTAAGGAGTCTCCACACTGCTTTCCAGAGTGGCTGCACTAATTTTCAGCCCCACCAGCAATGTGTGAGTGTACCTTTTTCCCCACATCCTCGCCAACACCTATTGTTGCTTGTATTCTTGATAATCACCATTCTAATTGGGGTGAGATGGAATCTTAGGGTAGTTTTGATTTGCATTTCTCTTATTACTAAAGATGTTGAATATTTTTTTATATGTTTGTTGATTGCTTGTAGATCTTCTTCTGTGAAATGTCTGTTCATATCCTTAGTTCATTTGTTGATTGGGTTATTTGTGTTCTTGGTGTAGATTTTCTTGAGTTCTTTATATATTCTGGAAATTAGTGCTCTATCTGAAGTATGAGTGGCAAAGATTTTCTCCCACTCTGTAGGCTCTCTCTTCACATTTCTGATAGTTTCCTTTGCTGAAAGAAAGCTATTTAGTTTGAATCTGTCCCAGTTCTTGATTCTTGATTTTATTTCTTGTGCTATGAGTGTCCTGTTAAGGAAGTCTGATCCTAAGCCAACAATTGAAGATTTGGATGTACTTTTTCTTCTACAAGATGCAGGTTCTCTGGTCTGATTTTAAGGTCCTTGATCCATTGTGGGTTGATTTTTGTGCAGATATTTTGAGAGATAGAGGTTTAGTTTCATTCTGTTGCATATGGATTTTCAGTTTTCCCAGCACCATTTGTTGAAGAGACTATCTTTTCTCCATTGCATATTTTTGGCACCTTTGTCTAGTAGGAGAAAATTGTATTTATTTGGGTATTTGTCTGAGTCCTCTACTCTGTACAATTGTATTTTGGTGCCAATACCTTGCCATTTTTGCTACTATTTCTTTGTAGTACAGTTGAAGTTCTGGTATTGTGATACCCTCTGCTTCACTCTTTCTGATAAAGATTGCTTTAGCTGTTCTTGGTTTCTTATTCTTCCAGATGAATTTCATGATGGCTTACTCTATTTCTGTAAGGTACATCATTGGTATTTTAATTGGAATTGCATTGAATCTGTATAGCACTTTTGGTAGTATGGCCATTTTGACAATATTAATTCTGCCTATGCAAGATCATGGGAGATCTTTCCATCTTCTAAGGTTTTCTTTAATTTCTTATTTAAGTGTTCTGTAGTTCTCATTGTAGAGGTCTTTCACCTCTTTTGTGAGATTGATTCCCAAGTATTTTATTTTTTTCCGAAGTTATTGTGAACGGAGTAGTTTTCCTAACTTCTCTTTCTGAAGATTCATCACTTATATATAAAAATGCACTGGATTTATGAGCTTTAATCTTATATCCTGCTACTTTACTGAATTCACTTATGAGTTCTAAAAGTTTTCTGGTGAAATTTTCTGGTTCCTCTAAATATATAATCATGTCATCGGCAAATAAGGATGGTGTGAGTTCTTCTTTTCTTATTCATATCCCTTTAATTTCCTTGGTCTGTCTTATTGCTCTGGCTAGAGTTTTGAGAACAATGTTGAATAGAAGTGGTGAAAGAGGGCATCCCTGCCTTGTTCCAGTTTTTAGGGGAAATGCTTTCGGTGTTTCACCATTTAGAATGATATTGGCCATGGGCTTAGCATAGATGGCCTTTACAATGTTAAGGAATGTTCCCACTCTCCCTATTTTTTCCAGGGTTTTGAGCATGAAGGGGTGCTGTATTTTATCAAATGCTTTTTCTGCATCTATCAAAATAACTATGTGATTCTTGACTTTAAGTCTATTGATATGGTGAATTACATTTATTGATTTCTAGATGTTAAACTAACCTTGCATCCCTGGGATAAAACCCACTTGATCGTGGTGCACTATCTTTTTAATACATTTTTGTGTGTAATTTGCTAAGATTTTGTTGAGAATTTTTGCATCAATGTTCGTTGAGGATATTGGTCTGAACTTTTCTTTCCTGGATTTATCTTTGTCTGGTTTAGGTATCAGGGTGATATTGGCTGTATAAAATGAGTTTGGAAGGGTTCCCTCCTCTTCTATTTCATGAAATACTTTGAGAAGTATTGGAATGAGCTCTTCTTTAAAGGTTTTGTAGAATTCGGCTGAGAACCCATCTGGTCCTGGACTTTTCTTTGTTGGTAGGCTTTTGATGACTTCTTCTATTTCATTGCTTGAAGTTGATCTATTTAAATTTAGGGCCCCGGCAGGTCCTGCAGGCGAGGAGCGGAAGCCGCCACCGGAGGCGGACTCAGGGCGACTGAGCCCGGGCAGCCCCGGCAACGGCGAGGCGCCGGGCAGGGGCTTCCTGCGGACCCCGCGACCCCGAGCAAGCGGGCGCCCCGACTGGGCAGCCCCGCTGGGGGTGGCGGCGGCAGCGGCCCTGTCAGCCACGCTGGGGTGCCCCTCGCGCAGCGCTCCATGCCTGTGTGGTGCTGCTGCTGCTCCCTGGCCGGTCATTTCAGAAATTACAGTGACACTGAAACTGAAGGAGAGATTTTTAATTCCTTAGTGCAATATTTTGGTGATAATCTGGGGCAAAAAGTTAAAGCGATGCCATTGGTTGAAGAAACTTCTTTACTTGAAGATTCGTCAGTGACTTTGCCTGTGGTAATAATAGGAAATGGACCCTCAGGAATATGCCTTTCTTATATGTTATAAGGCTACAGACCATATTTATCATCAGAAGCAATACATCCAAATACAATTTTACATAGTAAATTAGAAGAAGCAAGACATCTTTCCATTGTTAATCAGGACTTAGAATACTTGTCTGAGGGCCTTGAGGGCCGATCATCCAATCCAGTTACAGTACTTTTTGACACACTTCTTCATCCAGATGCTGACTTTGGGTATGATTATCCATCCATTTTGCATTGGAAATTAGAGCAGCATCACTATATCCCTCACTTAGTTCTTGGTAAAGGTCCACCTGGTGGGGCGTGGCATGAAAAGATGCTGCTATATCCAAACCAACCTAGACTTCAGAATTATAATTGGTGAAGAGTAAAAAGTAGTTTTCTAATTTTAAAAAGGCTATAATTGGGATCTGGATTCAAAGTAGAATACTCGTCTGGCATGTGGAGGCCCTAGGTTTGATCCCTAGTACTACCAAAAATAAAATTCTAATATGGAAGATTCCATGTTGACAATCAGCTTTGGAAATTGGATGGAGTTTCCTGGACTTAAATTTAAAGATTGGATATCTAACAAAAGAAGGAACCTAAAGGGGGATCGAGTTATGCCAGAAGAAATAGCTCGCTACTATAAACATTATGTAAAAGTCATGGGTCTTCAGAAGAATTTCAGAGAGAATACTTATATAACCTCTGTATCAAGACTCTACAGAGGGGCCAAGATGGCGGACTAGAGGGCGGCTGCATTTCACGCTGCTCCAGGATGCAAGATTCAAAAGAGGAGATAGTGAGAGACTTGGGACCAACTCAAAGCTGCCGGGTGAGTCTCTCCTGTTGGGGAGGCGTCCCGGATGGGGCGGTAGCCCCGGAACGCAGGGAATTTGTGAAGTGGAGTTGCTCGGTGAGACGCCCCTCCCCCCGCTGGAGCAGTAAACACGGACAACTGGGATCATCGTAGAGGAGGCGGCTCAGCATAGCGCTTGGACTCGAGCAGCCGCTGGGGCTCCGGGTGGCTGCCTGGGGAGGAGCTGTGTGGTGAGTTGTTTGGACCCAGAGTGACCGCTTCTGAACACCGGGGGGTTGCCCGGAGGAGGAGGAGAGGCCCGGCGGGTCGCTTGGGTCTAGGAGTGACTGCATCAGAGCCATGGGCGGTTGCCAGAAGAGGAACTGCATGGTAAACTGTTTGAACCCAGAGCGAGCGCTCCTGAGTGCCGGGAGGTTGCCCGGAGGAGGAGGAGGAGCGCGGTGTGTTGCTTGACCTGGGAGTGACTGCATCAGAGCTGCGGGCGGTTGCCAAAGGAGGAGCTGCGTGACGAGCTGTTTGAACTCGGAGCAGCTGCTCCAGAACACTGGTGGCCTGCCTGGAGGAGGAGAGCGGTGGGACGCTTAGCCTGGGAGTGACTGCATCAGAACCACAGGCGGTTGCCAGAGGAGGAGGCGAGTGGTGAGCTGATTGGACTAAAAGCAACCGCTCCTGAACACCGGTGGCCTGCCTGGAGGAGGAGCGTGGTGAGTCACCTGGTCTCGGAGCCACCGTTCCTGAACACCTGGGGGGCTACCCCAAGGAGGAGGAGGAGGAACAGGGTGGGTCACTTGGACTTGGAGTGACTGCCTAGGGCTACAGGTGGTTGGCGGGAGGAGGAGACCCGAAGTGAGTTGTTTGGATTCCTAGTGACTGCATCGGAAACCGGGCGGCTGTCCGGAGGAGGAGGTGTGTGGCGGGTCTCTGTGTCTCGGAGCTATTGTACGGGGCTCCAGGTGGTGGCTCAGGGGAGGGGCTGCATAGCCAGGCGATTGGTGCAGAGCAGGGTCCCAGGAGCTAGGTGGCTTCTTGCTGGAAGAGCTGCACAGAGACACGCCTAGGGGCGGAGCGAAGTTTCCAGGGTGGCGGGCAGATTCTCTGGGAGAGGCAGCCTAAGGAGACTCGCCTGCGAAGGGTGAGGCTCCCAGGCCCAGGACGTAGGTCCGGGCCCCTGGGATCATTGCAGAAGAAGACAGCCCAGCCCAGGTGGTAGTTGTAGATTGAGGGGAACCTCTAGGAGGGCAACTGACTAGCGAGACGTCCCCACCGAGTGAGTCTTCCTGGCCGGGGGAGGTTTTCCCACAGGGACGGTAAAGCCAGAGACATAGGCACAAACAGGCCTTGCCTCAGCCCGCAGTCTGGTTCCCCATTGGATGACCATTGGTCAACAAGTGGAGGCACCTCTGCCCACTAGCAGGGAATATACGCCACCTGAGGGTCACCACACCTAGAGAGGCAGCTTCTTCGTGGAGCTCTGCATTATCAACCTCCTCCAAGACTTCAGGCTACTGAAGGATAAGAGGGGATATACTAGCAATCTTCAGGGACATTATAAGTTGATAGAGGAAATCTGCAATATCTTAATGACCCACTGATCCCTGAACAATATGAGAAAACAAGGGAAGAAAATGCCCCAAACAAATCTAGATGTTACATCAATAAAATCCAACGACAGCATGGCAGAAGAAATGACAGAAAGGGAGTTCAGAATGTACATAATTAAAATGATTAGGGAAGCAAACGATGAGATGAAAGAGCAAATGCAGGCATTGAACGATCGCACCAATCGACAGTTAACAGAGCAAATTCAGGAAGCAAAAGATCATTTCAATAAAGAGTTAGAGATATTGAAAAAAAAACCAAACAGAAATCCTTGAAATGAAGGAAACAATAAACCAAATTAAGAACTCCATAGAAAGCATAACCAATAGGATAGAACAGCTGGAAGACAGAACTTCAGATATTGAAGACAAAATATTTAACCTCGAAAACAAAGTTGAACAAACAGAGAAGATGGTGAGAAATCATGAACAGAATCTCCAAGAACTATGGGATATCATGAAAAGGCCAAATTTGAGAATTATTGGGATTGAGGAAGGCTTAGAGAAACAAACCAAAGGAATGAACAATCTATTTGAAGAAATAATATCAGAAAATTTCCCAAATCTGAAGAATGAAATGGAAAATCAAGTCCAAGAGGCTTATAGGACTCCAAATACACAAAATTACAACAGACCCACACCAAGGCACATTATAATGAAAATACCTAACATACAAAATAAAGACAGAATTTTAAAGACTGTGAGAGAAAAGAACCAAATTACATTCAAGGGGAAGCCAATACGGATATCAGCAGATTTTTCAATCCAGACCCTAAAAGCTAGAAGGGCCTGGAACAACATTTTTCAAGTTCTGAAAGAAAATGGATGCCAACCAAGAATCTTATACCCAGCAAAACTTACCTTCAAATTTGACGATGAAATAAGATCATTCCACGATAAACAAAAGCTAAAAGAATTTACAAAAAGAAAGCCAGCATTACAGAACATTCTCAGCAAAATATTTCATGAGAAAGAGATAAAAAACAAAGAAGCAAATCAGCAAAGGGAAGAATTATCCTAAAGGAACTGTCAAATAAAGGAGGAACCAAGATGTGTCAAAAATTTTAAATATGAACCAAATGACTGGGAATACAAATCATATCTCAATAATAACCCTGAATGTTAATGGCCTGAATTCATCAATCAAAAGACATAAACTGGCAGATTGGATTAAAAAGAAAGATCCAACAATATGTTGCCTGCAAGAGACTCACCTCATAGAAAGAGATACCCATAGACTAAAGGTGAAAGGATGGGGAAAAACATACCATGCACATGGACTCAGCAAAAAACCTGGAGTATCCATCCTCATTTCAGATAATGTGGACTTCAAGCCAATGTTAGTTAGAAGGGATAAAGAAGGACATTTCATACTGCTTAAGGGAAGCATAAATCAGCAAGATATAACAATCATAAACATCTATGCCCCAAACAGTGGCTCATCCATGTATGTTAAACAAATCCTTCTCAATTTTAGAAACCAAATAGACCATAACACAATAATACTAGGTGATTTTAACATGCCTCTTTCACCACTGGACAGATCTTCCAAACAAAAATTGAACAAAGAAACCATAGATCTCAATAACACAATCAATAATTTAGACTTAACAGACATTTATAGAATATACCATCCAACCAAGAGCGAATACACTTTCTTCTCAGCAGCACATGGATCCTTCTCTAAAATAGACCATATATTATGCCACAAAGCTAATGTTAGCAAATACAAGAAGATACAGACACTACCTTGTATTCTATCAGATCATAATGGATTGAAGTTACAAATTAATGAAAGAGTAAAAACCAGAAACTACTCCAACACCTGGAGATTAAACAATATGCTACTATATGATGAATGGATAACAGAAGATATTAGGAAGGAAATTAAAAAATTCTTAGAGGTAAACGAGAACAAAGAAACAACATATCAAAATCTCTGGGACACTATGAAAGCGGTACTTAGAGGAAGATTTCTTTCATGGAGCGCATTTAATAAAAGAAGTAAAACTCAAAAAATAAATGACCTAACACTACAGCTCAAAGCCCTAGAAAAAGAAGAACAGACCAACACCAAAAGTAGTAGAAGACAGGAAATAGTTAAACTGAGAGCTGAAATCAACGAAATTGAAACGAAAGAAACAATACAAAAAATTGACAAAATAAATAGTTGGTTCTTTGAAAAAATAAACAAAATTGATAAACCTTTAGCCACACTAACAAAGAGAAGACGAGAGAAAACCCAAATCACTAAAATTCGGAATGAACAAGGAAATATCACAACAGACACGACCGAAATACAAAACATAATTAGAAGCTATTTTGAAAATCTATACTCCAACAAAATAGAAAATTTCGAAGACATCAACAGGTTTCTAGAGACATATGAATTGCCTAAACTGAACGAGGAGGACATACACAATTTAAATAGACCAATTTCAAGTAATGAAATAGAAGAAGTCATCAAAAGCCTACCAACAAAGAAAAGTCCAGGACCAGATGGTTTCTCAGCCGAGTTCTACAAAACTTTTAAAGAAGAACTCATTCCAATACTTCTCAAAGTATTCCAGAAAATAGAAGAGGAGGGAACTCTCCCAAACTCATTCTATGAAGCCAATATTACCCTGATTCCTAAACCAGACAGAGACACATCGAGGAAAGAAAATTTCAGACCAATATCCTTAATGAACATCGACGCAAAAATTCTAAACAAAATTTTAGCAAATCGCATACAAAAACATATTAAAAAGATAGTGCAGCATGATCAAGTGGGTTTTATCCCAGGGATGCAAGGTTGGTTCAACATCAGAAAATCAATAAATGTCATTCACCATATCAATAGACTTAAAGTCAAGAATCACATGATTATTTCGATAGATGCAGAAAAAGCATTTGATAAAATACAGCACCCCTTCATGCTCAAAACACTAGAAAAAATAGGGATAGTGGGAACATTCCTTAACATTGTAAAGGCCATCTATGCTAAACCCATTGCTAATATCATTCTAAATGGTGAAAAACTGAAAGCATTCCCTCTAAAAACTGGAACAAGGCAGGGATGCCCTCTTTCACCACTTCTATTCAATATCGTCCTTGAAACTCTAGCCAGAGCAATTAGACAGACCAAAGAAATTAAAGGGATACGAATAGGAAAAGAAGAACTCAAACTATCCCTATTTGCTGATGATATGATGGTATACTTAGAGGAACCAGGAAATTCCACCAGAAAACTTTTAGATCTCATAAGTGAATTCAGTAAAGTAGCAGGATATAAGATCAATGCACATAAATCGAAGGCATTTTTATATATAAGTGATGAATCTTCAGAAAGAGAAATTAGGAAAACTACCCCATTCACAATAGCTTCGAAAAAAATAAAGTATTTGGGAATCAATCTCACAAAAGAGGTGAAAGACCTCTACAATGAGAACTACAGAACACTAAAGAAAGAAATTCAAGAAAACCTTAGAAGATGGAAAGATCTCCCATGTTCTTGGATAGGAAGAATTAATATTGTCAAAATGGCCATACTACCAAAAGTGCTATACAGATTCAATGCAATTCCAATTAAAATCCCAATGATGTACCTTACAGAAATAGAGCAAGAAATTATGAAATTCACCTGGAAGAATAAAAAACCCAGAATAGCTAAAGCAATCCTTGGCAGAAAGAGTGAAGCAGGGGGTATCGCAATACCAGATCTTCAACTCTACTACAAAGCAATAGTAACAAAAATGGCATGGTATTGGTACCAAAATAGAAAGGTGGATCAATGGTACAGAATAGAGGACACGGACACAAACCCAAATAAATACAATTTTCTCATACTAGACAAAGGTTCCAACAATATGCAATGGAGAAAAGATAGCCTCTTCAACAAATGGTGCTGGGAGAATTGGAAATCCATATGCAACAGAATGAAACTAAACCCATATCTCTCACCATGCATGAAACTAAACTCAAAATGGATTAAGGATCTCGGAATCAGACCAGAGACCTTGCATCTTATAGAAGAAAAAGTAGGTCCAGAGCTTCAACATGTCGGCTTAGGACCAGACTTCCTCAACAGGACTCCTATAGCACAAGAAATAAAAGCAAGAATTAATAACTGGGATAGATTCAAACTAAAAAGCTTTCTCTCAGCAAAGGAAACTATCAGCAATGCAAAGAAAGAGCCTACAGAGTGGGAGAAAATCTTTGCCAATCATACTTCAGATAGAGCGCTAATCTCCAGAATCTATAAAGAACTCAAAAAACTCTACACCAAGAATGTAAATAATCCAATCGACAAATGGGCTAAGGAAATGAATAGACACTTCACAGAAGAAGATATACAAGCAATCAACCAACATATGGAAAAATGTTCAAATCTCTAGTAATAAAAGAAATGCAAATCAAAACCACCCTAAGATTCCATCTCACCCCAATTAGAATGGCGATTATCAAGAATACAAGCAACAACAGGTGTTGGCGAGGATGTGGGGAGAAAGGTACACTCTTACATTGCTGGTGGGGCTGCAAATTAGTGCAGCCACTCTGGAAAGCAGTGTGGAGATTCCTTAGAAAACTTGGAATGGAACCACCATTTGACCCAGCTATCCCACTCCTTGGCCTATACCCAAAGGACTTAAAATCAGCATATTACAGAGATACAGCCACATCAATGTTCATAGCTGCTCAGTTCACAATAGCCAGATTGTGGAACCAACCTAGATGTCCTTCAATTGATGAATGGATAAAGAAAATGTGGTATATATATACAATGGAATATTACTCAGCCATAAAGAACGATAAAATTATGGCATTTGCAGGCAAATGGATGAAACTGGAGAATATCATGCTAAGTGAGATAAGCCAATCTCAAAAAACCAAAGGAAGAATGATATCGCTAATAAGTGGATGATGACACATAATGGGGGGTGGGAAGGGTTAGTGTTGGGGTTGGAGTTGGGTTTAGGGAGGGGGGCAGGAATGGAGGAAGGAAGGACTGTATAGATGGAGGGGAAGGGTGGGAGGGGAGGGGGGGAAGGGAAAAAATGGCAGAATGAATCAAACAACATTACCCTATGTAGATTTATGATTACACAAATGGTATGCCTTTACGCCATGTACAGAGAAAGAACATGTATCCCATTTGTTTACAATTTTATAATAAAAAAAAAAAAAGAGGGGGGCGGGTACCTACTCTAGAGGCAAATCTGACCTGAACTGACATGAGGTTAATTTTTGTCTTTGTTTTACATAATGTAAATATTCATGAGATTTGGGGGGAGGGTAACAGGGATTGAACTCAGGGGTACTCAACCACTGAGCCACATTCCCACCCTATTTTGTATTTTATTTTGAGACGGGGTCTCAATAAATTGCTAAGGGACTCACTAAGTCACTAAGGCTAGATTTGAACTTTTGATCTTCCTGCCTCAACCTTCCAAGTTACTGGAATTACCAGTGTGCACCACCACACCTGGCTCTTTAACTTATTTTTAATTTACTCTGCTGCATACATTTATGTAAGCTACCTTGAATCCTTTCTTCTGGGATGAAGTTGGGTATGAATAAATATACAACAAAGAAAAAAAAAAAGACTCTACAGAGATCAGGATGATAATGATAGTCAAGACTCAGATATTTCAACAAAGCATTTACAGATAGAAAAGTCAAAATTTATCAAGAGAAACTGGGAAATCAGAGGTTATCAGCAAACAGCAGATGGTTCTCATGTTCCCTTTTGCCTCTTTGCTGAGAATGTAGCTCTAGCAACTGGAACATTGGATTCTCCTGCTCATCTCGAAATTGAAGGGGAAGATTTTCCTTTTGTGTTTCATTCAGTGTCTGAATTTGGAGCTGCTATAAGCAAAGGAAAGTTATGTGGCAAAGTGGATCCAGTGTTAATTGTAGGTTCTGGGCTTACTGCAGCTGATGCAGTACTATATGCTTACAACAATAATATCCCTGTGATCCATGTGTTTCACAGATGAGTAACTGATCCAAGCTTAATTTTCAAGCAGCTTCCCAAAAAGCTTTATCCTGAATATCATAAAGTCTATCATATGATGTGTACTCAGATATATTCTGCTGACTCAAATCTTTTGTCTGATTATACCAGTTTTCCTGAGCACCATGTGCTTTCCTTTAAGTCGGACATGAAATGCATTCTTCAAAGCATCTCTGGATTGAAGAAAATATTTAAGCTGTCTGCAGCCATGGTATTGATAGGTTCTCATCCTAATCTTTCTTTTCTAAAGGAACAAGGGTGTTACCTAGGCCATAACTCAAGCCAGCCAATCACATGTAAGGGTAATCCTGTGGAAATAGATGCATATACCTATGAATGTGTTAAAGAAACCAACCTTTTTGCATTGGGCCCTTTGGTCGGAGACAATTTTGTTCAATTTCTAAAGGGAGGAGCATTGGGTGTTACACGCTGTTTAGCTACAAGACAGAAGAAAAAGCAGCATTTGATTATTGAAAGAGGAGGAGAAGATGGGGTAGCTTAAAACAAGTTTACAAATAATTTAAATGGACACTTTACCATTAAAGATTTTTTAATAGTGGTTTTGCAGTGTACGGCTTGAATTTTCTGGACTTGAATTAACTGGAGGAGAGCCTCAAGCTATAGTAACTTCATTTTTTAAAACTACCACAACTTGGCTTACTGATTTATATTGTAATGTATCAGAGATGTCCCTGTCAGAGAAATAGAAACACTGCCAACTTGGTTTACTTCAAGCTTTCACTTAACTAAAACATTCTTTTCTTCTAAGACTTATTTTTTGTGATCATTTTTGGTTATTTATTTGATTGCAAAATATTACAGCCTGGAGACTATAAAACCGTACACTTGTTAGGCCAGATATTGTCCTAGTGAGGATACATTTGGGTCACTTTGCTGCTCCTGGGGTGGTCCAAGGCTCAGCAGCATCAGCTTTATCTGTTGCTTGTTAGAAGTGTTCTGTCAGGCCCCACAACCTGCTTGCTTAATGGGAAATCCAGACAGGTATGCTCATTAAAGGTTGAGGCACACTGACCTGAATGAAAATGGGGATATACGATATGTGTGCTAGGGTAGGGTACGGGGGGAGAGGAATTTTCAACTCAGGTTTTATTTATTTTGAAATTATCAGTTTTATAAATAATTTATTACCAAATATGATTGTCTTTTAAAAATATTTTTATTGAATCCTTGATAGGTACTTAATTTTCTTAACTTCTAATAATTTAAACATTCCAATAATGTTGGTAGACACCTTGACATCCAAGAGCCCATTATGACTATTTTTCAGGTTTATTCTCTACTTAATCATCATAACATCTAATTAATCTGATTTATAATTCAATAAATTGTGGATGGAACTACTTAAAAAAATAAATTTAGTATGTCCTCCTCACTCAGTTTAGGTAATTCATATGTCTCTAGAAACCTGTTGATGTCTTTGAGATTTTCTATTTTTTTGGAGTATATATTTTTAAAATAGCTTCTAATTATGTTTTGTATTTCAATTGTGTCTGTTGTGGTATTTCCTTGTCATTTTGAATTTTAATAATTTGAGTTTTCTCTCTTTTTCTCTTTGTTAGTGTGGCTGTTTGTTGTACTGAGGCCAAAGAGATTTTTGTAGGTGATGGTGGCTATGAAGATCATTGAGAACACTTAAACCATAAGGCTTTAGAGGTCATAGAGACTACTAAGGAAATACAGACTACCTTGATCATAAAGGCCACACAGGTCAGACTCTGCAGGTCATATTTTCTCAGGAAATAGAGGATATACAAGTCATAGTCTAAGCTGGATAAAGAATCTGCTAAATTGATAAATCCTACTCAGGATGTAGAGATTATATATATCAAAGAGGAAAATAAAGTCATGGAGTGTATCCAATTCATAGGGGTTACTGTGACCATAGATGAAACACATGTCATTTAGGCTATTTCAGTCATGAAGGCATAACAGGTCATACTGTGAAGGCCATAAAGGATACTCAACTCATGTAGAAAAGGTTCCATGAAGGCATCTCAGTTGTTGGCAAGATCACATTTAATGCAGGCTCAAGAGTGTAATTATAAAAAAGTCCTTTGAAAGAACACCATGGAGAGAATGCTTGCACAGTGCACCAAGGATACCATGCTCAGATATCCCTGACACTCAGAGGCTGGCATAGATTTGATCCCAAAAGACTTTACTTGAGAGTGTTGCACAACTTAGTGTCAATGTTGAGGTACTTGTTATGCAGGAATATAAGATGCTGGAGTTAGGCAATCATCTATTCTTCTCTTTGATTTCTGTGGGAGACCTTGAAGACCAGGCAAAGTGATGCAGGGTCAAAGACTACTGGCTATCTCTGACAGTGTGATACATGAAAATATGAGAAGAATTCTGAAGGTGAGGTGGAGACTCCAAAGATTAAGACATGCCAGTCTTAATCTGCTTATGAAAGCTATAAAAACTGAACACAAAATATCTGCTTATGAAAGCTGTAAAAATTGAACAGAAACATGGAAAGAAAGGCCATGAGTACTGAAATAAGGAATACTACAGAAGAGGAACAACACAATCTTTCTGGAGAATATAACAATTACCTGTGTACCAGATCCAGGATATAAGTAAGTAAAAAATTGTGTATCCAGTAGGAATTTATTCTTGCTTTATTCCCATCCTTTTGTTGCATATCTATGTCTCCCTTGTGCAGTTTAAAGGTTTACTCTATGTCATTATATATTGAGTATATACAACTTGCTTTTGATATTATGTAGTCTCATATTGAGGGTCTGTATTGAGTTTCTGGGGATCTTGGACATGAATTTTTGCATAAGACTGGAAATATTAATACTTTGGGAATACTTGTAAATTGATTAAATATGTATTGCATTGTAAGATTGGCAAACACTTTAGGAGGTTAAGGATGAAATCTTAAATTTAGATATGAGGTATTCCAAAAGCACACTTGTGTGATTAATATGAGAATGACCTGAGGAGAAATGATTAGATTATAATAGTTACAATCTAATTGGTGGAATAAACCATTGCTGTATTAGCATTCTGTTGAATTTCTGGAAGGTAGTGTGTGGCTGGAGGAGTAGGTCACTAGGGATATTAAAAATATGCATAACACAGAGGCTATAGAATACATGGAGAATACTTAGTTCTGGAGACTCTTCAGGGCATAAATCCTGGGTATTGCACTGACTGCAACAGTGGAGGCAGAGCCAGTTGCCCTATCCAAGTACAACTTCAACAGATGATGGAAAAAAGGTCTCAGGCTCTGTGTGAAGATCTGAGAAGAGCTTTATTTGGGAGAGGTGGAGAACTTATCATATAGGAGGCTGCTTCTGTTTTTATGGAGTATTACACTGTCTTTTATATGCTTGTAGTTAACCAAGTCATACACCTTAAAGTTCAAACCTTGTGTAAGCAGTTACTAGCCTATTTGACAGACTATAGCTTGCGAATGAAAAAAATTTACGCTAGTTTCACAAACCACAAAGGAACATCTGTTCACTTAACAGAAAGGAGAACCGTTTGACAAACCATAGAAGAACTGTCTTACAGAACAAAGAAATAGATTCTGTTCACATAGCATGGGAGAAGAGAATGGGGCCCTCTTCCCTGAGGTTCCTGAAACGTTCATACTATGTAGGTCTCCTTCCAGAGGACAGAGCAGAGCTCTAGTCCTTGAAGATCCTGTTTGGCTTCTCCATCTCCCAACAGCATGACATATATGCTTCTTTCCAAGGGACAGGGCTGACAGTTCTCCTCTCCTTATACTCCATATCTTGGATGATCTGTTTATATTACAAATTTTTTCTTTGAACTTTGAAACTTAGAAAAAAACATTAACAGATAATACTTTTCAAAGAATACAAACTTCTATCAGGAATAATATAAACATGACCAGATTTAACAGAATTTTAACAGGAAACAAAGATTGAAACTTACTCATTAACAATCCACTTAAAAGATGAATCAATAACAGAAGGGGCTATACATAATTGATTAATAGGAACTCAAACATCACAATTAGTTTCTAACATTTCCTTAAGGATGGCAATTTCCTCAATCAATAAGTCCAATAGGTTCCATTTAGGATGATCATTTTCTTAGTCAATAAGTCCAATAATTCCATTTGTTTTTGTTTGACCAAAAGAGCAATTTGATTCCATTGTAAGCTTTCATTTGTTTGTAGAAAATCTTGTGTTTTGGGGATTCCTCAGAGGGAGAATTTCAGGAAAACAGTTCACCCTCGGGACATTTACTAGGAAATCTTAAATCTGTTCACTGGATCCCTGACCTAGAGCCATCAAAACTTATTTGCTTGTGTAATGATAGTTGACCACAGTATCCTTAACATAATCAATCAAAATGATCACTTACTGTCACCCTGGACCCCAATATTTTATGGGACTTATACAACTTCTGTGAGAAGGCAAGTGGAAAGAGATTTTTTATATTCAAGCTTTTTTCTTTCTTGTGCACTAAACCTTATCTTTGCTCTTCCTGCAAATTTGAACACTTTCTTTTGGCTTATTCTTCCCCTGCTAATCCCCTCCACCTCCTCTTCTGACTTGACCCGGTGATGAACCACCCCTATACCAGTGCCCTGTGACACAGGCCTTTCCAGCCCCTGCTTCTGTATCTCCTTTGTTCTGTTTCTGCTTCTGCTTCCCTTCACATCCCACCCAGTCCTCCCACCAGGATGTCAACTCACATGTTCTAGCCCCTTATGGGAGGTGGCCAATGCAGAAGCAGTGTTCAGAGTTTATGTTACTTTCTTACTCTCTGATGTTTCCAAGTCACAGAAGCAGCTACGTTTCTTCACCTCCAACTCTGCAAACATCATTATGGAATTTCAGTGTCTTTTCCAGTCTTATGACCTTATCTGCCATGATATTTATATAATCATGTCCAACACCTTGGTTCCTGAGGAATGCAGGAGAGTATGGGAACAGGCACACAATTATGCAGATGAGGTTCACCAATTGGCACCACCCATCCCATTGGGGCTGAAACAGTTTGAGAGAGGGAGACCCAGTGAGACTATAACAAGGGGACAAGGCATCAGCAGCAAGGTGATTTCCAAACCTGCATCTTTGCAGGTCTCTAAAAGGCCATCATTAAACCCATTAATTATGATAAACTTCAGGAAGTAATACAAGACAAAACTGAAAACCCATCCCCCTTTCTGAATTGCCTCAGAGAGGCCATGCTCAAATATACTAATCAGGAACCTGAAACTCTGGAGGGACAACAGTTACTCATGATTTGTTATTTTTCTGAAAGTTACTTGGATGTAAAGGCCAAATTGAGGTTGTTGGACAGGGGACTCCTCACCCTCCTGGGAAGAGACATCCTAGCCAAATTGGCTGACTCTATTTCTTTCTCATGCACCATGTGCCTCCACCAAGATTCATCTGTTATTCCTCTCCTCATGACTTTGCGTGAATACACAATTCAACCTGAGTCTTCATATTCCCTTCCTTCCTCCCTTGAAGACCCCAAGGTCTGGACACCCACACACTCTCTGTAGCCACATGCTCACCTGCACTCATTTGCCTCAAGGACCCAACATCCTTTCCAGCCCAGTACTAATATCCCCTTCCCCATGGGAGCCTCTTTGGACTTCAACCAGTCATCCAGGATTTTAATCAGAAAGGCTTTCTGCACCCCACCCACTCACCTTATAACACTCCCATCCTGGTGTTATAAAGCCTAATGTATTCTACCATCTGGTGCAAGAACTCTGCATCATCAACTCAGCAGTTGTCCCCGTGTTCCCCATTGTGCCAATCCCTACACCTTGTTTTCCTCTATCCCCTCCTTCACCACATACTTCTCTGTACTGGATTTTCACTGTCCCTCTTAGTCCTGAGCTGCATGATCTCTTTGCCTTCACCTGGACTGACACTCTCATTCAAGATTCCTCTCAGCTGACCTGGACATTTCTCACATGGGATTTTGGGACAGCCCTCACTTCTTTGGTCAAACCCTGTCTCATGGTCTTGCCTGTCTCACTTTCATTTCCTCCTCTCTCTTACTATATGTTGATGATCCTCTCTCAAGGACTCCCAAGGGGACACTCTTAAGCTTCTAAATTTTCTGGTTGACAGAGGGAATTGGGTCTCTCCCACAAAGGTACTGCTTTCTCAACCTCAGGTTATTTACTTAGGAGTAAGCCTCTCACCTGGATTTAAGGCCATCACTGTAGAGAAAAAAGCATTATGGCACAACATGCTCACTCCATTTACCAAGGAAGAAATTATTTCCTCACTAGGGCTAACAGGATATTTACAATACTGGATTCCCAATTTTTCCATTCTGGAATCCCCCTTTTATGAGGCTTCAAAGGGTGCTCCCAGAGAAACTCTCCTCAATGCAGTGGAAGCCCCTTTCCAGATCCTAAGGAAAACCCTTCTTCAAGCCCCAGTCCTAATCTCCCTAACATCACCAGACCCTTCTATCTATTTGCCTCTGAGAAAAGTGAGTTTGCTTTTTGGGTCTTAGGGCACATGTTCAGTCCCACATTTGTCCCAGTGTCATACCTATCAAAAAGACGAGACCCCATTGTAAAAGTGTGAGCACCATGTCTTTGGGTATTGGCTGCAATATTTGTCTTAACTCAGGAATCAAAAAAAATCCCTTTGGGGCTCCAACTGATGTGCTCTCACTTCATCATCTGTTCAAGTTTCTTATTTATAAGGGTGTGCAAATTCTACTGTTCTGTTAGGTGTTAGACTTGCAAACTTCTTTTTATTGAGGACTCTTCCATTTTAGTTAAGACATGCTGTCCTTTAAATGTAGACACCCTCTTACCCCTACCTTTCAAAATACATGCTTCAGGAACCCATATATGCATTGAGATTCTGATTTCCCACCATAAAGAATGATAAAATTATGGCATTTTCAGGCAAATGGGTGAAATTGGAGAATATCATGCTAAGTGAGATAAGCCAATCTCAAAAAACTAAAGGACGAATGATCTCGCTGATAAGCGGATGATGACATATAATGGGGGGTGGGAGGGGTTAGCGTTGGGGGTTAGGGTTAGGTTTAGGGTTAGGGTTAAGGAGGGTGGCAAGAATGGAGGAAGGAAGGACTGTATAGAGGGAAAAGAGGGTTGGGGGGAAGGAAAAAATAATGAATCAAACAACATTACCCTATGTAAATTTATGATTACACAAATGGTATGCCTTGACTCCATGTACAAACAGAGAAACAACATGTATCCCATTTGTTTACAATAAAAAAAGTTATTTCCCTGCCCCTCCAGTGTTCAGAATATGACCTTACACAAACCTACATTCATATTGTTCACTGATGTGAACTCTTTTCTCCTTGAAGGGATCTGATGGACTGCATATGCCATTGCCTCCCTCAAAAAGGTTATAGAGTCAGGACCACTACCTAATCACACCACAAAACAACAGGCAAAATTAATCACCCTCACTTGTGCATTCACCCTAGTAAAAGGAGAATCCTTCACAATCTACACTGAATCCAAATATTCTTTTCACACAATCCTTTTCCATGCTGCTATTTGGAAACAGAGGGGCCTTCTTACCACAAAAGGGAACTCCATCACTAACTCTAGCTACAACATAAACCTCCTCAAGTCTCTTCACCTTTCAGCAGCTATAGGCCTTGTACATGACTGTGCCCATCAGACACACCAATCACTCATCTCTTCAGGCAACAATAAGGCAGATAAGAAGGCTGGAAGAGCAACCCTATTATCCACATCAGCCCCCAGCATGCCTCCCCATGATCCATCACCTCCAATGCCACTAAACAATGAAATACTTTCCTACCTCCACCATCACTTCCACACAAAACTTTCTTCACTCTCACAATTTTCTAAACTGATTTGCAGTTATCCTCCTCTGACATCTCATTTCTGAACCAATCCTACATTCATCAGATCCCCTACTTTTCTGACTCATCAGGCCTGTGATGCCATTCCAGGGTTACACTGGCAAGTTGATTTCACTCACATGCACACAGTAAGAAAATCAAGATGCTTTCTGGTCATGGGATGGTGTGAAGTCAACCCTACTTCCCACAAAAGTGCACTAACTGTCTCTACCTTCATCCTTCATAAAATCATTCCTCCCTTTGGAGTGCCTACTTCATTCTAGTCAGATAATGGGCCTGAATTTATATTCCAAGTTTCCCAAAAACTTGCCAAGGCTGTTGGAGTCCGTTGGCATTTCCACATTCCCTTTTACCCAAAGTCATTGGGTAAAGTAGGATGAACAAACTGAACTATTAAAAATGTCTTAACCAAACTTTCTTTAGTACTTCACCTTGACTGGGGTAAACTCCTGCCTCTTTCTCTTCTGTATCTTCACTCGCTCCCAAAGAAAACTGCTGATATCTACCCATTCTGAGCTGATGTATGATCATCCCTTCCTTCCCCCTGGTATAATGCCTCTTCTTTTCTCTCTTTCTTCTCATATATTCATTCCTCTCCTAAACTACATTTAGTCATTGCTATGGGGTTATGCTGACTACTCATTGCCTAGGCCCCTGTCTGGTCCCCTGGCTCAACCTCTTCAAGTAGGAGACTCAGTTCATTTCTTTCCTCCTCAGGAGACTACAGGCTCTCTATCTCACAAGTAGCAGGGACCCCATAAATTGATCCTAGCTATGCCAATGGCCATCAAGGGGTGAGGTTTACTACGATGGCTACATATTTCTCGGGTTAAGCTTTATTCTTAATCCACAAACTCCTCTCCAGCTTCTAACCCTCAGACTTCTTTCAACCAATAATCAGCCACCCCAGTGGTACCTCTTCACCTCAGGCTCAAGATCATCAAGCCCTCCACCCTTCTCCATTCCAGAGACAAAGGACCAGAACACTGAGGCACCAGACATCCATAACCAGCCATTAGGACTGGACTTCCAGCTACATAATTGTCTCCCTTATGCCCCCCAAAGGGGATCATCTTATAAGAACAAAAATGGGGGAATGAATAGACAATGGGTTAAAAAGACTGCAGTCATTTCTCCCCTGCTACTTTGCTGCTGCCAATATTCTGCCTCTCCCACATAATTTTAAAACCTAGATTGCTAGCCCACAAACTTCCTCATCAGTCATTGGTCCAATCCTTAGCCCAAAAACTTTCTAGTCAGTCATAGATACAGATTGGTAGTAGCCTGTAAAACTTCCACTTCTTAAGAATAGCTCCCCACCATTTTCCCTCTCTCTTTCTCCTGCTGTGGGCAGACACTGCCTGTCCGCTTAATAAAATCTCTTGTGTTAGTTTCCATGTTTGGAGTGGTTTTCTGGGTGTTTTCAGGTTTCTTTGCCTCATCTTCTTTCCAGCCTCTTCATCTTCCTTGACCTCTGAGGAACCTCAGGTTATACCCCCTTCATTCCTAACACTGGACACTTCATCTTGATCATCTCTTTTTTTTAAATCTTTCCTCCAACTTTCTTTGTCATTTCTCCTGTTTTTATGGGATGACTTAGTTGCTTCAGATTGACACTGAGAGCAGTTCTGGGATCCAGGTTTCTTGTGACTCTGTTGTTTTATATCCTCTAAAGGCAGTGGTGGTGCCCATTTGTGTTTATTAGTTCTCTTTCATTGACTGCTGAACTTGGCCTCATCCTCACTGACTTTTCAATAGGACAGTCTAATTTTATGTCCCGATTTTCTTTGCTTTCACAGTTACTCCTCTTTTCAACCTTCTCTTCTATTTCTTTTCTAATTTGTGGTTTCATTTTTTGGCAAACAACACTCTGAAATTGTGAAATTATTTTTTTCAGTGTTCACAATGTCTCCTGATGCTGGGCAGTTTGCCATATTACTGAAATCACTGGCCCTATTGGGTTTTCTTGTCTTGAGTTTTTCTGCTTTTTTAATTTTGGGGGAACTAAACTCTACTTTCAGAGTCTCTGGCATAAGTGGCTGCAGCCCAGTCGCAGTAGGACACGCATGGTGGTAAGGCTTTTTGGTCCAGGGGCTCTCCTTGGGTAGGGAGTGGCTTCTTCCCCAGGTTGGCCAGACTAACAGCACCCAGACATTCTTGGTGAGAGACTCCCTACCAAAGGGGCCACCAGAGCCCATGTGCCTTGTGTGCCAAGTGCAGTGCCAGCAGCTACATGGGCACAGGCACCTGTCAAATGCTGTGGATCATCACCAGTCCCAGTGATGACTCTCCCTGCATGCCCAAGCCAGTGGCAGCCCTCCCCACATACTTTCCCTCCTGCTCTAGTGGGGAACGGCTACTCTGCTGACTGGCTTAACATGGTCATCAGTGATGTTTGCTCCACTGCCACTGCCAATGGCCCCACAGGCTGGTCCTCCTGAGAGCTAGTGGTGGACGCAGGGTCATGAGCAGACATCATCTGCTGGTTCTGGCCTCCCCAGCTGGGGGCCACCCAAGGCCAGGCTCTCATCTACAAGCCTCTGCACCAAGGTACCAGCTGGCTCCAAGCTGGGACCTTGACATTAAGAATCCAGTTGTGACTGCTGCCAAGGCCATGCAGTACCAGGTGTGCTTCCCTGCCTACATTGAACACAGCACAAACTGCTAGGCCCCAGGCCTTCCCAGAAACATTTTCTTTTCCCTTCTACTAAATATATTTCCATACCTGGAACAATCAATATATTTTCCTCTCTGTTGGCCTCTTTTTTGTTCACATTCTGAAAATAAAAACTTATAAAATTTATGAATTCAAATGAATTACTCAAATTTAATAAGATGAAATACTTTACATTATTTATAGGACTCTAATTGAAGCACAGTTGACATTTTTGGACCCCTTGTACATAGAGGAAATACATGTCATTTAGGCTATTTTAGCCATAAAGGTGAAAAAGGTCAAAGTGTGCATGTCATAAAGAATAGTTGATCCACATTGAAAAGGTGGCATGAGGGTATCTCATGAATTGTCAAGATCACACTTAACTGACACTCAAGAGTTCTAATGTAAAAATTTCTTTGAAGGGACACCATGGAGACCCTGCTTATGAGGGGCTCTGGATGTTTTTACACCATGCTGGGCCATTCACAACATTCATAAGTTGGTACAGTTGTTGTAGCAACTTGACATCAACATTGCTGTTCTGATACTGCATGAATGTAATATAATGGAGTTAGAGGATCATGGAGGCTTCCATTGAGTTCTCAATGGGGAACCTGGGAGACTAGGCAAAGTGATTCAGGGTCAATCACTCTACTGGATGCTTCTGAGATGGTGATGCATGAAGATTTGAAAAGAAAACAGAAACTTAGGTGAGGACTCCCAAGATTAAAAAATATTCATCATATAAAACATATCCTTAGGAAAGCTGTAAAAATTGAACAGGAACCATGGCAGGAGAGAGACCTTGTGGGTTGCAACCCAGAAAACTATAGTGTAGAAGCTGCACAGTTCTTTGGAGAGAACAATACAATGTCATGTGTCCCAGATCCTGGATGTGGAATTATGGTCTTATTTCTCCAGCTGGATTTTAGTCATTTTGGGGTGAGATACCAGGGATTGAACTCAGGGGCACTCGATCACTAAGCCACTTGTGCAGCACTATATTGTATTATTTAGAGACAGGGTCTTGCTGAGATGGTTAGCAAGTCACCATTGCTGAGGCTGGCTTTGAACTCACAATCCTCCTGCCTCTGCCCACTCAGCCTCTGAAATTACAGGCATTCACCACTGTGCCCAGGTTTTAGTCTTATTTTGGTCCCATCCCTTCCTTAGTTTTGTTTTAGTCTCTTTCTTTCTTTATATATTGATGTATCTCCCTTGTTGGATGTAGATGTTTACCCTGTGTCATTATATACTGGACATTTGTAAGTGGCTTTTGGTTTTTACTGCAATGCATGCTGAGAGTACACCTGTACCTCAGGAAACTTTGGACTTGCATGCTGGTAATTTTAAGTATATGCAGACTCCTGGAAATGAACGAGAAGTACTTTTTAATGTGAGACAGGTATAAGCTTGTTGGAGGGAAAGAGGGGAAAGTTATGGTTTAGGTATATGAGGTGCCCCAAAATCTCACATGTGTGAGGATATAATGATCTGTGGTAAAATGATTAGATTATGATAGTTGCAATCTGAGTGAGAGCATAATGCCTTGCTGGATTTACCCTGTGCTAACTGTAGGAAACTGAGATGTGGCTGAAGAGAGTTGGTCACTGGGAATTTGAAGAACATGAATACATAGAGGATACATAATGACTAGAGAATAATTTCTCCTAAATACTACACAGGCCATAGAGTGTATGGTATTAATAGGAAGTACTCAGGTAATTAAGACTACTCAGGCAATAAGTTTATGCAATTCATAGCGAAGCAAAAGCCACTGAGACTAAGTGGTCCATATCAGATATGCAGGTCATGGTAGTTACATAGTTGATAAAAGCTAAGAGGTCATGGAGGCTTCACTGGCCCTGGTGTCAATATAGGACAGTTAAACTACTCAGTCCATAAAAAACTATGAGAGTCATAGTGATGAAGTAGTTCATAGAGGATACTTTTATTGAAACTGTGCAAATTATTGAAAATACACAGCTAATAGATTCTATGAATGTCAGAGGGACCACACAGAAAATAGAGGTCATGCAGGTCACTGAGTGTATATAGGTAATAGAGAACACTCAGGTATAGATATTACATAGATAACAAGGGTTACTAAGATCATGGAGGCTACAGAATTTATATAGTCAACTCAAACCTTAGAGGTTAAGCAGTTCACATGGTTTACTATAATCCTTTAGACTACTCAGGTCACAGAGACAATTTAGGTCAGAAATATTCTGCAGAAAATACAAGTATGTAAATCACAGAGAATACTCAGATCATAGAAGTTATAATAAAATTGAAGATAGAAAAGTTAAAGAGTTTATTCCGTCCATAATTTTTACATAGATCATAGTTTTCTGAGACCATGGAGGATATGAAGGTCATAAAGTTTATGCAAGTCATAAAGAATGCTCAGTTCATCAATGCTATTCAGGACACAGAGGATTCATGGGCAATAGAGGCTATTTATCCACTTGTGTTCCACAAGTTTTATAGGCTGCTGAGGCAACTGACTCTAGCAGGTCATAGAAGTAAGAGTTTGTAGATGGTGCACACTTTAGAGGCTACAAAGATTATAGAAGGTATGCAGATAAAAGAGGGTTCAGGATACAAATACTATAAAAGTCATAGGGGATACTCAGGTCACAGAGGGAAAAAAAAGTCATGAAGAATACTGATATCATAATTTTTACTCATGCCATGGAAACTACAACAGTTATAGGAAATTAACACCATTTACTTTAGAAGACCATAAGACTATGCAGCTCTTTGACACTCATAGAGGCTATGCATGTCATAGAGACTATTAAGAACTAGATACTAAGTGGGTCATTGAGGATACTCACCATAGATTCTGTTTAAATTTTTGTACTTATTTATTTTAGTTATGCATGGCAGTAGAATGTATTTTGACATATAATACATATGTGGAATTTAACTTCCCATTTTTTATAGTTTTATAAGATATGGAGTTACTCTGGCCAAGTATTCCTATATGAACAGAATTAAATTATTTCTGTCTTATTCTCCTGTGTGCCCCAATCCCATCCCTTTACCCTGCCCTTCACTACCTCCTGTCCAATATGCAAAAACTTCACTCCTCCCTCTCTCCCTAATTTTATTCTCCTTTATGGGTAATTATCATTGTGTGAATGTATCACATTTTCTTTATTTATCTGCTGAAAGCCATTTATTTTGGTTCCATAACTTTGTAAACATTGATGTGGCCATGTCACTATGAATGCTGATTTAAGTCCTTTGGGTATATGCTAAGTAGTGAAATACCTTGGTCAAACAGAGTTTCCATTCTATTTCCTGAGGAATCAACACACTGAAGAGTATTTACACAAATTTGCAGTCCCAACATCAACGTAAGTGTGTACCATTTTCCAACATCATTGACACTTATTTTTTTGTGCATTTTTTATAATTGCCATTCTGATTCAAATGAGTTGGAATCTCAGTGTATTATTAATTTTTATTTCTCTAATTGTGAGACATTTTGAACAGTTTTTAATATATTTTTTACATTAATATTTCTGTGAAGTACATTTTGAGTTCCTATATCCATTTATTTATTGGGCTATTAGTTGTTTGGATGTTTTTTAGTTCTTCTGAACTAAATTAATGTTGAAATTATTACTGAAATTAATGTTGCATCTGAGGTGAAGATGGTTAAGATTTTCTTTCATTCTGCAGGTTCTATGTGCATAATCTTGATTTTTTTGTTGAGAGGAAGTTTTTAGTTTGATAACATCATATTTATTTATTTATGATATTAGTTCTTGAATTTTAAGCATTTTGTTGGGTAATTAAGTTCCTAGGCCAACATGATGAAGATTTCAGCCTACTTTTTATTTTAGTAGGCCCATGGTCTTTGTTCTAATGCCTATATCCTTGATTCACTTTGAATTTGGTTTTGAGCAGGGTGTGATATAGGGGTTACATTTTATTTTATTATATATGAATGTCCAATTCTCCCAGCACCATTTACTGAAGAGGCTATTTTTCACCAATATCTGTTTTTGACATCTTTTTCTATTATGAGATAAACATGTTTATGTGAATTTGCCTCTGTGTCTTCTATTTAGTACCATTGTACTTCATGTCTGCTTTGTTACCAATATCATGCTATTTTGTTACTATAGGTCTGTATTATAATTTAAGTTTTTGTATTGTGATGCATCCTACTTCACTTTTCCCAATAATTATTTCTTTTGTTACACTGAGATTAATTTTCCAAGTTAATTTAATGACTTCTTTTTCTATTTATAAGGAACATGTCATTTAAACTTTCATATGAATTGCTTTAAAACTTTTAGTACTATGGCCAATTTGACAATATTAATTCTGCCTATGCAAAAACATGGGGTACCTTCCAATCTTCAGTTTCTTTTAGTGTTTTTTAGTTTTTAATGTAGAGGTCTTTCCCTTCTTTTGTTAGATTGATTCCCAATATTTTTATGATGGCTATAGTAAGTGGGATAGTTTCACTAATTTCTCTTTCATTTTACTCATCAGTGATGTATAGAAACTCATTAATTTATGGGTGCTAATTTTATACCCTGCTACATGGCTTAATTAACCTATAATGTCTAGAGGATTTCTAGTTTTTTGGTTTTTTAAATATAGAATCATATTGTAGGCAAATAGGAAAAGTTTCAGTTCTTCTTTTCCTACTTATATCCCTTTAACTTATTTCTTTTGTCTTATTGCTCTGGCTAGAGTTTACAGAAATCTGTTGAGCACAAATGGTGAAAGAGGATATACCTGTCTTGTTCCAGTTTTGAGAGGAACTGCTGTGAAAATTTCTACACTTAGGATAATGTTGGCTTTGGGTTTAGAATATACAGCTTTTACGAAGTTCATTATTATCCCTAATTTTCATAGTGTTTGAATATGAATGGATTCTGTTTTTCTTTCAAATGCTTTTAATCCATCTGTTGTGAGAATCATATGATTCAATTTTTAAATTTTATTGATATGATGAATTATATGTATTGATTTCCATAGTTTGAAACAAACTTGCAACCCTGGGATGAACCCACTTGATCATGGTGCAGTATCTTTGTAATATGTTTCTTTATGCAAATACTGCCAGTAATTTTTTAAGAATTTTTCCATATATGTTCATTAGGAATTTTGGTCTGAAGTTTTCTATTCTTTATGAGTTTTTGTCTGTTTTCAGCATCAAGGTAAAACCAGCTTCATAGAATGAGTTTGGAAGAGTTTCTACCTTTTAATTTTATGGAATAATACAAGAAGATTTAGTGTTATTTATTCTTTGTATAATTGGTGAAACAGTACAGATTGACTCTTGTCCTCAACTTTTCTTTGTTGACACACATTTGGTGGTGTCTTCAAGTTCTTTGCTTGAATCTGATCTGTTGAATTTTCTATGTCCTCCTGATTCAATTTGGGTAGATCATCTGTCTCTAGAAAATTCAATATCTTCACAATTTTCTATTTTTTTACATATAAATTTTTAAAATAGTTTGATTTTCATCTGTATTTCAGTGGTGACCATGGTGATATTTCCTTTATTATCTGAAATTTTAGAACATTTAGAAGCATAGATGATTCACACCACAGATGCTACTAAGTTCATAGAAACTTCAGGTTATAGAGGCACCTACAACATAGAGTTTACTCAAGTTATATAGACTATGCCAGTCAAAGTAACTAATAAATATTTTCAGCAAATACATTTATAAATGCTTATGCAGATCAGAGAGACTACATAAGTCATAGAGGCTACACAGTTCTTAAAATCTATGCTGGTCATAGGTTGTACATGTTGCATAGAAACAACTAGGTCAAAGAAACTCTTTAGTTCACACAGATAAAAAACATCATTGGGTGATTAACATAATCTAGGCTACTTTGTCATAGAGACTGCTCATATCATAAATGCTAAGCAGATTACAGAAGTCATTTACTTATAAAGGCTATATGACCATAATTTCTACTGAAGTGATAGAAGACATTCAGTTCATAGAGAGTACTCCACTGTTGGAGGGTATGCAGGCAATAGAGGCTTCTCAGTCCAGAGAGGCTATGGAGGCCATAGAGGCTTTACAGGTTGCACACACAAGATATACACATCATCAAATTGATGATATGCAAGTCATAAAGTCTTTGAAAATGTTGGAGGCTACTTAGTTCATAGAGGCTAACATAGAAGCTAATCAGACCATAGAATCTATGCAGGTGATAGGGGTTATGAAGGTCATATAGGCTACTCATGCTATAGAGTAATCAGGTTATAGAGTCTACAAATTTCATAGAGGATTCTTATGCATTAGAGGTTACTAAATTATAAAGGCTTCCAAAATCATAGAGAATACACTGTCATAAGTGCCACTATGGTCAATTAGGCTACAAACATCTTAGATAGATCATTAAGGAAACACAAACCATAAAAGTGAGTCAGGTCATACAGTATCCTCAAGCTATATAGAGTATGGAAATTGAGAGCATACTCAGTTAATAAGTCTGTAGTGTTCATATAAGCTATGCAGGTCACAGAGGCTATTTAGCATGCAGAATTTGTGAAAATCTTAGAGTATACTTAGACCTTGTAGTCTATGGAGAGCATTGAGGCTATGCAGTGTGTAGGTCCTACTAGGTTCATTTTGGTTACTCAGCCATAAAGACTAATTAGGACATGCAAGCTAAGCAGATCATAGGTTTTACTCTTGTAATTGAGGCTACTAATGACATGTGGTTATTCAGGCCAATCAGGCTGTTCAATATAATAGAGGTTATGCTGATTGTAGAGGGACCCAGATTACAGAAGATTCAAAGGACAGTAATGCATCATAGGTCATGCCAGTTAAAGATGCTACAAAGTTCATAGCAATAAGTAGGGTATATATGATCTAGTTGTCATAGGGGTTACACTGCCCAGTTCATAGACAGTAGAAATTAAGAGAATTTACCAAGATCATACAGCCTAATGAAGTAAAAAAAAAATACTGAAGTCATAAATGCTATGAAGGTTGTTGATGTGCAGGGTGTATAGTTTATACATGTTTTCAGTGCTACAATATCATGGAAGAAACTTAAGTGATAGCTGCTATGTATGTCACATAAATAACTAATTCCATAGAAGTTATGTAGTTCATAGACTATAAGAAAATATATGCAGATAGGAGCATATAGATGACATAAAATCTATGCAAGTCTTATAAGTCATACTGGTCATAAAGTATAAACAGTTCAGAGAGGAAACTCAAGTCATTGAGAGTTCACAGAAAATAAGGCTACTAAGGTCATAGATACTAGGCTCATTAAAGAGGCTTCAGGTTATAGAGGATATTCACTTCGTAGAGGCATCACAAATGTTACCAGCTACGTCAATTGTAGTGACTATTAGAGCCATACAAGCTATATGGGTCTTAGAGTCTACTTTGGTTACAGATGCAACAAAGATCATAAAATGTAGTAGGTTTATGAAGGATAATCTATGAAAATAAAAAAAACCTTTCTCAAATAATGTTAGATATTTATGTCATAAATTCTTCACAAGTCATAGGGGCTATAAGGCCATAAGTGTTACTCAAGTCATTTAAATTACTTAGGGCCATAAAGTTATGCAGATTATGAAGATCAAACTCTCCACAGAGGCTACTCAGGTCATAGAGACTATCCACATCACAGAATCTACTTCATTATATATATATATATTAGTCAACTTATTGTGGCTACTGAGTTAATATAGGATACTGAAATCATTTAGATTACTTAGCTCATAGTGATAATCATGATCATAAAGTCTACTCTCTATAGGTATTTGCAGATCATAGAGATATCCATAAAAGCTAAAACAGTTCTTAAATGCTACAGAGGTTATTGAGCTATTGAGTTTATAGAGATTACTAAGTTCATAAAAGCTTAACAAAATATAGAGTCTATGAATTTTAATGAATCAACTCAGACCATATAAATTAAACAGGTTCCAAAGACTACTTAGGTCATGGAGATTTTGCAGGTCAAAGATCAGCTAAGTTAGTTTGAACTACACAGACCATAGAGAGCATATAGATGATAGAGGCAATGATTTGGAAAGAGATCATACATGTCCTAGAGGCTAGTCAAGTGATATAACCTACTCAATCACAGAGGGTTAGCAGGTCTTAGAAGTTCCTTAGAAGTTCAGATCATATAACCTATACAGATGATAGAGGTCATCCTGAAAATTCATGGGCTTAAAGACTTAAAATTCAGACTTAAAGACTAAGCATAATTTACAGGTGATGAAACTTTGAAAGGTCATAAAGGCTACAAAGGTCATAAAATCTGCTCAGAACTTAAAGACTATGCAGGTCACAAAGGTTAACAAGGTCATTAAGTTTTATAGTTCATAGAGGCTATCAAGGTTACTCAGTACAATGAGGATAATCAATGTATACATGGTACACAGAAATAGAAACTAGTCAGGCAACATACTTTATGCCACTTGAAGGGTTACTCAGATCTTAGAAGATGCTCAAGTCATAGAAGATATGTATGTTACATATAGATGAAATGCAGATCAGAGCTGTTACTCAGGTCATAACTTCTTTACAGGTCTGAGTGGCACCAGAGATCATGGAGGTTAGAGAGATCACTGGTTTTGCTGGTCACATAGGCTACTCAGTTCTAAGATGCCATTCAGATCACAGAAAGTACAGAGGCAAGAGAGGTTTTGCAGGCCACAGATACTATGCAGGACATCAGAGTTACTCAGTTCATAGAGGCTATACAGATTATGGTGGCTATTCAGGTCCAGTGTAATAATAGAAACTACACCAAGATTGCTAGTCAGGTCATAGACTCACTCAAGAAAAAGAGGTATGCAGGCCACAGAAGTTGGTCAGCTCATATATGCTACTCAAATTATTCATCCCTTTAGGATACACGGCAATACATGACATAGAATCTATGCTGCTAACAGGAGACTCAAATCATACAATTGCTTCAGGCCATAAGGTTACTCAGAAAATAGAACATGTGCAGACAATAGAGTCTATGCAGGTAACACAGATCATGCAGGCAATGGAGTCAATGCAGTTGATAGAGGTTATTCTTCCAATAGATGCTATGCAGGTCATAGGTGCTATATAGGACGTAGACACTACTTAGGTCATAAAGATCCAGCAGGTAGTAGACATCTCAGGTCATAGAGTCTTCTCATGATTTTGGCAAATCAGGATATAAAGACCATATCAGTCATAGACTCTTCACAGGTTATAGAACCCACTTAAGTTATTTAAAATACTCAGACCATTTGTGCCACATAGGTGCAAGAAGTTAAGATGGTCATAAAGTTCACTCAGTCAAATGAGGCTGTCAAGGCCATAGAGGTTATGCAGACCATAGAGGCTGTGCAATCCATAGAGGCTACTCAACTCATAGACACTCTTATAATATGGTATTTACACAGAACAAAGAGAATACTCATGCATAAGAGGCTTCCCAGTTCTTATACGTTGTTCAGGCAATAGAGGATGTGAAGACAACAGATGAAACCATTGTCATTCAGCTAAATGATAACAGAGGTTAGATAAATTAAGAACTTCAGGCCACAAATACTATGCAGATCATAACAATCACACATGTCATAGAGGCTACTAAGTCAATAGTTGACACACAGACCACAGAGTATACTCAGGACATAGAGACTGCATCACTAATGGAGGGTACTCAGTCACAGAATCTATGCAGATCATATTGCCTCATGAGTTCACAAAGGCTACTAATGTCATTGGGGTTACTCATGTCAAATTTTACAGAGGACACAGAGTCTCTGCAGAACAAATAACTGCTCAATTCAAAGCTTCTTTGTAGGTATTATAGGCCACATAGGCCAGAGAGGCTTTGCTGGCCATATAAGCTTCTCAGGTCATAGCATCACCCTGATCATAAAGGTTACTCAGTTGATTGAGGTTACTTGGGTCATAAAGGAATTACAGGTAGAAGAGTCATCTAGGACATTAGATATGTAGGTCACAGAAGCTACAAAAGTCATAAAGACTACGTAGTTCAGAGGAATAACTAAGGTCATTTTGGTTATTCATAAAATAGAGGCTACTAAGGTCATCAAGACAAACCAGATAACACAGGGAATACAGATCATACAGATTGAAAAGTTCATAGTGTTGGCTAATACCATAAAATATAGGTTAGTCACAGGGATATGCGATCACAGAGATTATGCAGATCAGTAATGCCACTCAGACAGGGGATACTCAGGCCTATAGACTTTGAGAATCTTAGTGATGACTGAGGCTAAGAGACTTTGGAGTTCATAGATGTTCTTCAGGTCAGTCTATTCAAGTCATAGGGTATATGCCGGTCACAAAGGGTACCCAAGTCATAATGAATACAGAAGTCAAAGAGGTTTCAGATTTCATAAGTGGCACTCAAGACTTAGACACTACTCAGTTTATAGAAGGTATTCAGGTCACAGAGGGTATGCAGGCAATAGAGTCTAGTCAATATATAGATGATATTCAGATCATGGGATTATTCATGTCCTTGTGGATATGCAGGTCATAGAGACTGCACAGGTCAAAGAGGCTACTCAGGCTATTGAGGTCATGAAAGCCATAGTGCTTATTCAGGTCATAAAGACAATGAAGATCATAGGGACTAATAATGTCATTTGGCCTACTAAGGTCACATTTCTTACTCATGTCATTTACACCCCTGAGGCCATAAACTGTATGTGGACATGAAAGACTAGAGTGGTCATAGAGTTTACCTAAGCCATGGATGGCATGGAGGCCACCAAATATACTCATCCCATTGAGGTTACAGAGGTCATAACATATGCAATACTAGAGGTTAATAAGCCATAGACTCTATATTGCTCATAGAAGCAACTTGGGTTATAGATACTACTAAGGTCATTTAGGCTACTAAGCCTATAACTTGTTTGCAGGTCTCAGAGTCTGTGAAAAACATATAAACTATGCAGTTCAGTGTCTGAAAAAGTCAAAGATATACATTCATAAAACCTACTCAGAACATAGAGGATACACACA